>NC_081431.1:1947083-2280000 GCF_949786415.1 Peromyscus eremicus
AGAATGATGAGCACTATGCAGAGAACAGACTAAGAATCCAGGGATAGTGAGGTGGTGTGGCAGAGACAGTGAGGTGGTGTGGCAGGGATAGAGTGAGGTGGTGTGGCAGGGACAGAGTGAGGTGGTGTGGCAGGGACAGAGTGAGGTGGTGTGGCAGGGACAGAGTGAGGTGGTGTGGCAGGGACAGAGTGAGGTGGTGTGGCAGAGACAGTGAGGTGGTGTGGCAGGGATAGAGTGAGGTGGTGTGGCAGGGACAGAGTGAGGTGGTGTGGCAGGGACAGAGTGAGGTGGTGTGGCAGGGACAGAGTGAGGTGGTGTGGCAGGGACAGAGTGAGGTGGTGTGGCAGAGATAGAGTGAGGTGGTGTGGCAGGGACAGAGTGAGGTGGTGTGGCAGGGACAGAATGAGGTGGTGTGGCAGGGATAGTGAGGTGGTGTGGCAGGGACAGAGTGAGGTGGTGTGGCAGGGACAGAGTGAGGTGGTGTGGCAGAGATAGAGTGAGGTGGTGTGGCAGGGACAGAGTGAGGTGGTGTGGCAGAGATAGAGTGAGGTGGTGTGGCAGAGACAGTGAGGTAGTGTGGCAGGGACAGAATGAGGTGGTGTGGCAGGGACAGAGTGAGGTGGTGTGGCAGGGACAGAGTGAGGTGGTGTGGCAGGGATAGAGTGAGGTGGTGTGGCCAGGATTGAGTGATGTTGTATGGCAGGGATAGTGAGGTGGTGTGGCAGGGAGGCCACAGGGAAGGCTTTTCAGAGGGGAGGGTACAGGAGAGGTCCGAGGGTAAGAAGGAGCTGGCCCTGCAAACAGAGTGTGAGGGAAACAGAGAAGCTTGTGAGCAGTTGCACAGGCCCAAGGACCTGTCTGACAAACAGGGAGATGACCAGTGTTAGGGAGAAAGGGGCTGGGTGGGTGTGAGGTGAGCGTAGGGTAGGAGGCACACCAAGGGATGAGTTCAGCTTCTGTTTCAGGCCTGATGAGAAATTGATGGAAGGCTTTAAGTAGCAAAAAGACACAAGCTTTAAATTGAACAGCGTCCACTAGCCCATGGAGCTTGACAGGGAAAAGGTGAAATGAAACCTTCAGGTTAATAGTTCAGGAAGGTCTCTCAGGGCTCCTTAATTCTTGCCAGCAAGGCTTTCCTCAACAAAGAGAACAATGAACTCCTTAAAAACAGAAGCATGAAGGGTAAGATGTTCTATGCAGGGTCAGCTCTGCTACCTCAAAGCAATTATTCAAAGAGCTTGGTCGTTCCAAGTTCATGGACCTTGGACCAAAGACAGGGAGGGCTGATGAGGAAGACCCAGAGGAAAATGGGCTGAGTCCCAGGCCTCAGCCTGGACAGCCTGCCTAGCTCCAAACACAACTCCAGCGTGCCCCAAAAGGTCAAGAAGTAGGGAAGCAATGTCTGTCTTGGTACAAACTGAGCTGGTAAGTTTGAAGTCCATAGTACACCAGTTGCTGAGAGGAGACTTTTTTCTCCATCTCTCTCATGAAGCATCCAGCCATCTTCCCACCTCACGCCTGCTTAGAAAAGATGCCTGGATTCTTGGGCCTCCCACAGTGGAATTATGAGGATGTCCCTGAGTCTCTGCTGAAGTCAGGGGATGCATGTTTGCAGGCACAGCAGCCGCCTCTGCCAGTGGCAGGAGGCCCACCAGCACTCTATCAGCTGCAGGTGGAGCCCCTGCTGAAGACTACATTGCTTGGGTCAACCCTTACCATTGACAGATCACAGCTGTGGCCTTCTCAAACTGAGAACCTGTGGTCCTCAAAAGCCCCTGGGGAAGGTGAGGAAGAGCAGGGCCCTCTCATTTTGGACACAAAGAAATGAACAGAGGACCTAGGAGGTGGCTGGGTAGACAGCATTTACCTCACCAGCTTGAGAACAGAGATCTGAGCCCTAGAACCCATGTTTAAAAAGCAGGATATGAGAACATACATTTGTAATCCCAGAGTTGGGGAGGCAGAGACAGGTAGATCCCTGGGGCTAGCTAGCCAGCTAGAGTACCTACTTGGCAGTGTCCAAACCAATGAGAGACCCCACCTCAAAAAAAAAAAAGACATTGGTGGACAGCACCCAAGGAAAGACATCTGAGGTTTTCCTCTAGCCTCCACATACATGTGTACATACATACACGTGCAAATATACATGGATGGGTGGATGGATGGATGAGTGAATAAATGAAAGATATGATGACTTGAGGGAAATATATCAGGAAGAGAGGAGCTTGGATTTGAGTTAGGTTTTCCTATGCTGTTTCAAACAACAGCAACCAGTTCCCTCCAATACTAACATCAAGTATCTCTCTACAGTCCTGATAGGAAGCCACCAAGGCCCTGGTGGCAGAGAAGGTGACTGGGAAGCACCAAACAGAGAAGGCAGCTGTGTGTTCCCAGGGGATCATAATTGATCTAACTTATCTCAACATGAGTAGGAACTACCAAGTTCCCCAGTAAAAGAAGTCCCTGTTCACTGTGCTGTCCCTGAGGCAGGCTTTAGAAGTTAAAAAGACTGCATTTTTGTCTCATGATGCCTGCTCTGTAGATTAATCAGTTTTCTGATGGCTCTGACTTCTCCAACAGCCTCTGGGAGGAGGAGAAGGGGGTAGGGAGGGAATGGTGCCATTTTTCAGTAAAAAGAGGAGGTAACCAGGGGGAAGATGGGGATTTAGTGCAAAGTTTCTGTTTGCTCCTGAGCCAAGCATGCTTGTCCCACTCTGGGCCCTTTGGGAAAGGAGGTGTTTCTAAAGGTCTTCAAAGAAAACTCATAACTGATTGACAAGGCTGTGCTCCATCCAAGTTGGGGTGAGTCATAGGGTGGGTATGAGCAGTGATAGAGATATTTAATTCCTTGTAAAGGAGACACAGCTGGCCTGCCAGAAACAATGACCCTCGAGCCTCAATGTAGATAAAAATTATTCTGAATTTTATTTCAAATTCAGCTTACTAGGTCCATCTCCAAAGAATGGAGTAGGGCATGAGAATCTTTATCAAGAATGTCCACATTATGCAAATAAGATGGTCAACAAATATACATGATCTTGGGAGCAACTTGACTCCCGGATCAACTCAGGGCCTGGGCTTCAGAGCCTCTTCCTGCAGTGTTTCACCAGGACAGAGGAAGACTAGGGCCCTGCTATATACAACACTCACCTCTTATTCTGAACCAGGAATACTCCTCAGCAGTACAGAGCCAAGGAGGCAAGAGGCTTCCTCTCTGCCTCTCACCTCAATTCCAGAGTCTCTGGGGCCCAGCAATAGTGTCCAGCCTTACCCTTCTGATGCCCTCATGAGATGACTTCCTAAGGGCTATGGGCTTCATAAGAAGATAAATGAGGTAAAGAGGAGACAAAAGCCAAAAGGCAAGTGGGTCATGCTCTACAAAGTCTGCAGTGGGTTTGGTGAAGGCAGTGATGGAGAGAGAAAGTGGTCCCTATTGACAGAAGGACACAAATGCTTCCATGAGAGAAGCCACACCAAGCCATGAGGAAGGCAGGGACAACCTACCAGGAACATGAGCACTGCTGCCGTCTTTAGATGGTAGACACAGCTCTCTGAAGAGGCAGTAGCCAGATACTGCTGTGGGATGGTCTGTATGTCAAATGTGTTGCTGATTGGTCAATAAATAAATCACTGATTGGCCAGTGGCCAGGCAGGAAGTATAGGCGGGACTAACAGAGAGGAGAATTGAGAGAACAGGAAGCTGGGTGAGAGAGACACTGCCAGCCGCCGTCAGGACAAGGAAGATGTAAAGTACCGGTAAGCCACAAGCCACATGGCAAGGTATAGATTTATAGAAATGGATTAATTTAAGCTGTAAGTACAGTTAGCAAGAAGCCTGCCATGGCCATACAGTTTGTAACCAATATAAGTCTCTGTGTTTACTTGGTCGGGTCTGAGCGGCTGTGGGTCTGGCAGGTGAGAGAGATTTGTCCCGAGGTGGGTCAGGCAGGAAAACTTTAGCTACAAGATACTACATACTGCAGTACAGGGATGGCTACAGCCAGCAGATAGCAGATGGTGGCAAGCTGTGGAGGTCAAAGGTTGGTGAAGAAATAAAGATGAGCCTCGCAGATGGAAAGTGGAGTGAGTATTTGGAAGTCAGCCTGGTCTCTAGGCTGGAACAAGAGAAGAGCCACAGGTAGAATGGTAGGGAGATAAATAAGAGAAATGAGGGGCCTCCAAGCTGAGCACTGCAAAGATGGCAGTCCTAGTGAGTGGGGGCCAAGGCTAATTAGCATAGTGGTATTCAGTGGCACAGGAGTCAAAGGCGTCAGCTTCTAGCTCAGTGACCTGGACCAGCCCACCCTATCTCCTTTTGCCCTGTTCCGTATTTCTACTCGCCTCAGAGTGCAAAATGCAGATAAAAGATGTGTCTATTTTGTGAAATTATTGAAAATTATTGTAAAGGTTTAGTAAAATAATGTACAGTCAGTGGTTGTCATACTGCCTAACACATACTAAGCTGCTGTGGGATGTATGGCAAATGTGTTGCTAATTAATCAATAAAACACTGATTGGCCGTTGGCTAGGCAGGAAGTATAGGTGGGGCAAGGAGGAGAATAAAGCTGGGAAGTGGAAGGCTGAGTCAGAGAGACACTGCCAGCTGCCACGATGAGAAACAGCACGTGAAGATGCCGGTAAGCCATGAGCCATGTGGCAAGGTATAAATTAATGGAAATGGATTAATTTAAGCTACAAGAACAGTTAGCAAGAAGCCTGCCACGGCCATACAGTTTGAAAGCAACATAAGTCTCTGTGTTTACTTGGTCGGGTCTGAGTGGCTGTGGGACTGGCAGGTGAAAGAGATTTGTCCTGACTGTGGGCCAGGCAGGAAAACTCAAGCAACACTAAGCCCTCAGTAAATGTTAGCTATCATGACTGACACCAACTTTAAAAACTAATGCATGCAGGGCATCAGCTAGGAAAAGTTGGGATATGAGGAAAATTTGCTTGGTAGCCTTCACAGAGACAGGCTGGATGCCCATCTGTGTTAGTCAGATTTCTGTTACTATGACAAGATAGTTGATAAATCAACTTGAAGGAAGAAAGATTCCTTTTGGCTCACAATTTCAGTTTGTGGTTGCTTGGCTCCATTGGGTCTAGGCCTGGGGTAAAGCAGAAGAACATCATAGCAGGAAGTGTATGAAGGAAGAAGACTGCTCACCTCACAGCAGTCAGGAACCAGAGAGAGAGAGGAAGGGACCAGGACAAAAATATCCCCTTAAAGACACACTCCCAATGGCCCACTCATGTTTCCTCTGCCTCCCAACAGCCCATAAGTTTTGAATCCATATAGATCAATCACTCATGAGGTCAGAGTCCTTAGGATCCAGTTACCTTCCGAAACCCCACCTCTGAACAGCCCTCCAACTCAGCTTCCAGGGCATACTAGATTCAAACTATAAAACTGTCCATGCTGTTTCCTTCCCATGGTTCCTACACAATTTGACTGACTATTCTCTGAAGTAACTTGGAATGCTTTCTGAGGATCACACATCTAGCACAAGACAGCAGATGAATGAAGGGTAAGACCTAAGCAGGGGATCTAGTTCAGATTGGGAGGGAACATGCCCTCTGGAGAGATGAAGGGCAGCTAGCTCATCTTCATGAGGTACCTAAGAAGGACAGAGCCAAAGCATCTCTGACAGAGGGAGACACAGCAGCATACCTACAATGTCCTCACAGGTAAAGATGCCCTTGTCCAATACAGTTCCCAACTCACACAGCCACATTCTCACCCAACCTTTCAACCATCAACAGGCCTCATTTTCATAAAGGCTACTAAGCATGCAGAGAAGTCTGAGTGGTCCACAGGGTAAACCTGCAGTTCCTGGACATCAGAAGAACCAAGCACACACTGACCTCTTTAGTGCTGCATTGAAATCCACTGAACATGAGCCCAGATGAAATTCTATCCATTTACCTAAGTGATATTCAGGATGTGCCTTCCAGACACAAGTCAACTTGCTAGGTACTAAAGGTTTGATTACAAACAACTCAGACAGGTATCATTAATACTAGCTATAGCAACCAGCAGATAGGAAATACTATGTAGACATGGTGTACATCTGATGCTTGCTCAATGCAGAAGCATGAGCCCCCAGCCAGACTCCACAGAATCAGAATCTTAAGTGCTTGAGCACCATTCCCAGGTGATGTGATGTCCAGTGTTGGGGGCATACTGGCTTAGAATATAAACTTATTTCTATCTAGCTGCATATATTCCTTTGCTCTAAAAAAAATGATTATGATGCACTCACACCATGGTAGGTATGGGAGCTGCACTGTAGAACCCATAGCTGCCTGAGATCTCCTGGGAATGAGGCAGACTACACACAATAGAACATGAGACCCACTCCAATATGGATTTCAAAGGGCTGTAAGAGCAGGGAACAGTTAAGCTGGTATGAGCTCTTGAGTGAAACCCCACAAAGCAGAGAATGCTTGAACTAAATGTTGAAAGATAAGAAAGAACAGAATTAGTGGGTGGAGCAGCAAGAGAGTAAAATTTCTGGCTGAGGGTTAGGAATGACAGACAGAAAAGCAAGAGGAAGCCTGTCTCTCTTGGCTGGTTGCCCAAACTCTGCCTTCCCCATGGGAAAGCTCTAAACCTCTGGGAACACTGCCAACAATCCCTGTGGGCCTTGGGCAAGAGGCTGCTCCTCCTCAATGGGCATCTTCATCTTGAGCATGGTTTGGATCAGGACCAAAATGGAAAGAGTTCTCAGTCTCCATCAAGGGCCATAGGAAAAGGGAACCAGGGTAGACTCCGGGCCTGCTCTTTATAGAGGATCCACCATGTGTATTGACATTCTGTGTCTGGCATCTGCTTCACTTTAAAGGGGGAAGGAGAGTTTGAAGAAAATCCACAAGCTTATGTTGAAGACTAGAATATTCTACCCCAAGGTAGAGCTAAAGGCACTCGTGGTAGTCCAACCCAAAGATGCCGCTTTAAAAGAGTAGTTATTATGAGCCTAAGACTTGAAAAACAGCAAGGGCAGGGAGAAATTGTCTCTGAACTCACTCATCTGCCTGGTGACAGATTTTCCAAAAGGGACTCAATTGTCATAAATCCCATCCCTAGAGTTCCACCAACAGGGAGGCATCCTAAGGGCTGGGGACATGGCTTAGGTAGTAGAGTACCTGCCTTGAATGTACAAGGCCCTGGGTTCAATACCCAGTACCATAAATGGGGCTTGGTGATGCATGCCTGTGTTCCAACACTTGAGAGGCAGAGACAAGGAAGTCAGAAGTTCAAGGTCATCTTCACTCAGCAGGAAGCACAAGCTACATAAGTTCCTGTTTTAAAAATAAAAGTAAAAATACAAGATGAGGAACTAGAAGTAACCTGTGTATGCCATATATTGTATGTCCCATCCGTTCTTAGGGCCTTATCATCTCTCATAAAAATTATTGTATTACCTATGAGGAACTATATCCCCATTCCTTATCTGATTAAGGTGGTATATAAGCCAGATATGGTGGCACACACCTATAACCTCAGCACTCAGGAGGCTGAAGCAGGATTATTGACTTTAAGCCTGGTATAGACTATACCATGAGAACTTGTTTTAAAAAATTATAGAGCCATCAAATCTTTCTGCATATGCATTTCCTGTGGTGCTTCTAGGCATGGGTTGTTCAAAGTAATTGATGTTACCTCTTTTTTGTCAACCTGCTTGCTGCCTGTTTGCTTTATGGATAAGCTGTGGAACCTGGAAGTTTTTCTCCATCTATAGCTCCAAAGTATTGAAGGGATGAGTGGGTGGCGGCAAAGCTCAGACCAGGTTGACACAGACTGTTTAATCAGATCCTTAACAGTGACCTCTCTGTACCAGCCCAGGGGGGCAGAGGTATCCAAGTTCTAACTTGGACTTTTTAACCTTTAGTGGAACCTTGTAGGATAAACCCACGATGACGAAATCAGACAGGTTCTGTGCAGACAGATTCTTCACTATTTGGTAACACTTTAGGTGGAGACCCTACCTCGTCACCACACCCCTCCCCCTCCCAGCCCTTGCACAGATCCCTAGGGCACAGTGTGGAAAGGAGGTGAGTGCCTCCTGGCCAGTGGATCTGGCTGAGGTGAAGGCTGGGCAAGCCCTGGAGCTCCATGAGAAAAGGCTTCCTGACAAGAAGTGGGGTGGGCGGGGTTACCAGTGTTCTGAAAGGAGTGAGGCATGGAAAAATAAATTAAGGTGATCAAATCCAAGAAAGCAAATGAGAACAGAGACATTTAAATGACTTTTTTACAGATAAGAATAAGAGCTCCCCGAAAGACCAGTGAGTGGTCAGAGGAAGGCAGACTCATGTATGTTCCCACAGCATACATAACCATCTTCTAAAAACAGTGCAAGAGTCTGGATTCTAAGCCACAGAACCAAAAAGAAAAGAAAAGAAAGTAACTTTCTGCTTGTTAGGAGTTAAATTGTGCCCCCCCCCAAACAAAGATACATCAAAATCAGACACCTCAGAGCATGGCCTTATGTGGAAACTGGGTCATTGCAGATGAGACCAGCTGAAGGGAGGTCATGTTAGAGTAAGAGGGCTTTCCCTGACAGTTGCCCTTATAGAAAGAAGAGATGGTCAGGGAGACAGCCTTGATGGCAGGGGCAGAGCTAGAGTCTCACCCAAGCCTCGGGGAGGTGCCTCCACGGATGCCTTAATTTGGATGCTAATCTGTGAGAGAATAAACTCCTCCTGTTTGAGCCACCAGGCTCTGGGGCTGTGTTAAGGTGGCCCTTATCAGGCAGTGGTACTCAGTCTGTCTGCAGAAACCATGTGGTGGTGGTGGGGGGGGGAGGACACTACAATCCAGCTCATACCACAGAGTCACCAGGAAAAAGCATCCACTACAGAGTACTCAAAGGCACAGGGAGTGTGAGCAGGAATTCCCCAGGAAGGGATGTGGTAGAGGTGGGCACTACAAAACAGACCTATGGGGTAAAGCTTTGCCCTCCTCCTCACCAAAAATACCTTTGCTTGTAGCAAAGGGAAAAGACAGGGGAGCAGCATGTGTCAAGAAACATGGAGAGGAGAAGAACTAAAGAATGCCTAGCCATCCCAGCTGGCCCGGACAGGGCACCCCCGGAACTGAAGAGTTTCCATTTGAATAATTGAATGGTCTTGGGGAAACCAGGATAAATTGCTCCCCAATAAGAAAATAAGAGAGAAAAACGAAGATATGCACGATGTGTGAAGCTGTCTACTCCCAGCACGTGTTCTGCCAAAGGGCCCTAGAGCAACCTAGACCTTTCCAAACCCTGGTCTTCTTGAATCCTAGCAAGATGGGCTATGCGTGGATGCTGGGGAACTGGTGTTCAAGACTCACTCAGAACCTCCACTACAAGGACCCTTGGGGCAGGAATAAGCAATGAGACATTGTGCCATCTGGAAGACTTGCTTTATCTAGTCCCTCTCACTGAGCCTACACACACACACCATCCTGCCTTGTAGGGCTGGGCCCTGACATTGCTTAGCTTACAGGAGCTCTGTGAAGGAGTATGCCCAGGGCATGCCTACAGAGAGGTTTCCTCGCCTTGTCTTTCAAATCATTGTCACTAACCCCACGTGGATTCTCTCAGGCACGCTCAGGAAATGTCACCCACCAGCTCATACCCACCAGGTGAGAGAGGCATTCTTTATCTTCCCATCAGAGCCCTCTCTGTGGTGTACCAGGGCCATTGATTTTATCTTCGACCTTCTCGGCTTGAAACTCTACCTCAAACAGATTTCCTTCATAGCAGAGCCCACACCATGCTCATCTTTGAAGCCCTCATGCCCAGGAAAATGCCCAGTGTGTCGGAGTTCCTCTCATGAGGTCTGACAAACAAGCTGATTAATTAATTGACGAGTTCACCAGTGTTGATCATTATGAGCTCTTGGAGTCAAGTGTCTAGGTCTTGCTGAATGGTGTTTTCCAGATTTGTAGTATATCTGCCATTAGCCTCCAGGATACAGGAGGGAGGGAGGGACAACAGACCTCCAGAGCCCCATGGCCCAGGTGATCGATCACCTGGAGGGCAGTCACTGTGGATAGCTCTCAGATCTTATGTCAGAGAGGCTCAAAAGTCTGGGAAGGAATGATACAACAGGTTCTTCCATGCTCACCCTGTGGCTACCGTTCTAAATGAAGGAAAAAGTGAGCTGGAGAGAAAGAAAAAAAAAAAAAAAAAAAAACAGCCTCTGAGCTCCAAACACAGTGTAGTAAGTGACAGGTGGGGTGGCATGAACTGACTCAAAGAACAATTGGAGTGACCAGCCTGCCATGAAGCCTATCTTGTGACCCCGGCCTGAACAACGAGGTCGTTGACAGGGTCTGCCTCTGCTCCAATACTCTGTGTCTTAGGTGAGGTATTGAAGTCCCTTAGAGCCCCAGGTTATCTCAAAGCCTGGCTAAGAATCCTGCCCAGCCATCCTGAACTCCTCTAAAGAGACTCCTTCAGGAAATACAAGGCTGAGAATTTTCTGTCTTAAAGTGGCTCCCAGAGCCCCCAGGACAGCTATTTTAGAAAAGGTTGAGAGTTTTCAGACCTGTGCGCAAACGCACTTCCCTCTGCAAGACTGATTCCTAGAGGCTCTCAGAAGCCAGGAAGCTGGCGGTAAATAAGGCTCATCTGAGTCCAGTCCTACCCTGCCAAAATTCTTTTGTTCTGAAATTTAAACAAAGACAGGCCTAATGTTTCACTGACCCCTGGTGGACATAAAGAGGAAATGCAGTCCTCGGCAGACCGTGTGTCTCAGTGTGGCTAAGGAACCCCCAGCCTTCAACCTCACCTGCCTGATGGAAATCCCCTGTGAAGTAAGATCCCACAAGCTGTTCCATCATCACCCCAGCACCCCCAACTCCTGCTCCAGGTCCAGGCAGCCATCTCCATTGACAATCTAACTGGCACTTCAGTCCTTCTGGAGAGCCACATGATAGCAGAATGCTAGATGCTGCAGGCGTTGGCATGGTTCCAGAAAGCCATGGCAGCAGACCGAAGTTCCTTCCCTGCCAGGGATTCTGACGGGGGCAGGGGCACCTGGGGATCTGCATCTTACCGAGCAGCAATTCTGCAGAACCATCCTGAAAATGCCAGCATGCTCAAGCTCCTCACCTTAGCAATGAGGAAATTAAGACACAGAGGGGGTGTTTGGTCAGACCGAGAAGACGGCTCCAGCAGTAAAGCATGTAAAAACCAGCAGAGCTACACAAGCTGAAGACATAGGTTTGTTCTCCAATGCCCAAGGAAAGATGAGTGCCACCCTAGTCTGCTTTCTGTTGCTTTGATAACCACCTGCACAACAGACACACACACAGGCCAAAATGATGGGGGCATTTTCTGAGGCTCCTCTCTCCAGATATGACTAGGTTTGTGTGAGGTTGACAAAACTAAGCAGTACAGGCTTTACGGTGGGTCTACTGTCCCAGCCCTGGGGACTGCAGTGAGGTGACAGGAGGATCCCTAGGCTCACTGTGCAGCTAGCTTAGCCAATTGGTGAGTTCTTGGTATGATGAGAGACCTTGTCTCAAAAGAAAAAGAAAAAAGAGGGGGCACATGAGGAACCACACCCAGCGTTGACCTCTGTCATCCAAATACATATGCACGTGTGTACCCACAACCGTACACATTTAGACCTAAACTCACACAGTCAATGAGGGTGCATCTAGAACCTGGTTCTAGTTTCTGAGTCTTATTCTGTCTTTTGCAACAAAAACAGTCACTTCTGGGGCATTTATTAATCAATAGGCTCTGAGCTAAACCCACTTCTATTTGAGCAAGTCATAGTATGGGTAGAATGATGTCACCCCATCCACAAGACAGGCTGCATGCACGCGTGTGTGTGTGTGTGTGTGTGTGTGTGTGTGTATGTGTGTGTGCGTGTGTGTGTGTATATGTGTGTACACATGTGAATGCAGGTGTCCAAGGAGGCCAGAGGCATTGCATGGATCCTGTGAAGCTGAAGTTATAGGCAGCTTTAAGTTGCTCACTATGGGTGATAGAAACTGAACTCAGGCCTCTGGAAAAGCAGCAAATGCTCTTAACTTCTGAGCCATCTTTCTAGTCCCTATTCTGCGTCCTCTTTATTCTATAGTGTAAGAGGCCAGCCTGGAGTCACACCAGGATGCTACCCACCTGACATTATAGGTAAGAACACAGAGGCTTAGAAAGGCAAAATGACACAGATAACAAAAGGCTTCACATTAGTGTGTGTCACTCTAAACCTGAGTGTTCCCCCACTGTCCTAGTCCAATCCCATGCCACCCAATCCTGATGCAACGTCAAAGCTGTTGCATTCCATGCTATGCAGTTCTATAGGTTTGAATTTCCCCTTGTTCTGTGGAATGAACTCTCTAAGGCAGAAGCCATGGTTATGCTTTATACCCATGTGCATATATTACAATACGTGACACATAACACTCATTTGCTATGCTGCAATAAATTCTCATGGAACCCAGTGAAACCGTAGCATTGGGGTCCACAGGCACTCTTGTACATGCATATGGCTGCACGGTCTCAAATGTATGCATGTGCACACACACACACACACACACACATCTATCTTCAGAGCAGACTCTGAAAGTGCAGATGGTAGAGGGATGACTAAAGCCTTCTATGATTAGCCCATCCTGGGTGGTTTTAATCCAAAGGAAGAGAATAAAGAATTCTAAATAAGGAACGATCAAACACACAGTTACTTCTGCTTGTTCTCACAGCCTTGCTAATATTACTGCAAAGGGGTTTTCAAAGCACAAATTCTCAAAGACAAAAAAAGAAAAAATGATACAAGCAACAAAACATTAGAAGCTGCAAAATAGAGTGGTACCTTAGCGACTTAGCAAACAAAATGTTAACTCAAAGCCAGCAGCAGAGAGACCTAGTAAGTGAAGCAGTTTCTTTGAACAGGCCTGCAAAGGCTTGGGAACTGACAGCAGACTGCTCTGGAAATGGGGAGGAGGTTGGAACTGAAGACCGGAGGTCCTGTCTGACTGAGGTCTCCTGTCCTGGTCTCTCTTCTCACCCTGACAAGAGGCCTGGCAGAGCGGTGGGGGGGAAGGACAGTGTCTGGCTCACAGTTTCATGTCAGGGAGGCATGGTGGCATTTACGGTGGCAGGGGAATGCCACTGGAACACGTTACATCTTAGCAGCTAAGAGGGGAAAAATGGGAGGGAAGGAGGGAGCGAGGGGTGTGTGTGTGTGTGTGTGTGTGTGTGTGTGTGTGTGTGTGTGTGTGTGTGTACGCACGTATATGTGTGTGTGTGTGTGTGTGTGTGTGTGTAACCCACTTCCTCTCACTAAGACCCACCTCTTCAACTCTTAAAAAGTGCCACCAAACAGGGACTAAGTATCCAAATACAGGAGTCTGCAGGAGACCGTGATGCCTCCCCAGAAGCAAGTTGCTATCAGAAGCACACCTGAGTGGAAAGGGGTAAATCATGTGCCTATATAAACTGTATGATAGCATCCTTATAAATGTCAATCAAAGTCAAAACAAATCACTGGCTATGGATATGTACATATACGATTGAACTATCTTTTTAACAGGGAAAATATGAACATAAAATAGACGACGAAAATTAGCTGTGGTTAAGATGGGGCTGGAGGCAGTGAGATGGGAAAGAGCAGCAGAAACAGGCTCAGAAGACATCAGAAGTGCTTGCTTCTTTACTGATGCTCCTGTCATGAATATACTACAAATTTTATAAGTTACTGTATGTTTTGTATGTAATAATTGTATACGGTACTTTGTATCAAAATTATTGCTATAGTTTAGGTCGTCAATGTCCACCAAAGCCCCATGTACCAGAAGATATAGTCCCCAGCTAGGTGTTTGTCAGAGATGGCCTAGTCGTCTTCTCTGTTGCTGTGATAAAGTGCTCACCAAAAGCAGCTTGGGGAGCAAAAGGTTTATTTGGCTTATTGGTTGCAGTTTGTCACAGAGGAAAGCCAAGCAGGAACCCAAAGAGGAACTGATGCAGAGAACACAGAGGACTGCTGCTTATTGGCTTGCTCCCCGTGGCTTGCTCAGCCTACTTTCTCATATAACCGAGGCCTACTCTACCAGGGATAGCACTGCCCACAATGATCCCAGCCTTTTTCCATCAATGATCAATCAAGAAGATGCCCCCACAGACTTTCCCACAGGCCAATCTTACAGAAGCAATTCTCAATTGACGTTCCCTCCTCCCAGGTGATTCTGGTTTGCTGAAAGGTAATCAAAACTAACAGCGCAGGAGGTAATGAAACCCAAGAGGTGGAGCCTAATGAGGGCTCTATTGTCATTGGGGTGTTCCCTTGGAAGGGACAGAGAGACTCTAAAGCCTCCTTTCTCTCTTTTTCATGGCCTGCTCACAAGGTAAGAGGCTGTGGCCCACCACACACACTCCCAATTGTAACACAACAAACTTGTCTTGGCCAAGGAATAAAATTTCTGAAAATGAACCAAAATAAACCTCCCCTCTTTTAAAGTTGATTATCTCAGGGTTTCGTTACAATGGTGGAAAGCAGTTGTGAGAATCATACAAATAAAGAGCCAAATCTCTCCTTCCACTTCAAGTATCTGGGTGTGGCCTCTCCTCTACCCAGAAGGAAGTCTGGAGATCTCATCTCCGAAGGCCTTTGGAGTGATAGACACCAGCCAGAGCTGGAGATGGTCATGCTATAAATAACATTTATTTGCAGCACATTGTGACCTTCACCATGTCCTCTAATCAGTTTCCAGAGTGCCTACACTGGCCTTACATGATAGATGCTTGAGATCTTCCTTTGGAAAACCTGGACAGTTCAAAAAGACAAAGTTAAAGATTTTCCCATTGGCCCATCCAACCACATTCCAAAGCCAGGGATAGTCAACATCCCCCACCAGCTTGCCCAAACTCCAGTGTCCATCTGTAACTATAAGCAAATCATCCGTGACTCCTGAGCATGAAAAGGTTCCTCCAATAAGAAACACGGACACCAAAATTAAAGTATACATAAAGGAACACATAGGCAAGGAAACTAGAAGTTAAAGTTTGCATTTCCAACTCAGAGGAGAGGTGTATGTGTGAGATGGAAATAGCATAATTAAGGGGAAATTAAGACACCCAAAAATGCCCTTGGAAATTAAAAGATGATTGCAGAAATAAAATATTCAACAGAAGTGTTCAAGGTTAACTTGAGGACTGTGGATATGGCTCAGCTGGTAGAACGCTTGCCTAGCATGTGCAAAGCCCTGGGTTACATCCCAAGTATCACATAAACTGGACATGGTGGGACCCCCTTTTGATTCCAACACTGAAGAGGTAAAGGCAGAAATTCAAGGTCATTCGTGGCTATATTGCACGCTCAAAGCCAGCCTGAACTGCACAAATGGAATCTTATCTGGGCGGGGGGGGGGGGGGGGAGTAATTTAAGGAAATTTCCTAAAAATCAGGGGAAGAGAGAAAAAGGAAATAAAAGTTTGAGAGGATTTGAGAAAACAGGAAGGGACACAAAAAAGAGCTGTTTCCCCTTTCCTCCAACAGAATACCATAGACTAGGCAGTTCATGAACAGCTGAAGTTTACAACTTACTGTTCAGGGAAAAGACCAAAAGCTGGTGAATTTATTGCCTGGTTTACTGAAGGCCATCCTTCCTCTGTAACCTCTTCAGGGCAGAAGTGGGAAGGGAGCTCTCCAAGGGCACTTAAAAAGTATACTCCTTCCCTCCCGTGTGTGTGTGTGTGTGTGTGTGTGTGTGTGTGTGTGTGTGTGTGTGTGTATGTGTGTGTGTGTACACCACAGCACCATGGTCTGTGGGAGGAGGTTATTGGACCACCTCCTTGTCGATCATTGTCTTCCAGCTTGAGAAAGGGTCTCACATTCACCTCTGCATACTACTGGAGATTCTCCTGTCCCTGCCCCCATCTCCCAGTCAGAGCACAGTGATCACAGATGTTCATGATCACATCCAGCTTTGTGTAAGTTCCAGGGATCAGAACTTAGGTCTTTACACCCACAAGACAAGCACTTGACCTAGCACCAAGGTCATTTTTATCAGGGTACTAACCCCACTCCTGAGGGCTCCATCCTCTTGACCTGATCATATCTCAACCTTGCTCCTGAAACCACCACATTGGAGATTCAGTTCCAAGCCAGTGTGGGGAGGACATAAGCATTGAGTCCACATCCAGAAAGGAAGAAAAACTAGCCACAAAGCTCCAACATTCAAATAAAAGAAACTGTAGAGAGGCAACAGAGGGGACTTTCCATAATTGAAACACAGGAGTTTCCTGGGCTGAAATGTCCTGTTGAATACCCATAAAAGGGCAAGTGGTATTGTATTCCATACACTTCACACTGACGTGAAATGTCAGAAAGGAGAGGGAATGAGGATATTCTAGAATCTTTTAGGAGTGGTGGGGCCAGAGGGGCGTGAAGAGAGACAGATGAAGGTGTGGTGGCTTGAATGAGAAGTGTCCCTCATAGGCTCGTGTGCTGGAACACTCGGTGCCCAGTTGGCGGCACTGTTGTGGAGATTGGGGCACCTTTAGGAGGTGAGTCTGGCTGGAGGAAGTCCAATGTTTGCAGTTTTGTTTTTAAAAGACAACCTATTTTTATAAAAATATTTTTTTTCAGGGCTGAAGAAATGACTCAATGGTTAAGAACACTTATTGCTTCCCAGAGCATCGGGGTTTGGGTCCCAGCACTCACAACCACTCATCACTGCAGTTCTAGGAAACCCAACACCCTGTGGTCTGCTTCCATGTGGTGCACATACATTCATGCAGGCGCACATACATATACATAAATAAAAATAATCCAAACTCAAAATTCTTTTTTGAAAGCTACTGAGAAGCCAGGCTTGGCAGCATATGCCTAAAAAAACCTCAGCATTCAGGACACTGAAGCAGGAGGGCCCTGCCCTTCATTCTAAGCCAGTGTGGTCTACAGATCAAGATCCCATCTCAAACAAAGGGGAAAGAATTTCAAGAGCTCTTGAGAACATTCTTTGATGTCTTTTTTGTATCAAAAGACAATAAGCACTTACTTGTTCATAAAGGTTGTTGTGGAATCTGAGACTCATTAGTGGACCAATATTTTCCCCAAAAGATTCTTTGAAGGACTAGGAACTGTCAGGCTGATAGTGGTAGAATAAACGTTTTCCAAAATTCTGGGGCTAGAGGGATGATTCAGTGGTTAGGAACACTTGCTGCTCTTACAGAGGACCTGGAATCTCTTCCTAGCACCCGGATGGTGCCTGACAGCCATCTGTAACTCCAGTTCCAGGGGATCCGATGCCCTCTTCTGGCCTCTGAGGGCACTACACTCACATGGCGCACTTTGCACGCATGCAAGCAAAACAGTCGTGCACATAAATAATAGTCAGTCTAAAAACGCTTTCTAAAAATCCAGTTTTCAATTGAAAATAGTTTTATGACAGGCAAGAATATTGTTGGTCATTTATTCAGACTGATTAGATTATGTGATACACTTATTAAACACATCAGCCAAATGCCCACCCCAAAGGATGACAGTTACTAGAAAATCCTTCCTGGAAAAGACGTGTAAACTGATCCATAGAACAAGCCACCTCACACCTGTACCCAAAGCTGCCCAACATGCTTTGGTGAGCAGCTGAGGAACCCTCAGAATCATTCTTATATTGCTACACAAAACAGTTTTTAATCATAAAGGAAGTCTCAAGGGAAATTAACTTGGTTTTGGGTTTGATTTTTGTTGTTGTTTTTTATTGTTGTTATATTTGTTTATTTGTTTGGGGGCTAGGATCCCATGGAGCCTAGCTTTGTGATGGAAGAGGGCCTTGAATTTTGATTTTCCTGCCTCTGTCTCCCAAGTTCTGAGGTTAGTTACAGGCATGTGGCACCACCATGGCTGGTTTTTATGCAATGCTAGAGGTTGAACCAGGGCTTAGTGCATATTGAGCAAACACTCTATCAACTCAGCTACATTCCCAGCTCAATCAATCTTAAAACAACAACCAAAATAAACCAGCAAATGTCAGGTGGCCAAGACCGTGAGTCCTTTACTTGGGTGCTGCAGCCTTCATACTTAGCTGCCAACAATTTTTCACTTTTTCACAACCTGCACTCCACCCAGAATGCAAATTTCATTATAAATAAAAAACATGCCTTTGACTTAATATTAAAAATGCTTCTACCTCACATATATTCTGCAAGAGTCCTGGAGACATCCAGAGATTTGAGCACCACTGTCCTAGGACACCCACCCAGTAAAATGAGTCTGCTTCCCTTATGTGCAGCATGAAGGAAACCAGGTATACACTATCCTCTGAAGAAATGAGGAAATGGTCACAAAAGCACTCTAGGATTCTGTGGCTCAAATGAGGAATTCCCTTTTGAAACGACTGTTCCTAAGTTCATAAATACTTTATTATGAAATAAAAATCAAAATTAATCTCACAAGCCAAACTGAAGCTCTCAGGCTGTTAGCCTAGATTCTAGTACAGAAGTTTTCAGCTGTACTACTTTCTAGACTCCTTGCACACTCTCCTCTGCCCCCTCACCATGATGGAGATGACCTTGCACACTCTCCTCCGCCCCCTCACCATGATGGAGATGACCTTGCACACTCTCCTCTGCCCTCTCACCATGATGGAGATGACCTTGCACACTCTCCTCTGCCATCTCACCATGAATGAGATGACCTTGTACACGCTCCTCTGCCCTCTCACCATGAATGAGATGACCTTGCACACTCTCCTCTGCCCTCTAGCTACGATTGAGATGAGGAAACAAGTGAAGTCGTCACGCTCAGGAGCAAAAACATGACCTGGCCTCACTCAGTAAGTAGGCAACCCGGAAGTCTAGAGCAAAAGCCAGGTTTGGAGTTTATAAGCAAAGGTTATGTGATTGGATCAGTTTTGTCAAGCTGGATTCAAACTTACATTTGGCCATTTATTAGCTGTGAGACCCTGGCCAGTGCACTTTGACCTCATTTCCTTATCTGTAAAACACCAATTATATCTACCCTCAGAAAGCACAAAATAATGACAACCAAAATAATGATTCTGGCTTTGTAATTACCTACTAATATTATTGCCACTGAAAGCCTACACAATAGGTTAATTTGTAGCAAAAGTCAATCCTGTAGTACATGAACATTAATGATGCACACTGGCTGTATCTACAACATGATACAATACAAAGCTTTAAAAAATAGTGTATGAGCAAAGCTTATCCATAGGCTAGGTCCTCAAGGAGCTGTGAAGAGTCAGCCCAGCACCCAAGGAAGATGGACAGATAATAATCAGAGGACTGTACAACAGCACCTTGGAAGAGAGAGACCTCTTATCTATCCAGCTATGTTCATCTTAAAGCTTGAGGTGCCTCATTCTTCTACTCAGGGATCATGCTCAGGAAAGCCAGAGAAATGTCAAGATGCCAGAAGATGCAGAGCCCCTCAGCCACCTTCCCGTAAGCCTGAACTGCTCTCCTCCACCATAAAGGCTCTCTGTGAAAGCCTTGCACACTTCACTTTAAATGAGACAAAGGGCCAGCTGGCATGAGAGAACATACCATGGGGTTATCCTAAAAAGAGGAGTTCCTGAGTCTCCAGAGAGTGGGGTGCTGTCATTCACCTCCTCTGAGAGAACATCCATGGGGTTATCCTAAAGAGTGGAGTTCCTGAGTCTCCAGAGAGTGGGGTGCTGTCATTCACCTCCTCTGAGAGAACATCCATGGGGTTATCCTAAAGAGTGGAGTTCCTGAGTCTCCAGAGAGTGAGATGCTGTCATTCACCTCCTCTGCACAACACCTGGGGTTCCGGAAGCTTGAAGCCAATATCCAAGACCTGACACCAGTTGACATCATCTCCTTTGTTATCATAAGGAAGGTGAATTCCTGAGAGAGAAATTCTGCCAATGACAGGGCTTGCTGCTTCCTGTGGGTACTCCTGCACTCTGGGGATGGAACTATGACATCCTTCATACTCTCCCAGAAGGAGGAAAGAAAAGAGCTCCCTACCCTATGCTGAGGAAGAAATCTGGGATCCTTGCAAACGTTACACAAGAAGGTGACTTTTGCTTAGAGGTGGCAGGAAAGAGGAAACAACCACTTAGGGATAGGAGACATGATTTTGAAGTTAGCTGTGCCTTGATCCCCACATCTGCCAAGCAGGAGTGATTAAGGTGGAGGGAAAACCTGCTGACAAGTTAATAGCAGTGTTAAAACCTCCAAGGGGAAGAGTGTCAGGCCGTCCATCACTTAGCAGACCAGCAACGCAGCCTCAGGAAATTCCTAAGGAGCAGAGCCCACCTGACATTTCCCAACTCTGGCCTGCAGGGGGCGCTTGCTTGCCCCAACCTTTCCTTTCTCTCCAGGGAAGCTCCTTGGTAGGTAGGATCACCCTTATCAATTTGTTATACTAACCATAGGGATGTCGTCCCACCTAGAAGTCTCTGGAAGCCAAACATTTCAGAGCCTTGCCTCTGCTACGGAGGTCGTAGCTTTCTTCCTGCTGTGTCCGGAGATGAACACAGGTGTTTAGCAGAGCTGGCAGCCAGGCAGGGCACGTTTCACTGACTCTGCTCAGACTCAACACTCCAATGTCAACGTTAGTTTCAGCGCTACAATAGAGCTGGGCGACTGTGGTGAGGTGAAGGGCTCAGAGAAAGCAGCCTACACCAGGAAGTGGAAACCTGGTCTCCATCTCAGAGAATTCACCCTTAAAACCCTCTGAGATTCACCAATGCTGATTTCTTCAAAGAAAATCTCGAAGTGTCTCAGAGAGTCTTTGGTCGCTTTTCCAAAGTTTCCAGCTTCACATGGCTGCACCTTCTCCAGATCTTTCTTGCAACCACACAGAACACTTCTCAGCTCCCTGTGTGTTCCTTCTACGTACTAGTTCCCTAGAAGAACAAAACCAATGGGATGAGTGGATTTGTTAAGTCTGCTTATACTAAACTCTGAATCACCCCCCAGGGATGCTGAGAATACCATAGTTGATTTGTCCTTGAGGCTGGGAGCCTCAGCAGCCCCACAGTTACCTTACTGAGGCCAACAAGCCTGTAGCTGTTCAACCCATGAAGTTGGACGCCTCAGCAGTCCCAACCTGGAGCCAAAAACCTGTACATTTCCCGGATAGCTACTAGTCCTTAGTCCACAACTGAAGCCTGGAAACAGTGGTTTTGCTGTCAGGCCAGGATGCAGCAGCAACAGGTAAATCAACTAGGTGGCAGGAGGGAAGGCCAAATGCCCAAAAGGCCCTTTGAATCTGGGCTGCTACCAGGAGGTGCCGCCCACAGTCAGGGGGTGGGTCTTCTTGCATCAATTGAGGCAATCAGGATGGTTTTTCAGCTCTCTCCTCAGCTGATGGTACCTTGTGGCAAGTTGACATTAAAACCAACCAACAGATTTGTCTCCTCCCTCCCCACCCCCACTCCTCCTTTATAAAGTCTGTGGCACTAGGAATCAGACCCAGGGCCTCAGACATGCTTGGCAAGCACTGAACAGCTGACCCATATCTGCAGCCTCTCTTTTCCTTTTATGCAAAGCAGCTTCAACAGATTGGTCAAGGATCAACTCTGTGAACCTGTTCCTCTCGGCTCTTTTGATTACTTGCTCTCTTAACACATTCACATTGAGCTGGAAAGATCTCTAAAAACAGCCTACTTCTGAGAACTAACAACCTCCTCATTAATTGGACGCTGTGCACCAGGGACTGAGATAGACTTTTACATATATAATGATACCTCGCAGAGCTCTTTAGGACAGACATCTTTATCCTCATTTTAGGAAGTTCAGAAACATTGAGAACAGCTGGAATATCCACAACTGACATTACAGTCAGGATCCAAGCTCCAGACTGTGGTGCACAGGCCATCAGTCCTCCACAGCCAGGATGTTGTTGAGCTCACTTATGACCCTTGGATTCCATTACATCCTTGTATAGATGCCCCCAGTCTAAGGACATGAGGGTGTGCATAACTGCCAGCTAAATGTTTCTCACTCACCATGTATGTCCCTTATCATCCCACTTGCCCTTGTTTCCTTTAATTTTGCCCAAATTCCCATGAGGTAGGCATCATCATCATCATTATCAGCACCTAGCCTAGCACCTGACATGTGATCAATGCTCTACTCCTGTTGAATGAATTAGCTCCATGGCAGTCACTGAAGCAGAGCAATACTAAGGACATGGACATGTGGAGAGGGAAACAGCAGAGCTGGAATGGGGTTCAGGTGCACTCTCCGTGACCCAGAAAGAAGGCTGGGAAATAACTGCCTCTTCCTCCTTCTCAGGGTGACAACACCACCTAACATTTCCTAACAGAACAGGACTTTTCTGAGTTCAGCTTTCTTGACCATAGAGTGCTGAAGCCTGTGTTTGGTCAGATTCACGAATGGATGACTTGGAAATCTTAAGTTCTAGTCTTGGCTTTTCTTTCTTTCTTTCTTTTTTTTAACCAGACAGTAGCATAGCCTTGTCACCCAATCAGCCTGAGTGTAGCTCCTGCCTTGATAAAGCCAGGTGTCACCAGGCTCCAGCCACTAACAGAGAGCAAGAGAGAATGAAGATGTGACACTGCTATGATGATAATTCCATCCATTCTTATGCTCTGCATGGCCAGGTGCTTCCTGACTCTCAGTCAAAACAGTGTAAGGAATCACCCCCAAAGCATGCAGCTTCCACAGTCTAATTCACAGTCACACACTGCCTGATCCTGGGTGTCTGGATCCCTGGAGAACCCACCACTATCCCCCTTCTGCTAACTTTAAGGACTGTATTTGTACATTTCTCTGCTCATCCGTGGTGATGAAAGGGCATCCACATTTCCACGATGTATGAGCCCAGGACTGGGCATGCATCACACTTCTCACTGCAGTGATTGCATCAGAAAGCCATCCTTCATTCCCTGGGAAACTCCAATAGCAGTGTCCCCATTTGTGACAGCCTCAAAATAGTCACATGATAAATCAAATGCTTCCTGACCCTGGCAAGCCCACCACCCACCCATCCCATTTCATTTCACAGAGCCTGGAATTGCTTTATAAACTCCCACCAGGAGAGCAGAACCCCAGGACTCAGTGGAGCCAGCCCAGAGGGTGAGCCAATCGCAAAGCCCTAGTCAAGCCTTTAGGACCCTGAGTTCAGAGCTAGCAGATGGGGAACTGGAAGTTGCTCAGAGTGACTGAGTAACTCCTTCAAGATGATTACTACCACATGTGCCGTCCCCAGAGCTTTGACGTTTTTGTTTTCTGTTAGTTGTTTAACTGTCCTGTGGAAATTAAGGTAGTGGTCCCTGCTTAGCTCCAAGAAAGAAAGGAGAGTTCAAGTCAAACCCTTCTTCTACTGGACACCCAGCAGACTCTGTGAGGTGGACACTCAGACATGAATTGCAGTCTCTGCCGTTGCCCTTCAAGGCCCAGCTTCATCCTGTGGCTAAAGAAATAAGATTTAGAAAAGAAATAAATAAAATAAAAACCTGCAGCTAAACTGACAAGTCAGACGTTCACCATCCTCCCTGCACACACTACTTTCTCTCACCCTAAAATACACAGTCATCCCATGGTCTTCACATGGAATTCATTCCAAAGATGTCCAAATCTACCCACAGATAATCAAATTCCTCATCTATCTAGCACTTATATGTAACTTATGCTTATCTCCGAAGTCTATTAAATCCGCTACAGATGACTTATAGTACTGAATGCTATGCAAATAATTGTTGCTGCACTGTTTAGAGACCAATGATGAAGAATTCTGTACACATTCAGTACAGATGTGATTTTTATACAAGTAGTTTCAATCCACAGTTGTCTTGAGCCCACTCTGAGGATACAGAAACTGTAGGTGCAGGCGCTGGACCATTACACTTGCCATTGCTCTCCAGTCACATCCTTCACCTGCACTGAGCTACCCAGCACTGCCAGGCATATGTCTCGGGTCAGAAGGCTTCACACCACATCTTTGGGCTGCCCTCCATGCTCTATCTGTGCAACTGTCAGCCTCTGTGGTCAGTTCCCACACAGCATCTCTTCCCAGTAGCGTGCTGGTGAACATCCAACCACTGGCATCCCAACATGTTCTGCTCTCCACCATTTTCTGATTTCCATAGTGCAATATCCTGCCCTGGCCAGTTTTAAGGTACCAGCATGATACCATTAAACCTAGGAAAGAGATGCTTGAGTGTGGACCAACCACACCGTTTCTACCTTGCAGATGGAACTTGAAAAAAAAAAAATAACAGGAACATAGACAATAGCCAAACATGGTCAAATAATTAGGAAGCACTAACTTTTAAATACATATTACCCTTTTGTTACCACAATTTTTAAATTTTGGACTTATATAATTTGATTAATAATAAGTGTCATGTTTATATACTGGCCACACTTGTAATGCCTGACTCTGATAAGCTGCGTAATTGGTCTCCATGTACCAATGTGTACCAGTCCATCTTCCTGGTTCTTTGTGACCTCCTTGATGATCTGACTGTTTAATGGCATCCCAGCCTGTCCCTTACCTTCTGGTCCCTCTGCTCCTCTTCCTAAAATATAACTAAGTTCACCCCTGCTTCACTGAGTACCCCCCTGTTTCAGGACATTAGCCACTTTTCCATGACTCCAGAAGAAGCATAAACCATCTGACTCAAGTCCTGTGTGCTCCGAAAGATCCCTCCACACTCCCCTTTCTACCTCTATCTTAAGCAGAGATTGACACCTCCAATGGACTCTCAAATGATCACCTTTGTTATTTGTTAGTGGAGTGGCTTTGGGCACACTACTCAACCTCTCTAGCCACAATTTCCTTTCTAGACCATAGTGTGGTGGAGGAGTCAACTAGTGCTTACTCACTACCCAGGACAGGACCAGAACAGTTAAGGACCATGACAGCAGGGTCGTCGGTCTCTGTTCATGCTCACCCAGTGTGCAGACCTGGCTCTTCACTCTCATGGTATCCCACCCTGGTCCCCACGTGAGGGATCATGTGAGATGCTCAGCAGTCTCTGTTGCCTGTGGACTTCAATCTCCTGCAGTTATTTCTAAGTCCTCACTTCTCCATTGCTAATCTTCGTGGGCGCTCATTTCCCCTTTTCTTTGCTCCTTGACTCATCTATCAGCTCAGCAGTAAAGAGACAAGCTGGCTTTAAAGTGGGCAAAGAGGGGCTGAGAAACAGCTCAGCGGTTAAGAGCACTTGCTGCTCTTGCAGAGGACCTGAGTTCTATTCCCAGTTTCCACATGCAGCTGACAACTATCTGTAACTCCAGTTCCAGAGGATCTGCTGCTCTCTCCTGGCCTCCCCCAAGCACTGAATATGTGTGGTACACATACATAATCCTCATACTCAAAATAAAAAGAAAGAAAGAAAGCTAAAAAAGAAGTGGGCAAAGATTTGATTAGTCTTTCGTTGTCAAACAACAACAAACAGCCAATAAGGAGATTCTTCATTCGTCACCAGGGAAATAGAAGCTATAATATAATTTTACCTCTACCAGGAAGTCCATCACCCAAAAGACAAGACAGATGGCACAGAGATGCAGGAAGACTGGGGATGCCATTCGCTGCTGGCAGGAATACGGTACTCCACAGCCACACCAGACGGCCTGACACAGAGCTATCACACCATAGGCCACTTCAGTCCTACTCTATACCTGAAAGAAGAGAAACCACAGTTCACACAGAAATGCGCACAGGAATGTTCACTGCATCGCCACAACAGGCAGGTGTGAAAGTACAAGTGATGATCAACAATGGATAAACTAGGAATGTCTATAAATGCAATATCTGGGACCATAGAAAGAGATCAATATAAAACGTCCAGAGCAGGAAATCTCTATAGTTAGAAAGAAGTTGGAAAGCTGGGCAGTGGTGGGGCACACCTTTAATCCCAGCACTCAGGAGTCAGAGACAGGCAGATTTCTGTGAGTTTGAGACCAGCCTGATCTATAGAACCAGTTCCAGGACAACCAAGGCTACACAGAGAAACTCTGTCTTGAAAAAAAAAAAAAAAAAAAAAAAAAAAAAAAACATACCAAAAAGAAAAAGAAAGGAAGGGAGGGAGGGAGGGAGGGAGGGAGGGAGGGAGGGAGAGAGGGAGAGAGGGAGGTTAAGGGCTCAATGGTTAAGAGCACTGCTCTTCCAGAGGACCCAAGTTCAGCTCCCAGTACCCATGTCAGGCTGCTCACGGCCCAGAAAAGGAACTGAAGAGGGAGAGGGATTCACTGAGTTCAAAACTACAAAATGGACACAGGAGGAGCCCAGTCTGTTCATGTGAGGGTCCAGGAAGGCCCTTGCCCAGGGAACTCTGCTTGTACTATGGAAATACAATCTTTGGGAGCCCCTTGAAATTTCAGCATGTTCTTGAGAGGTCAGTTGTTGCCAGTGAATCCCTGAGGTCTACTTTGCTGGCCATTACCACTGGGATAAAAACACACATCAGTTGGCATGTGTGAAGGTATGAATGACCCACAAGTTCATTCCAGGTAGACACAGGTACAGGCACTGAAGCTGCTGTGTAGATGCAGGGAGCCTGGATGAGTTGGCTGGCAAATCGAGCATATTGCTTTTAGAACTGAGAAAAGGGTAGCTGTATTTCGCCACCTAGTGGTACTTGTGCCTCATTGCTGGCTTGGATTCGGTCAAGAAAAACAGGGAGATGGATCCTAAGGAGGCTCAGGGAAGACATAAAGATCATCCTGACAGATTTCCCATAATCTCCAGCTGCAGCACATGGTCAGTTCTCAGTGAGGATACTCAATATCGATTGCCTGCAACTCAGCTGTGTACCACTCTAAGAAATACCAACTCCTGTATCTTTTGGCTGTTCCCACCTACTGCTCATATACTCTGGGTACCCCCTGGTCCCCTTAGCACAAAGTTGTTCATCTCTTTTAGACTGTCATATGGACAATCTCCAGCTGCAGGCACCCACTCTTCCACATGTAATATAGGCTGTCACACACAAATCTCATCTTAAGTGATCCGTGAAGCCTCATTCCATCAGATGAGTATGAAAATGGTGGACACCGTGGCCTGTCAGTTTTCCCCTGCAACACTCAGCATTCTCCATTAAGAGGTGGAATCAAATAATACCCAGCTGTCAGTGAGAGGAGCCAAGAATGGACAAGATGAAGACACCCCTGTGTGCTCTGGGCAGAGGAGAGATCAGCTGCCTGCCAGGTAGCTGACTGGAACCCTCTATGGGAGCTCTCCCAGGGCCAGTGCAACTAGTCACTGTCCCTTGCTTATGTTTCCAGCTGTCTACCTTTGGGAAGAGAAACCTTCCTAGGGCTTGCCAAACTTTTAAACGGAAAGCCTGTGTACTCAGAAACTTGTAGTCCTGAGCAAGTCAAGACTGTCTGTCTGTCCAGATGCAAACACTGGGTCACTGCTGTCTGTCTCCTCAGTATTCTCTTTTCGTACATTTCCACAGCTGGGAGTCACCGGGTGCATTTCTTCTGCTACCCACAAGACACCTGCTCTGCCAGATGGACTTTTCCCCAGGACTGTGTCCTACTCCAGCCTGACTCAACTTCTCCTTCCCCATCAATACAACCCTACCATAATATGTCCATTTGAAACATCTGTGACTTTATTAACCACTGAATTAACCACTGAATCCTACTGACTTTTATTCTGGAAAGTCTGTGGAACCTGCCTTTTCCATCACAATAACAATTACAGTAGAAGCCAATACTATGGACTAACCTCAAGAAAGAGAGGATGCGGAGCAGTAAGAATCAACAAGCACATGGAACTCGGATGCCTCCAAAATGACTGGATAATGAAACTTACTTTTCAGAGACCATATCACAGGGTCACCATACAAACTGGTGAGGGAAGCTGGTAACGGCTTATCTAACCCACAGATGTGCTGTTTTACAGAACTGGAAGAAATGCTGTAAAATATCAAGACAAGCTCATGATTTTTGACATGAAATCTCTCAGACCATAAAGAGTAGCCTTGCCACACAGTCTGGGAGGCCCTGACTCTGAGTCAGATTCAGAGTTCCTTACACACACTGCTACCATCCATTTCTTACCACTGTCAAGCATTCTAGAAAAATCTTCCCTTCCCACTGAAGTCCACCCCACGGTTCAAGGTTAAGCTCACCATTTAGTTAACCTGTATTAACCAAGCCACATTCGCCCATCATGATAATTTTTACTGAATTAGTGTAATAGCCATCTTTGTCATTCACTTTGTAACTCAGGAGCAGGCACTGTGACTACACCATACGTGTGTCACCATCAGTCAGGCTTGTGACTGTGACACTCATTGCTAATCCACCACAGGATCCTTTCGGAGCCCAGGAGAGCTTCAACAACCTTCTCGGCACAGCACTCAACATGGCCACAGCAAGCAGCCCTGGTTAGGTGTGAGATACCATGCCTCTGAGAGCCTGGCTGTATCCTTAAGCAGTTCCATTGTGCATCTTAGCTGTCCCCTTACTGGACAAGTGAATTTGAGGCATTTGAAGTACAATCAACACCAGCATCTTTACATTTTTTTTCTAGAAGCTGCTAGCTCCAGGTATGGGCATTTGCCCTGATAAGTGCCAAATAATTGCCTGAATGACTGAATAGAAAACATTAATATGATAATAAGTAGCATTTACATAATGCCTCACTACAGGGTACCTCAGTTACTTAATTCTTTCCACAGCCGGAGGAGTAAGTATCGCTTTGCTGTTTAGCCCCTTTAGGAGATTCTGAGGGGCAGGGAGATGGTTCCTCACTCAGAGTGGGCTGTCAGTCTGCAGAACTGCAGTGAGGACTCTGAGGAAGGGGAAGGCAGTTTGCATCATGCCACCCATTGCATTGTCCCACCAGGCCATGTGGCTAAATCCCAGGAATGCTCGGAGACACTTGGCCGTGCATCCTACGCTGCACCAGTGTGAGTTCCACCACCACTGCTTCCCTTCTTCCTGGTGGGTTAATTAATCCTCCTCAACGCCGGGCAGCAGTAATAGGATCAAGGAGAAAGCCTCTCCTCCTGAGCTCCCAAGGGTGGCTGGCAGGAGCCCAGGAGGAGATGGAGCACAGCCTTCAGTCTGTTAATTGTTCAAGAGCAAATCATCTGTCAGCGGGAAGTGGAGAAAAGACGCTGCTGAATTCAGAGCCGGAACAATAAATAACACTCAGAGCTGCGCCCCTGAGGAAAATAAAGCTGCCCACGTTTGCTTCTTAGGGAAAACAAAGATGTTCCGAGCTCTGCAGGCCTGAGGATGTATAGCATGAGTCAGTAGAAAATACCAACCTGTTCAGACCGGCTGGGTTTTGGATGAACTGGAGGCCCATGGGCCACTACCCCTCCTCACTCCCGAAGACAACTCTGAAAATCACTTCCTAACAGGAAGGTCTCCTGGGCTGGAGTGGAGGGGCCCCTCGATCATCTCCTCTATTCCACACACTTAGCCCCATGGAGTGAGACAAAGTTGGAGCCCCTGGCCTCGGGTCCTTCTCCATTCTACAGCCACACTCTCCGGTTCCTCCTTGCTCCTGGAAGCAGGCTCCTCCCAATAGTACTTCCTACTTAGTCTTGGTGGCTGCTTTCCTCCACACCAGGAAGGGCTTTTCTTTCATCCGTCTAAATCCTCCTCAAGGATGAACTCCTGTCACCATTTCCCCACCCCCAGAGACCTCAGGGACTCTGTGCCCACCCAGAGGGAGAGTGCACTGGGTTGACCGTGGAGGGAAGGAAAGTCAGATTCCTAGGCCAGGTAACAGGTTCAGTACTGAACTCTGCTACCTGTGACTGCTGTGGTCTCGGCTATGATCCACCCCTCTCCTGGCGGGGGAGGAGGCTGTTGCAGGTCTCCTTCCCTTCTTAAGGAATGAGTGGAGAAGATTGACAGCTCCTACTTTTTAGAGCTATGTGAGGATTGAACTGCTTAATACTTGTCAGCTACTGAGAACAATGCTCAAGGAGCATTGTTCACACCTCACAGTAATTGGCACAGCTGGTGCCCATCTTTCTTAGAGTTCTTGGAGAACCAGTACATTTCCTCATCCCTGTGTGCCCATCTCTTAGCACTGTATTCTCAAATACCCAGGTAAGAGAGTTAGTCATTCTTCTTGTAGTTTGAGACTTGCAGTCTGCCCTGCTGCTGTGCCCATTATGATAGGGTGTCACCTTAAGGTTTGTTTTGGCCAATGACATATGAGAAGGTACAAGCTGCCACCCCCAGAAAGAAGGTCCTGGAGACATTATAGGACTTCACCAGCTCCTTTCCCCCTCTACTAAGAGTAAAGTATGTCTCAGATATGGGGTGCTCCTTCTTCCTGTACCCCAGAAGCCAGAACACAACTTAGAACAGGGTCAGACACTGCCAACCAGCAACTAGCACACATTATCAACAGAAATTAGCATTTGATTGTAAGGCCTGAGCCATTGGGATATTCCTTCCCACAACGTAACTTTGTGAAAGTATTTTTAACAGAAGTTTGACACCTGGACCAGCAATGAATGAATGGGCACCACAGGCTTTATCCATTTTCCAGCCCAGATCAGGGCTTTGAATGCACTGGCAACTCAATTAATTTAAGCAAGTGCTCTTTCAATTGTGCTTGCAGATACTTATTTTGAATCAGCATTTTATAAATAAAAGAGAAGCAGCAATTCTATCACCAGACACATCAGAATAACCCACCCCAGATGCCACACTGCAGGAAGTGTCAGGGTGGGGTACACAATCCAATGGAAAGCACTGCATTCTGAATACTTAAGACCCTAGGGTCCATGTCCAGAAAGGTCAGCAAAATGACAGCAAAGAATTACAAGAAGGAAGGTTCACCAGGACAAGGCCACTTCCTTGACAGCTGCTGTTCCCAAGGTTTCAGATATGCCAGCCAGGTAGCACACCTCCACAATCCAAGGAGCAAAGTGTGTTTTCCAAACATGGAAACTGAGGCTTAAACACTATGTGAAAGTCACCAGAGACAACAAGTGGTAGTCTGGGTATGAATTTCATTTGCCTAAGTGCAAAGGCCACACTGTGGCCCTTAAAGAACACTGTCATCATGAAAGTCTTTGGGGAGAGCCCAGGGAAGCCTGGCCATCCAAACATACTCCCATTCTGACTACACACTTCATGCCTTGGCACACGACCTAACACATCAGCAGCTGGAGATTTAAGTGGAGTCACCCCAAAATGCAATATCCAGATGGAGATTAAGCAGACTGTCAATCACTTAGTCTAAGTAAGTGGATTTATTTAACCAGATTATTTTCTTATCACAAGATTAAAGTATGCACAGGAAAGAGATGCCAGTTTGGTTAATGGGAAAGTGGAGAGAAGAAAGAATAGTTTCCACCCAGGGTGTTTCTGTTGCTGTGATAAAATATCCCAACACAAAGCAACATAAGGAACAAAGTTATTCAGCTCACAGTTCCAGGTTAGAATCCACTGTTGCAGAGAAATCAAGGCCAAGGTGGGAACTTGAAGCATCACATCATAGTCAAGAGCAGAGGGAGACTACATGGATCCTTTCTTGCTTGCCTGCCCAAAACTAGGGTGTGGTGCCACTCATGGTGGGCTGTGTCTTCCTACCTCAATTAATAATAAGAAAGTTCCTCAAACGTATGCCCAAAGGCCAATCTAATAATTCCTCATTAAAACTGTCTTCCCAAGTGACTCTAGGTTGTGTCTGAGTTGACAGTTAAAAGTAACCAGCATGGGGCTTCAAGCCTACAAGACAAAGCAGGGGACTAATGAGAGAAGAGGGATGAGTAGATGTTGGCACAGAGAACAGCCGGCTGCTCCAGGGGATTGCCACCCCACAAGGATGCCAGGCTACTAGAAGATGGACATCTGGACCAAGGAAAAGCCCTCAAATGTTTCAGTGTTGTCAATAAAGCCAAGTCATGTCTCGAGGCTGTATTCCTGACTTGCCCTGAAATACTCATTGTGGGTCCTGACCAGTGGGTCAGACGTTCATTTCTCACAGACACTGCAGAAGACTGAATGCTTGGAAGAGTCCCTGCTTGGAGGACAAGAGGGACAGAATGCCAACATATACCATAAGAAGAGGGTGCTTAGGAGGCATGGACGAGGGGAGGCAGGGCCAGGTGGAGGTAAGGGCACTACAGGAAACACACCCCTTTCAACTGCTTGGTTGTCTTCCCCCTTTCCAGTTCAGCAAGAGTCGAGTCAAAAGCAAACTCTGATAAGGAAAAGCCATTTGTTCCCAAATAAACTTCATTACTCTGCTAAATATCTTGACTGGATTTCATTTGATTCTACTCAGTCTCAATTCAATATTGTGCTTGGCCAGCTTAACCTTTTAAAAGGAGTTTTATTGATGGCATGTTATGGGGACATTAGCATTTCTCAAAAAAATTAAAGAAATAGAAAGAATTAAATTGCTTTGCTTAGCGATCTTAATTATCTGGAATAATTAGCTCCAGTCAATTCCCCCACAAGAGCTCTCCCGAGAAATCAGTGTTTGGGGAAACAGAAAAAAAGGAGGGCACCAAGCTCGGGACAAAAGCAAGCATTTGGCAAGTTATTTGGGAATATCTAATTAACCCTGGGAGTGAAGTTGACAGTCACATCCACTTTCTTAGTGCTTAATTATTAAAAGCAAATAAAGAAAGCAAATACTCGGGGAGCCAGTCTATTGGGTCTGGAAAATAGGAGTCACTTTGTGCCAACAGACACAATAATCCCCAAATACACAGGCATGCACTTCCAAGGCTTCTGGGATAGTCTTCTATACCTCTTGCTGAAAAGCTCCTCCCAGCCAGAGAACACTATTCCCTGCTCTAGGCATTCAAGGAGTCCTTACAACTCCCCTGTGCATTCCTTAGGTAATCGTCTGCTCTCTCCATCCCCAGAGGACAAGCACTAAAAGTTTGGTTTAGCATACACTCACTTCTGAGGTCACAGAATCCCAACCACATTACTAGGTGCTGGTGTGTGTGGTGGGATGGTCTGTAAAATAAGGCTTTTTATGCTCCTGTACATAGTTGATATTCAACAAAGCCTTCCTTTCCTTCTTCCATTTTCATGTGTGTGTGTGTGTGATGTGTGTGTGTGTGTGTGTGTGTGTGTCTGTGTCTGTGTCTGTGTCTGTGTGTGCATATGTGCATTTTTGCATGTGTGCGGCACCTATGTATAGGTGTGCATGCACATGTGTGCATGTGCATGTAGAAGCCAGAGGTTGATGTCAGGAATCATCCCTCCCTCTGTCTTCCACCACATTCACTAAGGCAGGGTCTCTCAATCAAACACAGAGCTTGCCAATATGGCCAGTCCTGCTAGCCACCTTGCTCTGGGGATCCCCTGTTTCTGACTTTTGCCTTCTGAGGCTGGAATTACAGCTGGGAGGCCATACCTCACTGGCATATACATGAGCTTTGGGAATCTGGTCTTCTCAGGCCTGGAATCTCAGGTCTTCACCACTGAGTCCTCCCTCCAGTCCTTTTCTTGCCCCCCCTTTTTCCTCTTCTTCCTCACTCTCTCTTTCCATTTCCCCTTTTCCTTCCTTTTTTCACTGTATTTCTTGTTTAGTTTCCACTATTAAAGACATTGATTCCAGAGATGATGAGCCCAAACAAGTGTTCTCCACATCAGTTTGTCATTTTAACTTGTTTCAATAAAACAATGCAGACCTCAGCGCAAAGGCGGAGAAGCCTGGGGCAGGGCCCATTGGGAGGGAAGTGCTTCTGGTTGAAGGGTCTACCTTTTAAAGCCCCACAAGATTTTTCTTAAAGCCTGGGAAAGGGCAGAAGAAGGAAGGGGAAAAGAAAACTCTGTTGCTCACAGAGGGGCTGCCAGCTGTGTATTTCCCTGAGGACAGTGGGGCTTTGGGGGGCTTTTGGGGAATGTTTACCTCCTAATTCTGAGCTGTATCTCCAAAGCTAAGTGGAAATTCACCGTGTGAGGTATGGGTGAGGGCACAGACAAGGGGAGCCAATGAGGGGCTGGAATACAGCTCTGTTTAGTTTTCTATGCCACAGCTTCTTCAGCTACAGGTCGATAGCTAAAGGTAGAGACTATGGGGAAAAAAAAAAAAAAAAAAAAAAAAAAAAAAACGGCAGCAGGCTGGGAGGTGGTAGCACGACTTTAATTAATCCCAGCACTCTGGAGGCAGTGGCAGGTGATCTCTGTGAGTTCAAGGCCAGACTGGTCTACAGAGAGAGTTCCAGGACAGCTAGGGCTGTTACACCGAGAAACCCTGTCTCAAAAAAAAAAAAAAAAAAATTGGCAACACACCACATCTGAGGTATTTCTGTGTCCACCCATATCACATCAATAACTTACTGTACTTTGCTTCTGACATACACTTGCATTTTTGTATTACACATGACAACAATATCAATGCCAAAGAACACCACCCTAAACACCCTGAGACTGATATATGTTATGAACAGCAGGACTTTTGCTGTGCTTACAAAGCTGTCTATTCTTGTGGAAAGCTGTGCTTTGATTACAGAAAACAAAGATTAGATATTTCCCTACCATCATTCCCCGGCATGTTTCAAGTATATCTTTGAATTTACTGTGTTAGAATGTTTGGTTTCAAAACTTGCTGTCTGAATTTCCTTTTTAAAAATAAAAATAAAAAATGACTGAGTGATTTCTGACTTGGGATTAGGACATAATTTCCAACAATTTCTGAAATGGCCTTTGGCATAGTTCTGCCATTTTGCACTAAGTGTTTATGCAAAGCAACATTCTCATTATTGATGGTCACAAAAATCAAAAAATATCGATCAACTCTGAAAAACGTTGGATTATGCTCTACATCCTGCAGTATTGAATATTCTGCCAGGATTTAATTCTTCATGTAAAATTAAACAAGCACATCAACCTCATTAATATGAAATTTGCCTTCATTGTTAGTAGATGATAAAATTACAAATATCCAAAAATTGTTTTAAGAGAAATCTTTTTTTTCTACAAAAAAAGACACTTTTGTTTCTTCTTTTCTGGTATGTATAGCTTTTAATTTTTTGTCTTACTGTATTAGCTAGGATTTCTTTCTAGACAAAATCTTTTTATGAAAACACAGCTGTTTGGTTTGATTACTTACTTTATATATTAATATACTCAGGGTCAGGTGGAAAAGGGTCAGTGTGGAAAGGTTTAAGAAGTGCTGTTCTACACAATAATGGCAAATATGATATGCTGCATTAGCTTCCCATGACTGTAACAAGATACCAGAGGAAAACCAACTTACAATGACAGAACTCTACAATCCCCTTCAAGGGCATGCCCCAATAACCACAGGGCCCCAACCAGTCCCAGCCTCCTAAAGAGAAGAAGCCTTTCATACCTGGTCCACTGGGGGACACTTAAAATCCAGCACATGGTACATGTAAGTAGAGGGCTAGGGTTAGGGTGGGGAGGTGCTTACAGACTTGGGTGTGCCTGTGAGAGGGTCAGCTCCAGTCTGACTTCCTCCTGGGTTTCAATGTCCTCACTTGAGGTCCCACCAGCACCCACGTTCTCTGTGCACAGCCATCCCACTAACCATCCCACTGCCAGCCTTGCTTCCCTCTGAGTGCATTGTTCATCGAGTTATCTTTGTCCTGGTTGTCTAAGGGAAAACTTCCAGGAGCTGTCTTCCATCCTCTCTCCTACCCTCCTACATCTTCAGCCAGCAAGTCCCCAAAGCTCAGCATCCCAACATCTCCTGGATCAACGTCTGTTTCCTCATCATCCTCACCATCACTGCCACCACCACCACCTTTTCCCCTTAGACGACAGCCACCCAGCAGGCCTCCTCACCTCACTCCAGCCCCTCTTCCATCACTCTTCTGCCAACACAGGCAGGAGGAAGTCCAAGCTCCCAGACGTGTAGTCAAGGACTTCTGAGCTCCGGCTCTGCCCTTCATTTAATACCCTCTCACTTCATGTCCTTCTTAGTGACTCCAAACAGCCCACAGTTCCCTCAGCATCCTATGTAGCTCCTTCCTGAACCCTCTTCCCACCTTCCTCCCACGCTCTTACTTTACCCTCAGCATCCAGGTCTAGAATCTTCTTTCTTTCAAGTCTAGGCTGCCCTAGCTCCCTCCTGTACTCCCATACCCCACCCCGTGTACATGTTCGACTTTACCTCTCCTTATACTAACAGTCATTTACCTTTCTAACGATGGGCTGTCCTCAGGACAGTTGCCATCACCCCATCCGTGTTGTAAGTGGTGCTTGGCAGTCTGCCGTCACACATCGGCCTGCTGAGCTGCCCCAGGCCATACTCCCTGAGATGACTCTTGACAGCGGAAAAGCTCAAGCTGAGCCAAGACATGCTGCCTCCAGATACACCAGGGAGGGCTGGAGCAGCCAGGCCTTCTAGAGGCACCATGTCCCCACTGTTGTTATGTGTTTGAAGGTGGATTCTGAAAAGCAGAAGAATGCCGGTTGTAGGACCCCAGATAATCTAGGCTAAATCTTAGTTCTCCATGGCTACCTCAAGTGACCACTGGGGAGATACACAGTCTCTCTGGACTTCAGTGACTTGTCTGCATGACTAGAGTTCTTTGCTTAAGGAGAAAAGCAAGTCTGTAAGGTCCCAGCATGGTAATTAATGTGATGTCAATACCCAACAAACCCTATCACTCCCTGTCACCTCTTCAAGCACACACAGCTCTGACAGATCTGTTTTTATATAGAACTTAGTTTTTTCATGTATCATTTCTAACCATAATTATTGCTAATAATCAGTTTCCTCTTTTTGTTCCCTCTGAGTCAAGGTTTCACATAGCTTAGGCTGGCCCTGAGCTCACTGTGGCACCAAGGCTATCCCTGAACTTCTGACCTCCCTGTCCCCAGTTTGTGGGTTCTGGGATCATAGGCATGTGCTACCTCACTCGGCTTATGCAGTGATGTTGATCAAAGCCAGGGCTTGGTGTATGCTGGGCCCGACCCCAGCTTTTCCTGTGAAGTGCCTAGTACATGCCAAGCATATACAAGGTCCACAAGGTGCTTTTCTTACTTAGTCTTCATGGAGGTGGTGATTATGATGGTGATGTTGGCTGCACTCACTGTGCCCTTGCTATGTGCTGAGCCTCATTCTACGTCTCCTCTGAGTATCAACTCCTGGGTCCTCACTGTAGACACTCTGTCTTCGTTTTACAGATGAAGACCTCAGGTCTCAGAACTCAAGAGATTTGCATATGAAGTAATGCTGAGACTAAGATTCAAGCCTGTCCCAGCATCAAGGACTTTGGTTCCTTTACCTCACTTCATAATCTTTCCAGCATGGCCACTCATAGTTTTAGGAAAACTTACTTGCTTTTTGCTTAAAAATAGTAATTGTTTCACAAACTGTATGTAAAGACGGAGGGGTGGGGAGCAGAGCTAGGGAAGCCTGGACTTGAAAGTCTGGTCATTCTGAGATGAAGCCTGTGCTGGTTTGGATGAGAAATGTCCCCCAGATGCTGAGACATTTGATCACCTGGTCCTCAGTTGGTGGTGATGTTTGGGGGTGGGGGGTAGCGGTGCTGGAGGTGGGCTTTGAGAGTTTAAAGTCTCCTGTCACTTCCAGTTTGCTCACTGGGCTTTCTGCTTGTGGTTGAGGATGTGAGCTCTCAACTTCCTGCTTAGGCTGCCATGCCTGATGTTGTGTGATATTTTGTTTGTGTTCTGACAAATAAAGCTTGCTTGGAGTCAGAGGGTGGAGCTAGCCACTAGTTAACCACTGAGGTTTGGAGGACTGTAGAGAGAAGGGCAGGAAGTAGTAAGGCGGGGCTGAGACAGGATCTCAGCCCTTTCAGTCGGAGGAATAGAAGAGGTAGAAAGTCACTGGTGACTGTTCCTCTGCTTCTTTGATCTTTCAGGTTTTTACCCCAATATCTGACTTCTGTTTTTTATTGATAAAATTAATTGGATTTACGCTTCAACCTGCCTGCTGTCATGCTTTCCTGCCATGATGGACTCATCCCTCTGGAATTGTGGACCAAAACAAACTCCTTCCTCTGAGTCCTTTTTAATCCTGGGGTTTTATGACAGCAACAGAAAAGTGACAAATATGAAGTCACAGGTCCTATTCTGTTTATTTGTTTTTGAGGGGGGTTCATCTGTTTGTTTTGTTTTTATTTCTTGGGTACTTACTGGTATTTTGCATGATTGTTTGTCTATGAATCACTTGCATGCCTTGTACCCAGGGAGGCCAGAGAGGGTGTCAGATATCCTGGATCTGGATTTACAGATGGCTATGAGCCACCATGAGGGTACTGGGAATCGAACCTGGGTTCTTTGCAAGGGCAGCCAGTGCTTGTAACTGCTGAGCCATCTCTCTAGCCCCACAGGTCTGGTTTTTAAGGTTCTCATGGGAGAAACTCATGAAGGAATCAATTGTCCACAACTGTCAAGACTCCATGTATTTGGAACCCTATACCTTGGAGTTGTTCCCACTCCCTTGTTGGAAATCCTTCTTTGTTCTATCCCCCAAAGTGCCTGAAAATCCTCTTCCTGGCATTCGGGTGGTCATAGTCATCAAAGGACACCCACTCTGCCATGGCCAGCCTCCCTGTCTCAGCTGAAAAGAGCTGGCTGAACGGCTGCTGCTTCTGGCCAGACCCTGTCTGCAGGACCAGAAACATTCGGACCCACCCCCAGGCAGGGAACAGCAATGGCCCTTCTCTCCCGACCCAGCTCCTGGGACACCTTCTCCAAACCTCCCAACCCAGCACTAGTGCTCCAGATGGGTTGGAAGGAAGGCCCTGGGCAAATATTGGCTCTTGAAAGGTTAATAATTTACAAATGAACTACAGCTGATAAGAAGTCCGGGCTTCGGCTGCCAGGATACAGGGGGACGTGATATGCATGCAGTCAGCTTCCTATGGCAGGAACAAAGCAGCAGGAGCCAGGGGCCCTTTATAAAAGCCTTGGAGATGTGGCTAAGATGCTTGTTCCCTCACATAACAGTGGCAGTTGTGAGATAGGGATTTGGTCAAACCACACCGATGAAAGTGCAATAGAGGCAGCCTCTCTCCTGTCCACACTTCAAGCCAGGAAGCACAACCATGTTTTTTATTCAACTGTACACACCTGCCATTCCACTTCCCCAGCCTCCCACACACCTCCTCTCCTGAGACATCGGTGTCCCTGGAAAGGCAGGTGCTTCTAATTTGCTCCTCCACAGGGGGAAAAAACAAAGTTCGGTTTCATAAGCTATTTGGGAATGCACAGGACTTCAGACGGCATCTAAAAAATGCAGGGACAGCCCACACACCCGGGAGCTGGGAAGGAGGCACAGGGACTGGATGGAAGAGGTAGAAGGAAATGAGAAAGAGGGGGAGGACTGTTTGCAGGAGGGATTATCACAATGAAATCCACAAAGACGGCTGCCGGAGGGCGGAAATGACAGGGCCAGAGCCTAAAAGATCACGCTATTGCAGGCAGGGCAAGTGTTTTTCTCTCCTACTCTGACCCATTGTCTGGACTGACACACATGGAGATGTGTTAAAAAGAAAGAACAATTCATAATCACCTTGGGGATTTGTCTCATGTAGAGGAGGACAAGAGACTCCTCTCATGAAGCTTTGCTACGAGGTCGTCCATGAGGCAGCAGGAGGGTGATGCCTGCATGGGTGTATACTGACTCACTCCACAGCCCAGCAGAGTCATGCTCACAGATCACTACATGTTCACTGTCTCCACTCCTCCTCCTGCCACTGTGATAAAACACTCTGACCAAAGCAGTTTAAGGGATAAAGGGCCCGTTTTTGCCCATGGTTCCACATTCCTGTCCATCTTGGTAGGGAAGCCAAAGCAGCAGGCACTTGAGGGATCTGGTCACATTGCACCCTCAGTCAAGACGCAGATAAAGATGAAAAGTGGTACTCAGTTTCTTTTCTCCATGTGCACAGTCCTGGATCCCTGCCCAGGGAATGGTGTTGCCCATGGTGGATAAACATGGAAAAAAAAAAAGTTCATTTTCATAAGCTATTTGGGAATGCATAGGACTTCAGAAGGCATGTAAAAATCCAGGGACAGCCCACACTGTGAGCTGGGAAAGAGGCACAGGGAATGGGTGGAAGAGGTTAGTGCAATCAGGATAATCCCCCATAGACACAAACATGCTCAGAGGCCCATCTCCCAGGTGATTCTAGATTCCATAAAATTGATAACACTAACTGTCAAACTCATGCTGTGCACACATGCATGCACACACTTGGACACACATGCTCAGACACTCGAGTGTATCCTGTATCTATGGTCTCACTTGTACAGAGATTGCATGGTCACACTTGCATTCACACACACGTGTGCACAGATGCAAACATGGCAACAGACCTAAGACCATCTGGAGGGGGGCAGTGACCATACTAGAGGCTTGGAGAACAGGTGGGAGCCAAGACAAGGGTTCGAGTAGGAAGTCTTTCAGCCCTGTGCTCCCCTCTCCTGAAATGTCCTTCCTGGTCACATCCACATTCCTCCCATGTTTGTCCATTCATCTGCCCAGAGGATCCTGGCCAGAGGAGCTGCCTTCCCTGTGTCCTGGGTAACTGATTCCATGGGCCAGAGGGGTCTTAGCAGCTATGTTGCTGGGAAGACTCAGCTCAGAGGCTGGGCTTCTGACATACTGCATGGTGCATGATATCATATCTTCTATCAGTACAGAAAAGCAAAGAGTCATGAACAGGGAGCCACATGGTCAGGGAGCTCTGAAGGAAGGGGCCCCAGGTTCTGTGATGGGCCCTAAGACCCCTACTTCCTACCCTGCCTGAGACTTTCCTGTTGGGTTTTCCCAGAAATTCTGTGGAACAGTACAGGCTGCTTAAATCTACATTAGCTTTGATTTAATTTACTTGCAAACTAATAATACTAATTAACACTATTCACATTAATGCTAATGAATATTAATTACATAGTTGAGGGACAGAGATCTAATTCAGCCCTATTCAGCCATCCCCTTCCTGCCCACACCTCTGGGTAGAAGCAAGTGTCTGGTCCTCAGAACCTGCAACCCTGTCTTCACGGCTTCGTTTCCGTCTCTGTCTCAGTGATTTCTTTCTTACTTTCAAAGAAGAATCGTACACTCTTTATATGTAGATGCCACATCTTGTCTTGTCATTTTAGCTCACACACCCTGGTGCAGCTGCTTGCATGTAACAGTTCTTGATAAACAGCATTTGTGGAGTGGATGAGAAAATGCATGATGGGACACAGGTTGAGATGAATAAATTATCTCAGGTGATGGTATTTTATATTTTCCCTAGGAATATGTTGGGTCCTGATCCTTGAAACTAGGCATCCTCAAGTGTGACTCACTCCACTGTTTCAACAAATGCCAGACCACGCCAGGAACATGAAAGTGAATATGAAATGATTCTGACCTTGAGGTCTCTTTGGACTGAGGTCAGGGGTATGAGGAGGGCAGGGGATAGTGGTGTTTCCACCCGGGGACACATCCAGCACTACTCCCACCCCAGAGCAGCAGAGGTAAGAAAATCACGCAAGACAGATCTGCCCTAATCTTGCAACAAGATCATGTTAAAAGCAATTTTTCAAGCCTGAGTAAGATGTTTATGGCCTGATAGACGATGGCTGGCAAACTCATTTTATCATAAATATCACAGCAGATAATACACTTCAGTATAAATGATGCATCTGCCTTTGCCAGGATCTCGCCATGAGTAATGTCCCTCCGATACCAGCTTCTAAAAGATAAACAAATTATGGGTGGTAATTACCCGAAGTTTGATTTTCTTTTTTATGAGCTTTCCTTCACCCTAATCACACTCAGGGTGGGAAGACGGAGACATGAATGGGACTTAAAGTGGGGAAGCAAAGGGCCTCCTTCCCCCAGTGGGGAGGCTGAAGACTGAGCTGTTTCCATGGCTCCAGGATAAAAGGAAAGACCCAGTAAGGAGGAAAATGTACAGGAAGCAGAGAATTAGGATGGGGAGAAAGCAGCAACTCCTCCAGCATATGCTTATTTAGAATATGCTTAAATCATAGACAAATCCTTTCTCTCATCCACACACATATGAACATGAACTGCCCCCTATACCAGCTTTTTTCTTTGCAAACCTTGAAGCCCATTGAGGGTCCTGGCCTTGACCCTGAGTTCTGAATGCTGACATCTAGATCTATTGCCTGCTAGTATAACAGAACACCTGCAAAGAACAGCTCTTTTGTTTGTTTGTTTGTTTGTTTGTTTGTTTGCTCATGCTCCTTGAGTCTGGCAAGTCCATGAGAACAATCCTGGGAGCCCAGTGGGTATGAACTTGGCTGTGAGTGAAAGAGCCATTGGCCTAATGCTAGAGCAGCTCCAGTGAGGTCCAGGGTCTAAATCTTCAAACCAGCTCTAGACTGGGAATAGAAGGGCACAAGAACTGATGTAAACAAGGGCTGATGTAACTAAGTTCCACAAAGCAAAAGACTGGAAATCCAGACCAAAGTACTGGCTGAGTTCTCTCCAAAGGCTCTGGAGCTGAGTCCTCCCTGGTCCTTCCCTAGGGTGACGTTATAAGCAACAATCCTTGGTGCTCTCGTGCCTCTAGCCTCTGCCTCCATGGTCATATGTCCCTGGCAGTCTCCTAGGATAGCATCAGTTAAGCCCATACCCTGCTCTGATGTGACCTCAACTAAATAAATCTTCCCAATTCCATTTCTAAGTAGGATTTCGTCATGTGGTTTCTCAGGGGACATGAATTTTTGAAGGGGGCACAATACGGAAAGTGAGAGCCAGGCTGAGAAGGAAGACTGAGAAACCTAAGTAGAGACAACTAGAGGAAGAGAGAGACTTAGATGGAGACTGAGAAACAGGAAGAGAAGCACGGGGAGAGATGAAGGGGGAAGAGAGGTGTGGGAAAGGAGGAAGAGGAGGCAGAAGAGGAAAGGGAAGAAAAGGAGGCGGGCAGGACGGAAAGGAGGGGTGTGGAGGAGGGGAGATGGGCAATGGAGCAGCCGCTAGGGAAGCAAATACACACACACTGACTTGAACATCAAGTGTAGAGACGAAGGAACACCTCAGTGTTTAATGAATTTCCCTCCAAATACACACCCCTCATTGACTAGGCCCAGTGCCAGCCTAACACTGTTTACTGGAGCCAGCTACATTATAGGAAGCAGTCTATGTGTATCTTCAAGTAATAAATGGCCGCCGTAAGGAAGAGCAGTCTATGAGTTGGAGTCCCTGGGACCTCTGGCTTCTCCACACCTTCCACTTCCTGCCATGACTCTGACTCTGGGAGCTTCTAGTTTTAAAGCTGAGCGCCTGAGTGGTGGGGAGAACAAAACCTTATTCACAGGCAGCATCCAAGTGGTCATGTGCTTTTTTACCTCCTCTGGAGAAGAAAGCAGGTCACCCAGGAGCTGTGGTGACAGTTCTCCCTAAGGAGCATGTTCTGAGGGCTGCAAGTCTGCCACCATCATTCATCCAAGATTCCATCTATTATTACTTCCAAGCTTCCATGCTCTGGTCTGTTCCAGCTTCCTGGAATTTTCTAAAACTCTGTAAAGGGAGACTGTCACATTAGCATCAACCAAAATAGACCCCAGGCATGACATATCTAAATTAACAGGAGGAAGAAGGCCTCGGGGTTGGCAAGAGAGTACCCCTGGGGGCAGGAGAGGTATACACATATATCTGTGCCCATGTGTGTGTAGGTGTGCATTTTGTGTTTGTGTGTGCATGGTTTTGTGTATGTGTGTATGTGCTTGTATATCTGCATGCATCTGTGTGAGCCTTTGTTTGTGAAAGCAGGTAGAGGTAGAAGAAAGGCCCTCGATATTTACTCATTCATTTCCAAGTCTCTGGCCTCTGGAATATTCTTTGTCATTGGAACAGTCACTCACTCAGTTGGCAGAAAGTCATAGACCAGGCATAATTTATGAATGAGATCAACCTTGATTTTATTTTCTTTTACCATATTAGAAATGAATGTGTTTGGCTTTAGGGTAATGGTCCCCACTCCTTTTTGTCCTTGAAACCATCATTTGAAATGGAAAACTCTCTCTCTTTCTCTCTCTCTCTCTCTCTGTCTCTGTCTCCAGGAGAATTTGTCATGCCAGCCTTGACCAGTGCTACAACTGGAAGATGAGGTTGAAAGAACAGAAGAGCAGGAGCTGACAATACCATCCCTAGCCCCTGGGCCATGCCTCAAGGAAGGGAAGAAGAACTTCTACCATCAAAGCATCTATAGCTAGAGCTCCCTTGCTTCCTTCTGCACACCAGGGAAGACCTGAGATGCACAGCCTCTCAGGGACAACCATACAAAGAGCAGTGGGCTAATTACTCCACATGGCCACACAATGGAGTGTGTGTCCTAGCACCATTAGTTGCCATAGTAACCTTTATTCTTCCTTCCATTCCTTTATTTACACATTCACTCTTTTCTTCTTCAGCATGCTGAGAGTAGACTATGCTAAGTACTAGAGGCATCAAAATGAAGAACAAAAACCCAGTCTGTAATGTCAATTCACAGTGAAAGCAAGAAGGAAAGGGAGTAGAGAAAGATGAGCGTTCAGGGTCACAAACTGTGGAGTTGGGTCCTTCTACTATGACAGGCTGTTTTTTACCTCTCTCACAGGGTGCTCTAGACTCACAAATGAGTGTTTGAGCCTCTTCCTATGTGGAGGTTTCTTCTCTGCTAGTGTCTGGTGCCCCTCACTGACCTTTTGATTGAAACCCCTCATAGTTCATTCCACAATAAGGTGGGTAGTACTAAAACCTCAAGGTCAAGGCCCTAAGAGAAGTCTAGACAGGGCTGTCAATTTGGAAGCTTGCAAAAGGAGGTGGTTGTGGCTGGTACCGTCACACAAAGGAAGCTGACTCCCCCATGTCCCAGGCTGAAAGAGGAAGGCTACCTGAGGGTGAATCCATGAACTAAACAGGCCAAAGCCACTACAGGTGCTGAGCAGAACTGAGAAACAGTCTGTTGATGCTCTCTCTGTGCCTGTATGATTCCTGTCTTAATAAACTTAGCCTAAGAAGCACCCCTCCCGAAGATGGTCTCTGCGGTGCATTCATGCAAGGGTTGATGTTGCCTTTCATCCTTTAACTGGCAGTGGTTTTATGAGAAAGCAGCAAAGCCTGGGGGCTGTCCCAAGTCCTTTCTCCTTCCCTGAGTATGCTAGGAGCTCTAGCTAAGGTGCCTCTCAATGGGTTCTGCAGCTGGGAGAAAGAAAGGGAGGAAGTCACAGTAACAGGTCCTTTCTTGCTTTGCCTCAGGCCATGCCTCTGTCAAGCCACATCCTCTTATTGTCATCTCTCACCAGATCATCTCTGACTGAGACTCACAATGGTTAGTTCTCTCACCTGCTCTCACTCCCACCCCCACCCCCACTCCCACCCCCAGAAATTTCTGTGAGGATACCATGGCAACTGCTGCTGACCGCTGGGCACTAAGGACCACAGTGCCTGAACACAATCACAGGACCCAGAGTTCTACCTCTGTTGTAGCATGAATCTTAAAAGTTCTTATGAATAAAATCAAACCTGAGGCCAGTTACTGGGGTCAATGCTGGTAGATCAGAGAGACAAAACAAGCCACAGCTGTCTCACCTTGCCAATTCCTCAGCTGGTCCTGTTTCCTCAGACTGGAAGCCTCTGAGTCCTCATCCAGAATGAATCTCAGCTGAACTGTGTTGCTCCAAAGCCTGAAAGCTTAACCAGCCAAATGCTTCTAGTTTCTGGTCCTCACGCCTTATATACCTTTCTGCTTTCTACCACCACTCCCTGGGATTAAAGGCTTGCTTTCTGGGATTAAAGGCGTGTATCACCATGCCTGGCTTTTCCAATGTGTCCTTGAACTCACAGAGATCCAGAGGGATTTCTCTCTTTGGAATGCTAGGATTAAAGGTGTGAGTGCCACCATTTTCTAGCCTTTGTATCTAGTGGCTGTCTGTTCTCTGACCTCAGATAAATTTATTAGGGTTCACAATATTTTGGAGAACACAATACCACCACACTCTGTGGCCTCAGAAACCAGCTCCCAAATCAATTGCAGGTTCTATCTGACTGACTGGGTCTATTTATGTATCCTATTCTCATCTCAGAGGCTGAGGCATTAAGAATATGACTTCTCATAACAAAGTCAAATAAGATTTTAGGGTCAAAAACGTCCCAGACATCAGAAAAGAGAACAGGTACCCAGGACACCTAAAAAAAATAATAACACATTTTAAAACAGTGTTTGCTGTAGGAATAAGAACATAAGTCAGGGCTGAGCTACAGACTTGGGGTCAACATACAAAGAGTAAAATACCTTCAAGATCACTGGGCTCATTCTGGCAGAAAGGTGAGAACCCTGTGCAGGAGCTACAGCCTATGGGCGTAATCATTCCTTCCCAGTACCCAGCAAACTGGTGCTGGGCTGGCAGCAAACCCCGCTGTCATTGCAGAGGTCAGCATGGCTTCCTACCCAAAACTGCATGTCTATCCATCTAGAGACACTAATCAGATGTGAGAGCTAATGCTGACCCAAGTTGGAGAGAAATTAGGGAAGCCCAGCTCTAGACAGCTTCTAAATGCACTCTGAGATTCCACACTGAGCCCTTAAGTCTGAGGCTTGTTGCCACAGACCCACCCCCAGGATCCTCAGATGGGAACGGACCAGACATGCAGTTCACCCACGTCTCTTACATGGGCTCCAGGTTCAAAGTTCCTGCATTGCTGCTTCCGGTCACATTACTCTCCCTTTCCCTTAACTACCTGCAGCTTTTCTTAAAAACTGACACCTTCTCTTGATGGATTCCGTTTCTAACTCCCTGTCAAATAGGCTGCTTTCTCTCTTCATTTTCCAAGACTTTATCCACATCCATTAGGCTGGAGAGTGGATTTCATTATGATCATTACCAAATGGACAGGCAGCCAAGATTTAATATCTGTTGGTCAATAACTGCTTTCCTATCTAATAGCTCTAATGGCCATTTAGAGGGGACTGTGACCTTCCTGTCCTGCTGGTTTCCAAGGGGGTATGCTGACGCTAACAGAGCCATAGGAGTTCGGGATCTTTGGACCTGTTCCTCCTGAGTAAGCACAGAGTATATGAGGCCAGGGTAGGGAACCAGAGGCCTGACACCTCATCTTCCAAGTCTAATCTATGTCCAGCACCCAGTGGAGTCCTTCCTGATCCCATCATGCTCTCTTCTTGTGTCCAGCACCCAGTGAAGCCCTTTCTGTCCCCATCGCTCTCTCTTCTCTGGGTGGTCTACACCCACATTTTATTCATATCTTTTCTTACCTAGCAAGATTTCAGAGTCTCCAAGGACAGAGCTTTCCTTAATTAATCAGAGATGAAAAAGAGGATGCCAAGAATGGGCTGAGAACCTTACACTGGAGTAAACAGGGGTTCAGGATACTGGCCTGCCTGGGGAGGAAGTCTGGGGTGTATTCCCTCTGAGGTGAGGTTGAGGTTCAACAGCAATGTCTGTCCTGACCCTGGATGTGGCTTGTGCCACAGTAGCTACAGGAAGAGTAGGTGGTAGAGAAGGAGAAGGAGGAAGGACTGGGCTCAGAACAAACATCACAAGTAACCACTGGTATTTAGGACTCTGGCAGCACGAAGCAGCTACCATCCAAGACTGTCCACTCCCAGGGTGGCAGGCCTGGAATAAGCCACCAGATCAGGGAGATGCAGGCAACATCTCTGGGGAAAACAGAGTTGAACTCAAAATCAGAGAGAGGAAGACAATACTGAACGAAGTTCTCTCCTTGGAGACTGACTCTGAACCCTTAGCTGCTCTTTCACCCCATACCACAGTGGCTTCTCCAGGCTTCAGAGAAGGCCTTGTGGTGACAGAGATGACCCTGCCACCACAGGGGGGTTCTCCAGGCTTCAGAGATGACCTGCCACCACAGGGTCTTTCTCTAGGCTTCAGAGAGGACCCTGCCACCACAAAGGACCCTCCAGGCTTCAGAAAGGACCCTGCCACCACAAGGGGATTCTCCAGGCTTCAGAAAGGACCCTGCCACCACAGGGGGATTCTCCAGGCTTCAGAGAGGACCCTGCCACCACAGGGGGATTCTCCAGGCTTCAAAGAGGACCCTGCCACCACAGGGACTTGGGCTTCAGTGCTCTGGGACCTGTCCGGCCCATAGTTTGGGGACCTGCTCTTCTCCTGTCCTGAACTCTGGGACCAGTCCTCCTTAGAGCTGGTCCCAGATAGTTGTCTAACCCTAGGCACTGGGAAACTTGAACAGTTTCTTAGTTCACAAGCTGTCAAGACTCCAGCTGTGGCCCACATTGACTCAAGTCTACAGAGTCAGAGGCTGCAAAAGTGAGGTTCTGGCTGATATTTCCTAGCCCACAGCACCCACAGTCATGCCATATTGGTAGTTAGCATCCAGTAAACCCAGGCCACTCAAGCAAGTGCACCCTGGAAAGATGATGGAATCCCTGCTGGGGACAGGAGGCCACCGTCAGAGTTCATTTAAATATCCCAGTTATCCTTCCTACAGCTCTTTACCTTTGTCCTCTCCAAAAAAGGAAGAAACCAGGATTCAAGACAGAGCTTATTCATCTAGAACCTTAAGTCAATTAATTTCTCAAAGAAGGGGCATTGAAAAAGCAATGCTTAAGATGTCTGTGCCCACTACCTAGGTGCCACCTAACTAGCTCATTACTCACCAGCCTCACACATCAAACAGTAGGGTCTGACAGGACTATTGACTTTATTTCTTCACTAATTTATGAGTAAGGATATCAAGCCATAAAATACTATTTATGGCTGGTGGGAAGAACACTCAGGGCCCTGGGCACTACGACTTGGCTCAGTATTTTTGGGAAGGGCTGGCAATCTGTTTGCAGACTAGGCACAAACTCTCTTTAAAAGACAGATCACCATATAAATATTTTAGCATCATAGATCACTAACTCTTGAGTCATTCAAAAGATGGATGAAAGAATCAAGGAAGGGACACCAAAGAGGCAGGACGATGGAGGAACAAGGGCCTTCTCATTCTGGCTACTTTCTCCAGACTCTGTTTCAGAGTGTAGGACATTTTTAATCACTTCACTATTACTTATAAAAACTAACAGCAGGTTCCTGATGGAAGAAAAAAACAATGGCCAAGCATGAGGGTCATTTTCCAATTGATTCCCTTTCTCTCCATTTCCTTCTGACCTCATGGGGGAAGAGAGAGCCTCACTCTTCAAAGGTACCATAACTTAGTCCTCACTCATGGACTTTGTTTAAGAAAGGGCTTGGTATTTTTCTTTTTATGTCCCAGGGAGCTACATTTCAGGTGGTTAATCATCTTTACAGCCCTAAAATATTTGGGATTTATGTAAAGCATTTAAACTCAGTTGGGAAAAAAAAGACTTCCCAAATTCAGGGTAAATTTTCACTCTCATTATGGGTGCTAATTTATGATCGGACTATGATTACAAGGCTTTACGTCAAACCCTCGGGGGCTTGTATTTTCTTATTATTCAGCCAGGTTTTATTCTCCATGTCAAATGAATCACACACTGAATGCCATGGAACAAACAGCATTTTCTCTTATCTCACACATACGATTCAGTCTTCATCTCCAAATATATGAACCCCCTGGGGAGAAGGCCTAGGGACTCCTTGTGGTATCCCATTCCCTCGTGATGAAAATGTCTAATCCTTCAAAGATTGGGGTTTTAAGGGGCCAGTGCTCCTGGGGGCTGAGCTTAGCTCCTGACACTGAGTACCCAGCACCATGAAGAATTACCTAGAGGAAAGTCCTAGGGCCCACTACCCAGCTGTGCTCCCAGCTACACCCGCTCTATAAAACACCTCTATAAGGACCATCGAAATGCTACTATCTGGAGCTGTGAACCTTCACTTCTGCCTTCCTTGATCCTGTTTCTGCCCCTAGAGCCTCCCTTTCTGACAAGTTCCCTTCATAATGATTATTTCACTATCTCTCTAGATCGGGAAGCTGAACTGCTCCCCACCAAGATGACCCTCTCATTCCTCACATGAAGCAGATCAGGTCTCCTTTACACACACGTACACACACACATACACACACACACAGACACGCACGCACGCACGCACGCACGCATGCTTCCAGGATGCTCAGGTCACCATTTTCCTAGACAAGCAATCAGATGGCCTACACAACCAACAACACAACCTTCCCAAGGAGGGGCCAGCTGTTGTGCCTGCTCAGGGGTCTCCACAGGCTTTTTCAGGAGCTGGTCCCACTGCCTCCCAGAGACAACCTGTGCTCGGTCTCACTCTATCTTCCCCCATGTCATCTGACCTCCCCATGTCACCCAGGACCTCTTGGGTCAAAGAGATGCTAATTTCTGCTCATGCAGAAGCAGAAATATCAAAGGCATATCTATAGGAAGTGTCTGTGAAGACATAGAATTTCAGAGTATTGACTAGCAGGATGGAAGAATCTAACAGGAAAAGTCACTCTGCATATCATTCATATCATAGTAAACTGAATAAGGACTCCATAAGAAAGAAAGAGACTCTCACTCAATTGGCACCTGCCCTGTGCCAGACCCTAGTTCCTCACACAATGTGTTATTTTCACCTCCAACTGCTCCCAGAACATCATCTCACTTTTACAAAGCAGAAGTTGAATCTAAGAGATTAAAAGAATTAACTCACACTGCCCAGCTAGGAAATGGCAGATCTGAGCTCTGACTCAAGCCTCTATTTTCTTTTGAACTCAGTTTTCTCCTTAGACATTTTCATGGTAGTGGGCATTTAGCTTCAGGAGATGCTTGTGCTGAACCTGAACCATCCTGAACCTGCTAGCTGTGGGTGTGGGGTGCTTCACATCAATTCTCTGCCGTGCCTGCAGCCATTTGCCAACTTAATAAAAGTTATAGGTTGAGCTGCCCCCGGTGCTTCTTGCCTCTGGGGGTTGTTAGGTGGCTGACTACCCCTGTCATAGACTACGCCACACAGGCCACCTTGGACAAGTCCTCCCTCTTTTCAGGGCCCCTGGACATTCTTGACTCTGCAGATCTATTCCTCAAGGCATGGGTGCAGGAGAGGCTCTGGGTTTGAGCTCCTAAGGAAACTTCCTCCAGACCCTGCTCACCTGGAAATTCGTGTCTAAGAAGGAAACTTGCGTAGAGGGATAGGGGGACTGAAGGGGTCTTCCTAGTGTGGGAGCGTTCTGCTTCTTACCATGAGCCCAAGCCATTGCAAGGCAAAGGACCTTTAAGTTCTGGACTAAAAGTCCATTGCAGTGCCCAAGTGCCTGAGATGCTTTTAAGAGATGCTTATGGGGGCTAGGGATGTGGCTTGGCCAATAGGGTGCTCATCTGGCATGCATGGGGACAGGGTTCAGTCCCCCAACACTGCATAAAACCAGGCATGCTGGTACACGCCAATAATCACAGAGGCAGGAGGATCAGGAGTTCCAAGTTTGAGGAAGGAAGTGAGTATTCAAAATAGCCTCATATGAACTCAGAAAGTTCCAATGGGCTTAGAACCCCCCCTCTCCATGACCAAAGAGATCATTCATTTAACCTTTTCTTTTTTTCAGTCCTAGACATTAAACCCAGGGCCTCATGCATACTAGACAACTGCTTTACCTTAAAGCTCCGCCACCCCTAGCCTCTATTTACCTGGCTGTGAGTCATTCATGGTCCTTATGGGCTCAGCCTCTCCTACCCTGGTAGTCATCCACGTTCCAATCTGACTCTCAGATATACTGGGAAAGCTGCCAACAGCCCTCAGCAGACAGCATCCCTTCTCCTCCTCCTCCTCCTCCTCCTCCTCCTCCTCCTCCTCCTCCACTCTTCATTTTCTCCAAGAAAACTGGGGTGATGAGACCCACATGCCTCAGGGCTCACATACCTTCTCTGGACTTTTCTGGGGCAGGTATGAACCAAACAATCCAAAAAGACATGAGTGAAATGATTACTAACTGGTAAGAAAAGACAGCACACTAGTGAGAGCTGAATCTCATGAAAGACACTAAAATCCTAGCACCCTAGGACCTGTGACTGAGGTCTTACTTTGTCTTTGCCAAATAGCCAAGCTGAAATGAGTCAGTGGATTAGACTACATCTTAAACAAAGTGAACACTGTCCTTACATAAAACATCCAGACAAGCATGGGGACGGTGGCCACGTGAAACAGAGGACAAGGTTGCACAGAAAAAGTGGGTCACTCTGAAGCTAGGAAGAAGCAAGACAGAGTTGCCTTCTACAACTTCAGTGGGAGTGTGGCTCTGCCTGCACCTTAATTTCAGACTGGCCTCCAGAACCAGGAGAGAATACATATCTGCTGTTTTAGATCATGCAGTTTTTAGTAAATTGGTTATGGAGACAGTAAGAAACTAATATATACACCACAGGGGTAAAATGGCAAAGTAAGACAAAAAAGCAAACCACGAGAGAAGAGATGCAGATGGCAGCATTCAGTCTCAGCAGTAATAAAATAAATGTGACTAAAGCTGCAGCAGAGATTTAAAAGACTTCTAATGCCTGGTGTTGACAGGGGTGGAAACATAGGAACAAGGAAGAATAGGCCTTCTAGAGAGTAATGGGGTAATACACATTAGAAGCTGTAAAAATCTTCATATTCGAGGAAATAAGTAAGTAAGCAAAGATCTGTGTAAAATGTTATCACAGCCCTGCCTGTAACAGCAAAACAAAAAGGCAGAGAAATGTAAAGTTCAAACAAGTAGGGAATTGTTAAATAATTTATGTTATGTTCCCATGATGAGATTATCATGAAGCCATTAAAGATGATGATGTCGATCTGTACTTATCAAAAAGGAGAGAGTTCGAGTGCATCACCAAGGGAGAACGGTACAGAACAGTCCAGTCTAGCTATGTAGCTAGAAGAGGTAGCGATAAATAGATGCCAGACCACAGCTGCTGACCTCATGCATCATTTCTTTTTTGATTTTCTAATTTTTCTATAATGAAAATCAATACTCCAAGAAACAAATACTCAGAGAAACAAGATGGATGTGAGCACTTCTGCTGCTGAGCCAGTGTGAGTGATGTCACTGGAGGAGTCAGCCCTGAGTCCACACCTGTTCACACTCCAACAGGGCCGAATGGGCCGAGGAAAAGCAGTGTCCCTCCCCTGTGCTCTACCCTCTGAGGCCTGGCTTCTCAGTCTGCAGCGTGCTTTGAATTGCGCCATCTCTAGTACCCAAAGTGACATGTCCATCGCAGTCAACACTTAGAGACAAGGGGATGATGGGAGGAAGGCTCTGAAGCGGCGATGGCTAGCTACCAGTGTCCAAGTCAAACAGGAGGTTAGAGCTCGAGCCCTTGAGCCAAATGGCTCCTACTGTGTTCACCAACTCTCAAAAGAAGCTGCAATCTTCAGGCCTGGGCTGCAGACCCTCCTGACAGTTTTAAAAGGAGTCTGAGAAGCTCCCAGAGCCTCCTGGAAGTCTAGGCTCACCAACATACTCCTCAGACATTGTCATCCTATTCTCAGGTTCCCTCCAAGGGAGCACGCTGCCTTCCCCACACAGGTCCCCCCCCCCCGTGTCCCCCCCCCCGTGTCGTGTCGTCCGTGTGTGTGTGTGTGTGTGTGTGTGTGTGTGTCGTCCGTCGTCCCCCCCCCGTGTCGTGTCGTCCGTGTGTGTGTGTGTGTGTGTGTGTGTGTTGTCCGTCGTCCCCCCCCCGTGTCGTGTCGTGTGTGTGTGTGTGTGTGTGTGTGTGTGTGTGTCGTCTGTCGTGTCATGTGTCGTGTCGTCATGTATCGTGTCGTCGTCCGTCCCCCGTCCGTTCCGTGTCGTCGTCGTGTCCGTCCCCCCCCCCCCCCCCCCCCCCCCCCCCCCCCCCCCCCCCCCCCCCCCCCCCCCCCCCCCGTCTCCAGATCCAGCCTACATCACTTATCCTGTCCAAGTCCTGACTGGATAAAAAGGAGGCAGTAAACTGGGCAGAAGCCCTTACCTCTTTCTGCTTCCTGCCCCTGAACAATGTGACCAGTAGCCTCGTGTTCCTGCCAATTTGATTTCCCCACCATGATGGGCTGTATCTGTTGCAGAATATTCCTTTACACTGTGTGAAGATGGGTCACTGTGATTGGTTTAATAAAAAGCTGAATGGCCAATAGCTATGCAGGAAGAGGTTAGGCGGGACTTCTGGGGACAGAGAGGTCTCAGGGAAGAAGAAACGCAGAGTCTGACACAGAGTGACCAAGACATGCAGGAGGAGAGGTAAAAGCCATGAGCCACGTGGCAGCTTGTAGATAATAGAAATGGGTTAATTTAAGTTATAAGAGCTAGTTAGAAAAAAGCCTAATCTAAGGCCAAGCTTTCATAATTAACAAGCCCTTGTGTCATGATTTGGGGGCTGGAGGTCTGAAAAAGCCCTCTACATGTATCTTCAAACTGTGAACCAAAATGAAGCCCACCTTCCTTAAGTTGGTTTTGTCAGATATTTATTTCATCACAGCAGTGAGGGGAGTAAAACACAAAACTCTAGAGCAAAACCTACGCTCAGCTAAGGGTCAGTGGACAAGTACGAACCATGAACCACCACCACCACCCCACCACGCCACCTCACCCCCAAACCTCTCACCTCACCCCACCACCCCACCACCCCACCTCATCCTCATACCCCCACCCCGCCCACCACCTCCCGCGCGCACGCGCACACACACACCTCCACAGAAAACGAGTCCTTCAGGACTCTGTGAGGTAGTGAAGGGGCTGTACTGGCAGCACTGAGCATTCTCAGCTCACTCAGCACTCCACTTGGAATTCATTTCCATATTTTGTAATTCCTAATTGTACTAGAAAAATGGACACTATTGTTAACAAGATCAAAGTTTATAATAAACACTGGAGTAAGGTACCAGAGAAAGACGGGGTCTCAGGACGAAGGCAGAATTCTTATTATCCTGATTGGAATCTGCACTCATCCATTCCACAAAGCCTGAGTTGCCCTGTGTTCTAGGAAGTGAGTCCAGGCCTTGCTTCCTGGCTGCCGCAGAGTGATCTGAGACCCTGGAGTTAGGATGGATTCTGAGGCCCGAGAGCCTGCCTTCAGCCGTCTGACTAACCCCACAGAGCAGGTCTGGAGTCAACAGCCTGCATCTATTTTATCTTTGTGCGATGTGGCCAGGGTCAGTGGGGGTAGCCCATCTCTGCTCTGAGCAGACAGCTGTCTGAAGGCTTGTGTGTGTGTGTGGCAGTTGCCATTGGCAGCTGGCTGGGACTCAGCTGGAGCTGTCAGTGCCCCCATGCCCGCTTGCTTCCCCACAGTGTGGTGGCTGGGATTCAAGAGGAGCCCTCAGAGAGAAGTGGCAGCTGCTGGCTTCTTCGGGCCCAGAGTGGATGGCAGAATGTTGTTACTTCCCCTACCATCTAGTGGTGAAGTAGCTACAAAGCACATTCAACAGGGGATGCACGACTCCGTGGAGCAACCCACAGTGGTACACACCTGTGATCTCAGCACTCAGGAGGCTGAGGCAGGAAGATCGCAAGTTTGAGGCCAGCATGGGTTACAAAATGAGACCTTGTCTGAAAACAAAAAAGAAATAAAATTAAAAGAGGACTGTGACCTGGGAGCCGATATGAAATGGGAGCCAGGAGAGTGAAGGGAATGCTTTAGGACTATGCACCTCGCTGAACAGCCCTGCCTCCATGAAGAACCATACTTAGGTCAGAGCACCAGACCCTGCCATGCCCTGCACGGCACCATGTAACTCATATCCTCACATGGGATCTTGGAGCAGCTTGAACAATGACAATGGTTCCTAGGCATCATGCCTGGAAGGCACTTGTAGTTTCCCAGCCCCTCCCTTTACCACTCCCATTTCTTTGTATCCTCCTCAGGCTGGCCAGTATCCCTGGGCAATGTCTGTTCCTCTGTGTATCCTAGAAAGGGCTGCCCTGTGCTCAGGGCTCTGTCATTGCAAACCAAGTGTCCGAGAATCATGTCCATCACCGTGTCTACACCATCAACCCTAAGGCCCTGTGTCTGCAGCAGCCTCTCCATTCTGTCCACTCATGCTGAGTTTGCAGGACCCAAAGCTGGTCCCCTGAGGTGCTGTCAAACTCTGGCCCTTCCTTCCTAACAAAGTGAGCTCTGCAGCTACTAAAGGCAACTAAGAATGGGACTTCGTGTGACCTACAGAAGGGAGAAGCCACAATGTGCATTCAGGTTTTCCTCTCTGACGGGTGTCTTAGCTAAAGGATCCAATTGCCAAAGTATGGAAGACACACAGCCAGCATGTTAAATATTGCCCATCAGGGAATTTCCACCAAGCTTCAAATACTCAACAGGACCACAGAATGGTCTAGGGATGTGTCAATTCCAACTCCTCCCGAAGCTCCTGGCTCCCAAGGAATAGGGGGGCACATCCAAGAAAAGTCTTGGCTCCTAACCTGACAGGTGGTGGCACAGGGCTGGAATTATTGAGCAATAGCTAATTAAGCTCCAGAGGAAGCTAGTCATCAAGGTGTTTAATTGGCAGCATGTGACCATTAGAAGCTAATGAAGTCATTCCCTCATACTTTAATTAATGTCTGTCGCTCAGGCTGCTGCATGGAGGGTCCAAGGGGAAGACAAACAGAAGGGCCTGCTGGCCAGGCCTGGACAGCCCCACTCACTGTTCTCAGCACCACGGCAGAAGAGAACAGATGGGCTGGTGGGCTGGGTGGTTCCCTCCCGGAGCCAAGCCCCAACCAAACCTCAGCCAAGCCCCTGAAGTTACTCTGGATTCACTTAGTGGAAAATTGCTGAGGCTCTGTGTGATGCCTGCCAGGAAGGCCAAGAAGACAGGTAATAGGGGGACCTTGTCGAGACTCAGACACATCCCACCTCTGCCTCACACTACACATAGAGCCTGTGCCACTGGCCTTTCTGACAGTTCCCTGCTTTGCTTGGCTTAACTTGGCCTGGCTTGGCTTTCTTTCAAACACAAGGGTGACCTTGAACTACTGATTCTCTTGCTTCTGCCTCCTGGGTTACAGGTACACACCACCAGGCCAGGTTAGTGCAGTGCTGGGGATGGACCTTGGGGTTCCCTGCATGCTAAGCAAGCATTCTACCAGCCGGCTAGATCACCAGCCAGGGTTTTTTGGTTGGTTTGTTTGGTTGTTTTGTTTTTTGATCTTTGAAATGAGATCTAGCTGTGAAGTCCAGGCAGCCTACAAATTCAAAGTCCTCAGTCTGCCTCCCCAGTGCTGGGATTACAGAAGTGTGTCGTCAGGATGGTTTGAAGTCAGTGTTCTTACTTGTGCAGCACCTCCACCACTACTACAGGTAGAAACCAGACCTCCTTGCTTCTGTGTGCAAAACCCTTAAATGACTGAGCATTTCAGAGGAACCCTCACAATGAACAACAGCCTTTCAGATTGTCTGCCTCTCCTTACTGCTCCCCTCCCTTAGCACCCTTCCTTCTCCCTGTCCTCACTCCAGCCACACTGTTCTTCCTGTTCCTCAACACAGCAAGTCTCTTTCTCCCTCCCCACCACTCCCCCACCTCCCACTCCCCCACCTCCCACTCCTCCACCTCCCCACCCCCACTGCCTCCATCCCTCTCTCCCTCCCCACCACTGCCCCACCTCCCACCCCACTGCCTCCATCCCTCTCTCCCTCCCCACCACTGCCCCACCTCCCACCCCACTGCCTCCATCCCTCTCTCCCTCCCCACCACTGCCCCACCTCCCACCCCACTGCCTCCATCCCTCTCTCCCTCCCCACCACTGCCCCACCTCCCACCCCACTGCCTCCATCCCTCTCTCCCTCCCCACCACTCCCCCACCTCCCACCCCACTGCCTCCATCCCTCTCTCCCTCCCCACTGTTCCCCCACCTCCCACCCCACTACCTCCATCCCTCTCTCCCTCCTCACCACTGCCCCACCTCCCACCCCACTGCCTCCATCCCTCTCTCCCTCCCCACCACTCCCCCACCTCCCACCCCACTACCTCCATCCCTCTCTCCCTCCCCACTGCTCCCCCACCTCCCACCCCACTGCCTCCATCCCTCTCTCCCTCTCCACTGCTCCCCCACCTCCCACTCTCCCTCCTCCCACCCCACTGCCTCCATCCCTCTCTCCCTCTCCACTGCTCCCCCACCTCCCACTCTCCCTCCTCCCACCCCACTGCCTCCATCCCTCTCTCCCTCCTCACCACTGCCCCACCTCCCACCCCACTGCCTCCATCCCTCTCTCCCTCCTCACCACTGCCCCACCTCCCACCCCACTGCCTCCATCCCTCTCTCCCTCCCCACTGCTCCCCCACCTCCCACCCCACTGCCTCCATCCCTCTCTCCCTCTCCACCACTCCCCCACCTCCCACTCTCCCTCCTCCCACCCCACTGCCTCCATCCCTCTCTCCCTCCCCACCACTCCCCCACCTCCCACCCCCACTGCCTCCATCCCTCTCTCCCTCCCCACCACTGCCCCACCCCCCACCCCCACTGCCTCCATCCCTCTCTCCCTCCCCACTGTTCCCCCACCTCCCACCCCCACTGCCTCTGTCACAGGGCCTTTGCACTTGTCTTCTCTGCTCTCGTTAAATTCTTCATTCTTCAAACACAGTTCACATGCCTCACACCCTCATGCTTTACTCATGTAACTTCAGAAAAGCTTCTGGTATCCCAATTTAAGGTCCCAAATTTCCAAACACCTAAGAAACCTGGCATGTACTGTCTCCTAACCCCAATTTTTTCTTCACATTTGGTCATATTTAAATACAATTTATTTCCATAGTCTGTGCTTACTGGAGGTTTCGGAATGCCTGCCCCACCTCCATGCAGACAGGAAGCTCAGTGGTGGCAGAAGAACTGCTTGCTGAGTGTCGCCTGAGCTAAGCACATTCATTTCCAGCACAGACAACCGGCCAGGTGCAGGACCTGCACTGACAAACACCTAAATAAACAGACCGTGTGATGTGAGATGAAGCTTCCACAGGGCAGAGCTGGGTGGCGCCACATCTCCCTCTTCCTCGTCTCTAGTTCTCCCATGTGATACCTCATCTAGTCCCAATGGTGGGCAGAGTCCTACACTGAGCTAGAAACCAGGAACAGGACCAGACAAGAGCCCCCTAGTGGTGAGACTGAGCAGCTGCGACCAGCCGCTTAGGTCCGTCCTGTGGTTGGCAGGGCTTGGTTGAGTTTGTCCACATTGGGGGCTGAAAGCTGTGATGGAACCTTTCAGAGGTGGCACTCCGTGGAAGGTGGCTGTGACCTGGGGCTCCACAACACTGGTGTCCTAGAGTGGGCTGGGTCTCACAGCACTCAGTTCTCCTGAGAGTGGGTTGACGTGGAGTGAGGCACTTGTTGGCCTCTCCACACAGACCCAGCTCCATCACTGCTTTTCCTCTGGGCTGTGATGCAGCCAAGGGGCCTTTACTAACATGCTGGTGTCGGGTCAGCTCGGGACCCCAGTCACCAGAATCAGAAGCCAAAGGAACCTCTTACACTCTAAGGTCCTGATCCGGGCAATCCCTGATCCAGCAACACAAAACAGTCTAAGCTCTCTGCTAGACTGCAAGGATTCCTCTGAGTGCTGTGGAAATTCTGACAAGAAGGGCGCACACCACCCTCCTGGAAGCGCAGAATCTGGACTAGCACACTTTGCTGTAAAGGCCAGGATACTAACTACCTTTGCCTTGCAGGTCATATAGCCTGTCTCAACCCCGCCACTCCACACTGAAGCAACAGGCAGGTGAATGGAAGCTGCACCTGTGGTCCCCTAGAATTGTGTGGACACAGGAGTTTGAATTTCACATAATTGTAAGCGAGCACAGTGAAACCACCAAAATAGACCACTCTGTGGGTAGATAATAGTTTATTGGGACATAAACTGCCAGGCTGCCCCCGATGGTAGAGAACAGTGGCTTGGCTGGAAAAGTAGAGTCTGTTTTATGGAGCAGGTAACAGTGAAGGCGGCCTGCAGGCCAGAACAGCCTGGGAGTTAGTGTGGGGACTGTGACTTGTTGCAGGCTGCTTGGGTTACCTGGGAACTAAGTGCTCTTCACCTGAGGTAGTTGACCCTAGGGAGCGAAGAAGGGGAGTAGAAGCCTCTCCTGACAAACAGAAGCCTCCTCACGAGGTTTCTGAGGAATGCTGAGCTTAGGGTTCTGTTTACCCAGTAAGGTTCCTCCTGTTTACACGGTAAGAATCCAGCCTGGGTCAGGCCCAGGCCACCATCTCTAGGACATTGTCAGCAGCACTGCCATTTGTGGGGGCCACTTTGTGACCTAGCAATGACAATGTATCACAAAGTATTCTTTTGATTTTCTCAACCATTTAAAACTATGAGTATGATTCTTAACTCACAGACTATATAAACAGCAATGGCCAGGTTTAACCCATGGGCCACATGGAGTTGGCTGATTCCTGATCTACAAGGGGAATACAGAAGAATAAAACTCGGTGGCTTACAGCTAAGGTTTAAAACACAGCACCAGTCTCACCAGCCATCAGAGACGCTTCTCTTTGCAGCAGATGGAGAGCATTACATAAAACCACAGCTGGTCAAAATGCAGAGAACAACACGCCGTGTGGTACCTTGCCCCTGTGGATATAACACAACTCCTGCATCTAAGATCCAGGGAGCGCTGCAGAAGAGGGGGTGGGGAGAGTGTAGGAGCCAAGATGACTGGGAAATGTGCTGTGAGCTTGTGTCTCTTAGACATGACAGGAAACCTAAGCCCATGATACCTCAAAATATGGCTGCCTACCTATAGACTAACATGGAAAGAGAAAATCTTATGGGGCCCCAGCCCTAAACAAAGAGCTACAGGCAACTGATTGCAGAGAGAGGGAGAATGAGTCCTCCCCAGAGCTGAGCCCCCTAACTGGTTATCCAACACTGAGTGGTCATCCTGACATCATAGACATATAAGCAGCACTAAGCAGACTCAGGGGGTTATATTTTTATATTTATGCAAATATATGTAACAATAATAACTAAAGAAAAGGAGGCCATGAATTTGAGAGGAAGGGAGGAGTTGGAAGGACTGTAGGGAGGAAACTGTAATTATATTTCACTTTTAAAAGAGTTTTAAGATCTGGTGCGGCAGATAATCCTCAAAGCTGTTTGTGGAAGGTGGGAATTTGACTGGATAAAAACTGGGGCTCGCAGAGAAGGTTTTGGAAAAGAGGTAGAATTTAGAATAAAAGCTGAGCCTTGGAGAACAGTAGGCAAGCTGAGGATGGAAAAGCTCCCCCGCATGGAGGGTAGTGGTAGTAATAATAGTCATGAAATCTAGGGTCTGGGGATTCTATGGTGCACCTGGCTCAGTGGCCAGCACCTTCCCAGCAACTGTTTCAAGGGAACACTGCTCACCTTTAAAATGAGGCCAGAGTTTGAAGGGTTAAAGATTTGCCCAGAATCTCAGCCCAGGTTATAGAGGCCTGGAAGCTCACCCATTCTGTTCTCTCAGACTCTCCTGCCCTTTGATCCAGGCTTCTCCCTTCTGCTACAAGGATGCTGCTATCCCTGGTGGGCCTGCATTCATGTAAATAACCTCTCCTAAATACACTCAATGAAAAATCAATTACATAGCAAAGTGGCTGAGGTTTGGATAAACAACCTAATTGTTCCCTCTGGGGCTGCTAGCTGAGAGATCCCAGTTGAGAGAAGAAAGAGAGCTAACATTCATTAAAGTCCTGCCTTGGGCTCTAATAGCAGCTTGAGCCCCATGGCCAGACCCCCACAGAACCTCAGGGGAGATGTTGGCCTTCTGTTCTCCTGCAGAGATGTCTGAGACCCACAGCTTCAGAGTTGGCCTCTGGCCCAGACCTACTTGAGACTCAGGCACCCCACACATAGACACCACCACCACCAGAAACCGTCTGAGATGACCACACTTCCTCCTAGAAGGCCACCCTGTCCATGCCCTCTGCAGCTCACGAGTTCTGCTTAAACTTAGACTTCCCCCCTCCCCTCTCTTTTAGAGACAGGGTCTTTCTGTGTAGCTCTGGCTGTCCTAGAACTCACTCTGTAGACCAGGCTGTCCTCGAACTCACAGATCTCCTCCTGCCTCTGCCTCCCAAGTACTAGCATTAAAGGCATATGCTACCACCACCTAGCTAGGACTTTTCTTCTCCTAAATCAGGATACTAACTCTAGTTCCAAAGGTCTTAGAAAGATGTCACATGACTTTTCCTGGGGAAATGTAAACAAATGACTACTCAGCCCAGATAGGGAACCAACCAGAGACCAAAGAAAGGATTCCATTCAAGTCTAGCCTGGGGGACCAATGAGTTGAGCTAGGGTTACTTACAGGAGCATCATCAACTCATGGGTGCTGTACCATGAAGAGCATACTTTCTCCCAGAAGCTGTGAACTATCTATCAATCCCTTGGGAAGGGAGAGACCTCTGGAGCCCCTCCTTTGCTCCATGATGGAAAGTGAATGGGTCTCCTTTGTGTAATCACAGGTGCTAAGCACCCAAAAGGGAAGAACCAGGTAACGCCTAGAGGACAGCATTCTACAACAGAAGCCATAAACCTGAGCCCTGGACTGGGGAAGATGTGGGGTGGGGCTTAGGACAGAAGGAGAAGGCTGGAAGAAGAGTTGCCTTCACTCAGGGGACCCTGAGAGGAAGCTACAAAGTCCAGAGTCTGCAGTCCACACTCCAGCTCGCTCCCAGCTGGAATCATCTATGTGCCAAAGGTAGAAGATAGGTATTGAAGGTTAAATAAACAAAAATACAGTTTCTATCCTGGCCTCTGGGGGAGCACAATATCACACCTGCCAGTTCTAGATGATAAGGTGTCCCCAGGCCTAACCATACAGCCACAGGAGCCATGGGATAATTGAGTGAGCCCTGAGCAGACTAAAAAGACCAAGGTTCTAATGCCATTTCTCGTGTGGTGTGTGTGTGTGTGTGTGTGTGTGTGTGTGTGTGTGTGTGTGTCCCCTTATGAGTGTGTCCTTATGAGTGGATTTTCTCAAATCTCCCTATCCAAATAAGTTTGCAAACATTGCAAACACTGTAGAGTTTTACACCTTGTCTGGCAGCAATGCCCATATTAACGGCTCCTAGCTGAGAAGGTTGCCCCCACACATCTCTAACCTGGTGCTTCAGGACTCACATTCCCCCACAGGCCACAGCACGAGAATGTGGAAGCACAGACACAGCAGAAATCGTCTTTTCACACCTCATGAAATCATATTCTTCAGGGCATTTCTGAACACGTCTGACATAAACTCATAAGCCTCCATTTATTGAAACTCCAGAATGCCAACACCTGAGCCGTTCAGTCCAAACCATCAATCATGGGTTTAATATCACGGGTGACACAACAATTGTACTTTCTGTTTAGTTGCTGGTGCTCAAGAGAGATAAAGGCACAGGAGCATGCACAGAAGCACCCACACTCCTCAAGGCCCTGCTGGGTGTGAGCCCTCCAGATGCCTGCCACTCCCTGTTGCCTGACTCTTCTGGGCCACACCCGCCCATGCCCTGTGCTGAGTTATGTCTCCTCTAGCTCTCCTGGAAGGCTCCTAGGAACACAAACAAAAGCCGAAACGTACAAGAATTAGCTGGTAGAAAAGATCCTGTTGGACATGGGAGCCCAGCAGCTTTTACGATCTCCTGTAGTGAGTCTACAGCTGAGCAGACCCGAGACCACGCTGGAGCACAGCGATCAAAGAGGGCCTTCCCCACTGAAAATCCTGCTAACCCTGGCTGAATCCTTTCACTGCACAAAAAAACTGAACTCCTCTCAAGAGAAACACTGATGAATTCTTGAAGGTATCAATGGCTGCTACTTTCTACCCAGAATAATTGTGTCAGAATGTCCTTCCTTGCCTATACCCTTATCTCATCTTCATATATAATGTGCAGTTTCCTAAACAACTGTTGCATTGAGGAGACATGATCAAATGTCAACTTGCCTCAGATAAGGCACCAAACACAGATCAAAGAAACAATTCCACCATGGTATAGACTGGTGACCCCACGACCTTATTAGGGTTTCTTGCAGGAGCATGTGTGACTCAGACAGCTCCATCAGTGAAAAGCCCACCCCCATTGGTTGGAAGCTGAGTCCCTGCAGTTCCCTGTATGGCTTGGAGGCAGCTGCTCCACCGAAGAGGACTGGGAAGGCCCTGGTAAGTCACATGACTTTCCTGTGCAACTCTTGAGTTTCAACAGATTTTAATCTATTCTGACACCCTCTGTCCTTTGTTTCATTTATTCACACTTTGTAGTCATGTGATACATGACAATACATTGTTGCCATTATTACCATTGTTATTCATTTATGTAGTTACTTGGTTTTGAGACAGGGTCTCATGTATCCCAGGATGGCCTCAAACTTTCTATATAGCTGACCAAAGCTGATTCTTCTGCCTCCCCCTCCTGACACTGGGATTACAAAAGTATATGCCACCATGCCCAGTGTATTTGGGCTGGGTACCAAGGGCTTTGTACATGCTAGGCAAGCACTCTACCAACTGAGCTACACTCTTCTACCTAACGCAGGGCATCACACATATCAGGAGTAGGCTAGAACTCTACCATGGAGCTACACCTCCATCCCCATCACTGTGTCCTTCAAACACTTGTCCATCAGATCAAACAGGAATAAGAAAACGGAGCACCATGTGCTACCTCCAGTGATTCCTGCCTGGTTCTTGTCCTTTCTTTATGCAGAGCTGAGTTCCAGAGCATGTCATTTTCTTTTCTCTAAAGAATTTCTAACGTTTTGTCAAGGGCAATGGGCTCCCTTACCCCATGTCTGCCTGAAATAGTCTCCTCTTCTGTAGGATCATTCCCTAGTACAGATTCTTAGCTGGTGATTACCTTCTCAACACTTTAAATACTTGACCCTTCTCTCCTCAGCTCTCATGATTTCCTCAATGACCCTGCTGCAAATTCTACCTTTGCTCTTTGCTAAGTAAGTAAAACCTCTCCTCTGGCACCTTTGAATGTTTTCTTGTCTTTGGTCCTCAGCATTTTTAATCTGGTGCATCCACATGTACACTTTGAGGGACTTTACCTTACCTGGTAGTCTCTGAAGTTTCTAGATCTAGGGTTTGGTGTCTGTCACTATTTTAGAAAGTTCTAGGCCATGCTGGATTCAGATATTCCTTCTGGCCCTCTCTCCTTTCTATTCTTCCTGGTTTCTGGATACACGCAGGTTCTATCTTTTGTCCATGATCCTCACAGTGAGGTCCCTGCACTTGAGACATCATCATCTGAGAAGCAGTGAACTACAGATGACGTGGCCTTACCCCAGCCCAGACCATGACTCTGCATGGACCCAGCAGTGTGTGTTTAGTGACCAGTAACAACCTCTCTGTGCCTATTTTGCATGGAGAAGTCTGAAAGCTATTGGCTGAAGTGTGACTGTGACCCTCAGCTACATAGCATGCCACAGGGGTGACAGAGGAGAGGAACGCTTTGGCCACTGGGAACATCCGTGGGTCTGAACATTTTCCCCTTGGCTTTTGCCTGCATGTCAGTGACGCTTTGCAATGGGGCCTCACATGCCTTCAGTGAGGTCTAAAGAACAATATGATACGAAGTCCAAGTGAGCTCCCATTCTTCTGCCCTCCTTGAACTCTTCCCCCAGACAGTGGCCCCCATACCAGACTGCAGGATGCCCTGGGAGATGATTGAAGATGACTTTAGACATGCTAAGCCAGAATCCCCACTAAATCATTCTTAGCAAAGCCCCTGGGTGTTCTGACTCAGCCAGTGTATGACCTGGTGGATGACATCACTTATGGAGCCTGAAAGTCTAGCCTGTGCGTTAAAGCTCAATACTACCCCATCCCCAAACCCATCTGAGGTGCCCAAACCATGCTTAAATAGCCTCTGCTTCAGCCTCCTTCCCTTCTTCTTCAGGTGAACCAGGAAGGAAAATTTCATACCCTCTGAGGCATTCTCCGGGGCCCCAGAGCTGAGTGTCAGATCCTGTGCAACTTCCCTGAATGCCTATGAGGTTATCAAACACAATATATAATGTCTCTGAATTTGGTGGCATTGGTTAATAGATACACTGTCTCTGAGATACAGCCATTCCTATTCCTCCTATCCCACCCACCCTATGAGGCCAACTATGGAGATGTGACCTCTCTAAGAAGTTCCAGTTAGTTATCCTGTATCCCAGGCCCCTATAGGACCAATGTCATCCTGGTCTACAGTCAGCCCCCTGCTTGTATCCGTACTTTCACTAACCGAACACTTCAGACTGTTGCCTGTTTCTATACCTCAGCTAGCATGAGTACAGTCCTGCAGGCACCCTTACAAAGATATCATGTGGCGTTAGCCTTTTGTCTGTCTGCAGAATGTCTCAAAACACAGCCATTCCAGACACCCCAGTCCTCCTGGTTTTCAGGGTTCTGGAATCATGCTGAGGAGGTTCGCACATGCAGGGGATATCTAAACATCCAGCCATGTTTCATGTGAAAGAAGACTCCACTGGTCCTGTATGTTCCTAGAGTAGACTCATTTCCAACTGCTCGTTCCCACTGGAGCAGGGAGGCCCCAAACTAGGCACATGGGGTGCCTCAGCAGGATCAGCACAGGGTCAGAACTCTCCAGATTGCTAATATCTTCTGAAGTTCTGTCACCGAGACCCCTGACTTATCACACCTCCAACTTTACTCCTGTCCCAGGCTGCCATGCGCACCTGATCCTCATACAAAATGATGATATCCTTAATCCCAAGGGTTCCATGAATCCTACTTACTGTGTATCCCCAGGTGACAAAACACTAAGCCTATGAAACACTCAACAACACAGAGGGGAGGATATACCTGTAAGCAAGAACTAGAAATACCAGGCTGTTTAGAGCTGGGACAGAGGCCCATTAAAAGACAAAGGAGGCTGGGACTCACTGCAGTGAGAGACAGGAAGAGAGTAATTCAGGAAGAAAGTGGCAGTTCTACCTAGGCTGTGGGAAACTCATGGGTGATGTACAGGGAGAGGCAGCAGGAAGCTGACAGCAGGCAGGAGTCTGCCTGAGAGGAACAGGTGAGTGGGCAGGATTGCGGGGGCGTGAAGACCGGTAAAGCGTGACAGAAGCTGAGCCTGGGAGGAGGACCAGGTGGGGAGAGCCTGACACCATTAGGCAGTGATAGGCTTCTGCCTGTGGGACATCTGAGAAGAGTCTGAGGTCTGAGAGGAAAGTCACTGATTTCACATCCTAAGCAAAAAATCCAAAGTTGAGAGGTGAACAAGATCAGCTAATGGAAGGGGTTGGAAGACCGAAGAACAGCTCCCAAGTCATGTCTGATTTTGAAATTCTGGTGATTTGAAGGCTAGAGGCTGCCATACCACAGGCTGGGAGTGGGCAGCAGACAGACCTCAGCATGACAGACACTTTCCTCATCACACACACACATCTGCCAAAGCACCAGCCTTTGCAGAACTTAAACCCACTGGCCAGAATTCACGGGGCAGCAGCCTCCAAGGCTACCATTAGGGATGGCACCACACAGGCACAGGACTGCACGACTAACACTTCGACAAGGTCCTGTCGCTCAGGAGATCTCTCCATCCAGAAAGCACCGCTCCTTCCTGTGCTTTTGGTGTTCTGGAGCTTCTGAGGGTGAGTGTGCAGACAGGACAGCTTCCTTGCTGCCCTTCTACCAGCTTCGGAGGCAAATAACTCTGTTCCTGCAGGGCTCCTCGTTGAATAACTCCTGATGTCTATAGTAAGTTCTTCCATCTCCATTGGCCTGTCTCTCTGCCCACACTGACAGAGCCAGGCAAAGCCACTGTCCCTCACCTAGACAACTAGAACCTCTGCCTGCTCCTTCTGCTTTAGTCCTGCTCACGCTTCTCATCCCATTTTTCCAGAGAAGCCGGAGTAGAATATCTACAGTACAATCCCACCCGGTCACATCCCCTTTTTGAACCCTTTCCTGAGACTTCAGGATACATCACACTCCATTACAGGATACTCTGAGAATGTTGTAATGCAGCCTATGGCCTCTCCAGTCTTGGCTCTTACCAACCCTCCCTCAAACCCCACACTCAACCATGAACTATCCCTTCATTTCACCATGCCTGGGAGCCCCCACCTGCCTGAGCTCCACGTGGACCATTCTCATCACCCTGGATGGCACTGGAGGATGGAAGGAGAACATGAGCCTCAGGTACATCTGAATTTTTTAGGAGCTACCACTAAAATAAATAAATAAATATAGATAGATAGATAGATAGATAGATAGATAGATAGATAGATAGAGATAGATAGATAGATAGATAGATAGATAGATAGATAGATAGATAGATAGAAGAGATGGGTGAGCTTCTGATTAATATTTTTTTTACAACTCCACCTCTTCCAGAGGTTCCCTTTTTTATCATCTGACCCTTACCAAAGGGTCTTGCATTCTTTCTGTGCCATCTTCAAACCCTGGTGCATGATATACAATCCCAGCACACAAACAAGGACTCCCCAGCTAGACATATATGGCTGTGGCTTCTGTGCTGAACAGAGTAAGGCAGGAAGGATACCATCCTCCTCTGCTGCCAGTGTTTCGCATCTCTCAGGCCTCGACAGCAAGTGACCAGGGGTCTCTGCTTTCTGCTCTGGTAGCTCCATCCTAAACCACGCAGGCAGCTGCAACCAGCCACCACACATACACTGAGAGACATCTCTCCTGGATAGTGAAGGCTGAAGCCTGAGATATGGGTGCATCAGACTTGAGTTCTGGCAAAGGGTCCTGTGCTGGCTAGTTTTATGTCAACTTGACACAAGCTAAGGTCATCTGAGAGGACGGAGCCTCAATTAAGAAAAATGCCTCCATAAGATCAGGCTGTAGGCAAGCCTGTAGGGCATTTTCTTAATTAGTGATTGAGGGGGAGGGCTCAGCACATTTTGGGTGGTGCCATCCTAGGGCTGATGGTCCCAGGTTCTGTAAGAAAGCAGGCTGAGCAAGCCATGATGAGCAAGCCAGTAAGCAGCACCCCTCCATGGCCTCTACATCAGCTCCTGCTTCCAGGTTCCTGCCCTGTTTGAGTTCCTGTCCTGACTTCCTTCGGTGATGGACTACAGTATGAAAGTATAAGCCGAATAAACTCTTTCCTCCCCGACTTGCTTTTCGGTCACGGTATTTCATCACAGTAATAGAATTCTAACTATGACAGTGCCCTTCCCAGCTTGCAGACTGCCAGTTCTGCCATGTCCTCACATGGCAGGTAGGGCAAAGGTCTCCCTTGGACTTCTTTCATGGGAGTACATCTCATTAATGATGGATTTAGCCTCATGATCTAAACACCTCATAAAGGCTCCACCTTCTGATACCATTACCTGAGGGATGAAACCTTTAAGGTGTGAGACTTATAGGTACTAACATCTGACTACAGTTCCCCAGACCACAAAGCCTCTCCTGGTAGACAGAAGTCCATGTTATCAGTGGGATTCCAGACTGTTAGCTCCATGAAGGCAAGAAATACATTTACCTCATGTTCCAAGAAAGCCAAATGCTGAGGCCAGCAGTCAGCACATTGTGTGCCCCAGATCTATTGAGACAAGAAAAGTAGTCTACTGGTCTCTGTAGTGGGTAGCCATTCCAGCTTTGTTCTGGAAGTTCCAACCCCCATTGAGACTTCGGCAACTGTCACGCCTACAAGGCGGGGCCAAGGGAGGCGCCTGGGGACCCGAGATCTGGATCGGGGAAGACTTGCTTGGTTCCAGGAGCCTGGATGGTGGAGGTGAACAAAGCAGAGCTCCAGAGAACACCGCTGGACTGTGATACACCTTCCCCAGACCCCGCGACCTACCTATCCCGTAATTTGTAAGTTACACCATTAAATAAATCTCCTTTTAACTACGTGGAGTGGCCTAAATAATTTCACCAATATCTGGCGCTCACGTGGGGCAAATTCCAAAAGCCTGGGTGGCTCCTGCCCTCAGCCCCCTCCCCGGCTAGCAGGCACCTAAAACCGCCTGCAAAGTTCCATATAACCAGGGAACACCTACACGGTTCCATTCCCGAAAAAGGGAGCAGCTAGTCCGGTCTCAGCTCCCTAGCTTAGCCCCGAGACCAGCGAAAGAGGCACTCCCCAGCTTCCTGAGTGCACGCACGCCAGCTGTGGCTCCCGCCATCTTGACTCCAGCGAGCTGCAGTCAGCCAAGATCACCGGCAGGACCTGCTTTGGAGCTGTACCATCGCCACCTGCTGGCTGAAAAGTGCTACTACACCCCCCAAAACCACAAAAGGTAAGTAAAAGTACCTGATAATTTTACACCTTAAAATTGACTAACAAATTTTGAGTAATTCTTGTAATATGGCTGACAACATTACTTCACAAGAATTTGAAAACCTTTTTGCCTGTATGATGAATGACATCTTCCTGGAAATATTCGACCTTCCTAAGGCATATCTGGCCTGTACCATTTTGGCATTCATCGTAATAATTCACACAGTGTTCAAACACTGGTTTAAAAACAAGAACAAAGATGAGTCATTATTGGGACTGATACAGGCTTTAAGCGAGAGCAATGAAGGCTTACAGAAAAAGATTCTATCTCTGGAATCTGCTTTAATGGATAGCAATGAGACCTTAGAGAAAAAGATTCTCTCTCTGGAATCTGCTAACCAGGATTTACAGGCTTTCAAAACTAACAATGAAGGCTTACAGAAAAAGATTCTATCTCTGGAATCTGCTTTAATGGATAGCAATGAGACCTTAGAGAAAAAGATTCTTTCTCTGGAATCTGCTAATCAGGATTTACAAAACAGGCTTGTACCAAAAATTGATCTTATTGATAATAAATGTGAATATTTAATGGACAGAACACTAACTCTCCAGACACTATATAAGGAAGAAAGATTATCATTAATTGACAAGATAAGGTCCATGGAATCATGTGTTTCTGAGGAACATAAAAACTTCTATGATTCCATGAGAAATCTGGAGTCCCTTGCCAGAGAGGAGGTTCACTCCCTAGAACAGACCCTAGGTGCTCGTTTGCAGGCCTTAGAAGAAACTCTCAGTAAACATGACAAGGGACCTAATAAGCAGAAGGGCAAGACCATAGAGGTTGTAACATCTCCAAATGGCTCTCACACAATGGCTTATCCTGTTATCATCCATGAGAAGCCAGCGGATGACACACACCCCGAGCCATATAATACATATACATTACAACCAATTTCAACAAGGGACTTTAAAAATATAAAGGAAGCAGTAGTTATGTATGGGATACACTCCACATACGTAAAACAATTGTTAAATTTGTGGTCTACCTCACATAGAATCATCCCGGATGACTGGCATCAGTTAATTTCAGCTGTTCTAGAATATAGTCAGCAGCTACAGTGGAAAAGCTGGTTGAGAGAAGAGGCAAAAAATTTAGAACAACAAGGTAAACTCAGAGGTTTTGTGATCTCCCAAGATCAAATACTTGGTGAGGGATGTTTTGCTGACAGGAATGTACAAGCCATTTATGATGAACATACAATATCCCTATGCCGTACAGCAGCTCTAAATGCTTGGGAAAAAATTCCAGAACCTGGAAAACCAACTGAGGTATACACAAAGATATTTCAGGGACCGCACGAACCCTTCACTGATTTTTTACAGAGACTGAACACAGCTATAACAAGAGCTGTATCAGATAAAGAATTAAGAAAAGTATTAACTGAGTCCTTGGCGTTCGACAATGCTAATGCAGAATGCAGAAGAATACTTACACCATTAAAGATCAGATCAGCTCCTTTGGAAGAATGGATTCAGTATACTAATGGTGTTGAGTCTCGTAACTACAGTAATGAAGCTTGGATAGGAGAGACAAATCCCAGAGGTGAAAGAAGGCCCCGTGTTACCAAATGTTTTAAATGTGGTACACCAGGTCATATAAGTAAAAACTGTACATGGGGTACTCCTAGGAGTAATACTCCTTTTAGGAATAGCCTAAACAGGAGACCCCAACCACCTCCCGGATTATGTAGAAGGTGTGGCAAAGGCCGACATTGGACCAGTGAGTGTAGATCAAAAATAGATATACGAGGTAACCCTTTACTGGTGGGAAACGCCTCAGGGGGCCTCTTGCAGGCCCCCAAATCAAATGTAGTACTAACATTCCCAGCCACTGTGGAAGAAATTCCTCTCCAGGACAACTGAATAAACCACTGCCTAATGTAAAAACCGATACTGCAATGGATGATAAAACAGCTCTGATGGATGGATCACAGTTTACAAAGAACACTATAAAACAAATATTTTGGCAGACTTCCATAAATGATCAAAGACCAAAGCTTAGAATTCGAATTAATGGCCTGGTTATGGAGGGACTGGTAGACACAGGTGCAGATGTTACTATAATTACACCAAAATCATGGCATCCGAATTGGCCTCTTCAAGAGGTAGATGTCCAACTTTTAGGGATTGGCACCCTATCTCAGATAAAACAGAGTTCGAGATGGGTTGAATGCATAGGGCCAGAAGGACAGAGAGGAAGACTGAAGCCATATGTAGCAAATGTAGCAGTAAATCTTTGGGGCCGAGATCTGTTACAACAGTGGAATACCCAGATTAAAATTCCTACACTTTCAGAAAAAGAATACAGACCAATGCATGTTTCTAGGAATAATATCATCGCATGCTATAAAAATCAGGCACCAACCATTCAGGCTGTTCACAAACAGAGCACAACTGCTGTTGAACTCTCAGAAGTACCAACTGCCTTACCTTTAAAATGGCTAACTAATAAACCTGTCTGGGTTGGACAATGGCCTTTGACAAAAGAGAAGCTACAAGCTTTAGAACAGCTGGTTCAAGAGCAGTTAAATGCTCAACACATTGAAGAATCTACCAGCCCTTGGAATTCGCCTGTATTTGTTATTAAAAAAAAAGTCTGGTAATTGGAGAATGCTGACAGATCTGAGAGCTATTAATAAAGTAATTCAGCCAATGGGCTCCCTACAGACTGGGATGCCCTTGCCCTCTCTGCTACCTAAAGAATGGCCTATAATAGTTATTGACTTAAAAGACTGTTTCTTTACCATACCCTTACAAGAAAATGATAGAGAAAAATTTGCCTTCACAGTACCTAATTATAACAATTCTCAGCCAGTCAAGAGATATCAATGGAAGGTCCTCCCACAGGGAATGTTAAACAGCCCTACTTTGTGCCAATACTTTGTGCAGAAACCATTGGAGATAATTCGTGTAAAGTTTCCACAATCCATAATTTATCACTATATGGATGATATCCTATTAGCTGATCCAAAGTTAGATACATTAGAAAGCATGTTTGAAGAAGTAAAAAAAGTTTTGCCTCACTGGGGACTGCAAATTGCTCCTGAAAAAATACAAAGAGGAGATTCTATTAACTACTTAGGATATAAGATAGAGCTACAAAAAATTAGACCCCAAAAGGTACAGCTAAGGAGAGATCGATTGAAGACTCTTAATGATTTTCAAAAGTTATTAGGAAGCATTTCCAACTTACTGGGTATCATGGGAATACCCAAAGATGGACTACAAAATTTGGCTAATACTCTAGAAGGGGACAACGAATTAAATAGTCCAAGAGAATTATCAGCCGAAGCTGAGAAGGAATTGGCTCTAGTAGAAAAGACAATTCAAGAAGCACATGTGGATCGTGTGGATCCAGAACTTAAATGCATTCTTGTCATATTCCCCTCCAGACATTCCCCAACAGGTATTTTGATGCAGAGGGAAGATATTATATTGGAATGGATATTCCTACCACGTAAACCAAATAAGAAATTAAAGACTTATATAGAAAAGATCTCTGATTTGATTCAAAAAGGTAAACTAAGACTTCGCCAGTTGACAGGAATGGACCCAGCAGAAATTGTAGTACCTTTAACTAATGAAGAAATTTCATCACTATGGAAAGATAATGAATACTGGCAGAGAGCCTGCAGTAACTTTTTGGGAGAGATTAACAACCACTATCCCAAAAGCAAGAGAATAGAATTTATAAAGAAAACCGAATGGGTCCTTCCTCACATTGTACGACAAAAGCCAATTTCTGGAGTCCTCACATTCTATACTGATGCAAATAAATCAGGGAAAGCAGGATATAAATCAGGAGACTTAAGTAAAGTGGTACAAAGTCCATACAGCTCTGTACAAAAGGCAGAACTGTATGTCATTCTTATGGTACTGATGGACTTCACAGAACCCCTCAATATAGTCACACATCACTGCAAAGTACAGGAGCTAGTTAAATTCCTATGGAATTCTATTTCTGATCCATCCTCCCATTCACTACTCTCTACATGCATCACACTCACCATACATCTGCACATCCAGACATGTTTCCACTTCAACTCCACTACACATACACACTATGCTCTCCAATTCCCAGCCCCACACTAACACATGGTAACAGACTCATGTGTATAACACACAACTTGCAGAGGTTAGAGGGAGGCCAGAGAGGTTGTTATTTGTTCCAGGTCACAGAGCATATCTGAAACTACACTCCCAAGTAACTGCAACTCTGCTGGAGAGGAAGGGAGAAGTGGTGGAGAGAGAAGGAGAGAGAGAGAGAGAGAGAGAGAGAGAGAGAGAGAGAGAGAGAGAGAAGAGAGGAGAGAGGGAGGGAGGGAGGGAGGGAGGGAGAGAGGGAGGGAGGGAGAGAGGGAGGGAGGGAAAGTAAGAAAGAATTTCCCAGCAGCTGGAACAGCACAGTTTTGTTTCAGAACACTTACTCTCTGGCACAAAGGCTTTCAGGAACACTAGTCCAAATGTTATACTAAGACTGAGATAAAAGTTTTATGTGGTTTCTCTCAAATGCACTGTGCATTATTCAATAAGTAATTAAAATCTATTTTATCAAATAATATAATAAGGTATATTTTCCAATTGCAATGAATCCTAAGATATTTAAGCTTATAAAATGTTTAAAATGTGTCCTTCTACATCTCTTATTAATCAAGCAATAAAATTAACTGCTAGTGTCTGGATCCACTCATTCCTAGCAATGTATACCTTTTCTGTTTCATAAAATTCGTTCAATGTCAATGTCTAATCCAATTAAAGGAATAATTTCTATTTCTTTTCAGAAACTAATTCTAAAGTTCAGAACACAAGTGCACCTGCATTACTTTTTAAAAGTGAGCATCTTCAATTATGCTTTGTTTATTATAAATAACTGCCATTGCAGCTGCACAGGCCATTTAATTGTGCTCAACTGGGTCATGAGAAAAGGCTATAAATTTATCCTTGCTTTTAAAATCTATTATAAAATGGACTATTTCCATCATGTCATTCCTGATTTTGGACTTCACTTTCAGTAATCTTTTTTACAAGATTAGAAGTAATCCCTCTTACAACGGTTTTTGTAATAGTCCTGAAAACATATATTGTAATGTTGGCATGAATTAAAACCTTAAGTCAGGCTTTTTGTCACAGAAAATAAGGCAGATCTCAGACTGGCTTAGAAAGGAAGACAAGCTCTGCTGAAGAGATGCCTGTGTGCACAGGATTTCCCACAAATCGAATCTGAGCTTGGAGGTTTTGACACTTAAAATGTGTAATAAAATAAATGCATTTACTTTTTAAAAAATGCATTGGGGAAAGTATATTGAAATTTATAATATTTTAATTTCCCAGACTTTTCTTAATGAATTGAATGAGATACACTGCTGCTAAGTGATGTAATTAATAATCTTTGAATAAATTTTGGAAATGGCTTTTTGTATATCCCAGAGATCAAGAAAATGAGTGGTTCTAATTATGGGCAACAAGTCCCTTAGGAAGATTTTCTCTTTTAACAAAATTGAAAGAGAAAGTAATCTTCAGTGATAGGTTATTGTGTGGTGTGGGCACTTGAACTCATAAATGAAGTAACTGATGAGTTCCCATAATAAAATATTCTGCTCCCATTAGCTTTGTGAGTGGGCACAGCTATAAAAAAATAAATAAAATTTGATTAATAGTTTGGAAGTCTGCACACACTAACATTCTAGCAATAAGCAACATAGATTGGGTTGTCATTTTAAGCTATTGTGGATTGTGAAATATCTATCACAGGCTCATGCGTTTGGACACCTGCTTCCAGTTGGTGGTGCTCTTTGAGAAGGTTGTTGAATCTTTACTAGGAGGTGGGGCATCCCTGGGGGAAGTGGACCTCTGTGGGGTGGGCCTCTTGCTTCTGGTTCCACTAAGAGGTGAAGAGGTGGGAGTCCCAGCTGCTCACCCTCCCACTGGGATGAGCTGTATCATATCAAACCATAAGCCCTCCCCCCCCCAAAAAAAAACCCTTTTTCCCTAAAGTCACTTTCTCAGGCATTTGGTCACAGCAATGAGAAAACTAACATTAAGAGTGACAGTCCCAAATACATTTTTAATGTTTAATCTAGAACTGGCAAAATTCATACTATACTTAATGTTGTTTTGATCATTTGCACATTGATTATTGTTGACATGATCACTCACTCAAGACATAAGTTCAGCATTTAGAACCTTAAGAAACCATATGTTATCAAAGTGTCTGGTTATATAAGACAATGAACTATGTGCTCACCAATGCTGAAATGTCAACTTTTATGTTTATTTATCAAAAATAATTTTATTCAGCCTTGTTTATTTGTTTACCAAAAATAATTTTAAAAAAAATTTCTAGGAATGAAGAGATGGCTCAGCACTTAAGAATACTGGCTGTTCTTGCATATGGCCTAAATTCAGTTCCCAACAACCACATGCTAGCTCACAACCGTCTGTAACCCCAGTTCCATGGGATCCAGTGTCCTTTTCTGGCCTCCATGGATACTGTGTGCACATGGTGCACAGACATACATGGCATACACTCATAAAATGAATAAATATTTTTAAAAGTTTTTCTAGTTACATAATGTTATTTAAGAAAAACATACTGGCTGGTCAGTAAAACATGATCAAACATGAAAACATGGAGATTGAATACAAAGATGAGTTTGGAAGGTTAGATAATAAAATAAAATATTAATTTTTTGAGACAAGGTCTTACCTTAGAACCCAGGCTGTCTATAATTCATTTTATAGCCTAGGCTAGTTTCAGACTTGTGGTGATCCTCCTGTCTCAGTGTTCTGGGTGCTGGGATAGCAAAAATTTCCCAGTGCTAAAGAAATGCTGTGTTCACAAAATTTGGTGTAGGTGATGATGTATTGTTGCAGATCTATATGACAGTCTGACATTACTAGTCTAATGAGGGACAATGGCTTCATCCTCAAGAGTCCGTGGCTGTAGAACCCTGAAGCTGTTTTCTCTGGAATGACTTCAATTCCCTGAGCTGTCTGAGAAAGTGAGGAGTTTTAGGATGCTCCAGGGATGAGTGAGTGGGGATGATGGTGCTGCCTGTGCCTGGTCCAGAGCTAGCCCAGGGCCTCGTGAACTTGCTCCCTCACCTTATTCCTCACTGCTCTGCTTTCTCTTGGAGAAAGCAGGGACCACATGGAGCAGAGTTGCCAAGGCCATGTGGTCTTCACAGATCTGTCCACCCCATACAGCAGACATGCTTGAATTTTACATACAAACTGATTAGGGTCTTTGGGAAGGAGAGAAAGAGAAGACCATTTGCCATGTGTAGGGGTAACACCCATGTAATTAGAAGATTGAAGATGTCACTGCCACTGCCACTAGCTTGCTGTAGACCAGCAAGGACTTCGCATGAGCTGCTCATATCTTAACAGTCCTGTGCGGTGGGTATCATATCATCCTTGCTTCGCAGACAAGAAGAAATAAAACACAAAAGATGTTCAAGGTTGAACAGCTGAGAGGTGACCAAGTTTGACAGAATACTGAAGACCACAGTTCTGAACTCCAGTGTCGTCCTGCCCACTGAAGACATACTGACACTTGCTACCAGCTGCCAAGATCAGCAGCTATAGAACCATTGCAGTCTGACCCATTCATTCTCTCTTCTTCCAGACAGGAAGTAGGGCACTTGTCTGCCTACATTTATGTTTATCTAAAACTCTCCATGCGATGTCATTCCCATAGATTCTCAGTTTATGAAGCATAATCGACTTCATTACTATCTCTTCTGTTTCTTTGTCTTTTTCTCCAAATGAGAAAAGATCCCCAGAACCTCTCCTTGAAGTTGGCAGGCCCCTGGGTGTTCACCAACATCCATATGGAAGCAATCTGGCAGCTTCTGAGACCAAGACAGGGCAGCTGACACAACCCCAGAGTCCTGAGCTCCCAGGGCTCACCTGGTTGAGTGAGGCTAAGGAGGACATGTCAGTCAACTTTCTGTCACTGGAACAAAGTGCCCAAGATAAACAGCACAGAGGGGAGTGTCACAGTGTCACAGTTTCAATCCATGTTCACTTGGCCCTGTCGTCTGGGGCTTGCAGTGAGAGAACAACATCGTGGTAGAATGTGTGTTGGAACAAGAGTGGCCAGGAAACAAGAAAAGTATAAATTCCAATAAGCCCTCAAGGGCATGATCCATGACCTACTTCCTCTGGAAATTCCCACTACTTCTCAACAGCACCATCAGGGACTAAGCCTTCACATATGAACTTCTGTGGGACAGTTGAAGTCCAAACCACAAGAATCCTTAACTAGCACACACTGATGTCTCTAGAGGTGTGGGCTCCCAGCTAACACGTTCCATCCTGCAGGGAACTGTGGGTATCTTTCCACTGCGTCACTCTTAGTTCTGAGCAGAAAGGGCCTCACTCCGGTCTGCCATTGCCTGAGCTGATGTGCTTGTGTTGTGGTTTTAGTGAGATTGGGGCCAGTATCTATTAACTGTGCCCCAGGCAACCGGGAGGGGCAAATATGCAAATAGAGTGAGCTGACCAGGGACTCGACTCACTAGGCACAGACATTATGGCTCCTACCATGGTGTGCTTTCCTTGGAAGAGCCTCTAAGGAGAGTGGCAGAGAGTGTGGCCAGTGCTGGTTTATACCAACTCCACAGAGCCTACTATCACAATAATACCAATAGGAAGAAGGAATTCCACTCTGGGAGAAGCAGAACTGGGCATTAGCGGTGTTGAGAGGCGAACAAGCAGCACCAGAAAATGTCAATCTGCAGAAAGTAGGTACCCCGGGGAGGCCCTTGTGCAGAGTTTTCTGGGCTCCTAGAATTCCCTGCCTTGCCTGATCCACTGCTATGGGAATGGTATACCTCGAAAAGATAAACTGACTCACATGGGTGCCTTTTTTGTTTTTGTTTTTGTTTTTGATTGGGGGAGGGGGGGAATTCGCTTTTGTTTTCTTTTCGTCCCAGTTGACTAAACATGACATCCAACCCGCAGGCTCAGCAAACAACTTCACTAGCCGTGTGAGAGATTAGACAGGACAAGAGCCTGGGGTATTCTTTCCCTGAATGAGGAAAGCCCAGGCTGTCTAGGCCTCTGAAACGTGTGGCAATCATCAAGACGGAGCAGCTGTCAAAGCTGCCTCCTGCTCCTGTGGGGCCACCAAGCCACCAAAGCCTTTATTTAATTGGTTTATTAATCTTACAGTACAGTGCTGGGCTTCTGTCTCGTTGTCCCTCACTGGCTAACTGGGCCTGGACTTTGTAAATATGTTTAATTAAGCTCCGAAAGCCACAACCCTTCCCTTCTCAAGGCTGCTTTCTCCCACCAGGAGGGATGACAGCTGGAAAGGAATTAAACCAACAGCCCTGTCTCCCTGCCCTTCTGCCGCCACCTGGGGTGGGATGCCAAGGAAGGACTCACTGAGGGAAGAAGTACACCACCTCACCTCATGTGAATATGGCTGATCTCCCAGGCCATGGGGAAGGGTACTGTCCTGGAAAGAGACACTCATTTAGAAGATTCCAGAAGATTAGGAAAGGACACCCACAAATTTCTGTGTACAGAGCTCTCCTTTTCCAGACTCACACCTCAGTTTGACAAGGAGATCCACTTGTAAGAATGACCTTTACTGGTGATCCATGAGCCCCAGGAAGCACTGTTCCCACTCTGGGAAGGCAGTGAAGGGAGTAAGAAGCCAGGAAGAGAAGGTGAGATTTGCCAGAGATGGTCCTGTAAGAAACACACAGGAACGTGGTCTATACAGCTGCAGATTTACAGCCAGGTGTCCGCCTGACTTGCCCAGGTAACGAAGTCACAGTAGTTGAAGACAAGGGTCACATAGTACAGGGCACATGCGAGTTAGGAGAGGACAGAATGGAGTGAAGGAAAGATGAAGAGTGAGGAAAGAAAGGGAGGAGGGAAGGGTGGGCGGTGTGTAGATGGACAGATGTGAAGAGGATTGGGACTAGGAACTCTGCTCACTATGGCTCCAGAAAGCTATGCCATGGTACTGTTTCCATGGAAAACCCTCCAAGAAGAGTGGGTAGAAAGTGGGCCAGTGCTGGCTTGAATCAACTCTACAGAGCCCATCATCAGAATAATGCCAATAGGAAGGAAGAACAAAAGAAAGCCCGTCCTGTGCTACAAAGAAAACATGCTGGGTAACTCAGGCAGGCTTTATTTATATGTCTGTTTTTACTGAAGTGTGTCTGTCCACAGGTGCCCAGAACAAACAACTACAAACATTAAACCCTCCATCTGGACATTTCTAAACATCTGGATGCTCAACATCATGTTGACCCTGGCTGGCTGTCTCATGGCAGCAGAACTATAACCTAAAAACAGACTAAGGACCAGGAATCTGCCTGTGGACAGGCATGCAGAAACATTTCATGCATTTCAGAGGGCCCTCAAACCATCTGCACACGGTTGGGGATGTCCCAGTTTTGGGAAATACAACCTCTGATCGTGATAGATGCAGGAACAACAGAAAAAGGATGACAAGAGGCAGTAGAGACAGCCTTATGAGGACAGTAAGCACATGGAGGAGCCAGTCGGGCCGGCCCTGAGCAGCAGGGAGGAAGCATTGTGAACGTCAGGCCCTATGGCCTTCCTGAGACTGGGCTTTGGGACAATGTTTGACCATCCTCACTCTAGCCCAAGATCTAGGGAGCTGCCCCTTCCTAGGTTCTCAGGTGTTCACCCTTCGCTAAGGTTACCCATCCTGCCCTTACCGTCACTCCATCCATGTTAGACAGAAGGAAGAACAGAAATTCCTATTCTGCAGAGGAAGAAGGCCCAGCTCGGGAAGGGACAGATGCTGGCTAGTGATGAGCACACAGGCAGAGCTGAAGGGATGATCCCCTTACCTCTAGGGTGTCCCTCCCTGTAGGGAGGATTGCAGAGAAGCTAGCCTTTCCTGATGAAGGAAGGAGGTCCTGACGAAGAAATGATGAAGGAAGTCAGATGGTTAGATGCAGAAGATTGGCAGCACTTAAATAGGACCCCTAATATGGATCACTCAATACACACTCATACACACAAACACACACTCACCTACTCATACACACACACTCATACACACACACACACACACACATGCTCGCACACACTCGTATACACTCACACTCACTCATACACACATACTCTCATACACACTCACATACACATTCATATACCCACACACTCATAATACACTTGAAATGATACTGCCTTCCCTCCTCTCTCTCCTCTCTTCCATCTTCCTCCCTCCCCTCTCCCCACTAGGGTCCTTGCTATTCAAAATGGTCCCTAGACCAACCGTGTCAACAGTCAATCTTCTGAGAGGTCTGAGAGCAAAGTCTCAAAGTGACCTGTAAGCACAGGAACCTTCTAGAAGCTTTACTGTGTCCCCAAGTAGAGGCAGAAGGTCAATAACACGGCATCTGACTTTCCTCTAAGCAATATCAGGTTGGTGATTCCGAGAAGGCTTAGTCAAGGCCACTGCAGACACACACTGCTGCCTTGAGGCAGGGGTTGAGCTCCACTTCCGTCTGTGCCAGCTCATTGTTGAGGTATTCTTCTCCAGGATCCAGCTGACAGACCAGAACACACAGGCTCTGCTCTGACTAATTGCCAGCACTTGGCTGAAGAGACATTCCTCATCGAAACAGCCTCATTAATCTCCTAATGCCAACACAGTGAGGCTGGTAACAGCCCTCTCATCTTCCACACCTACATGCTGGGTCCTAAAAACCCAGCAGTGGAGATGGCCTCCTTTCTGGAAGGGAGCCAGAGTGAGGACCTGACTGCAACCTGCATCTGATGAGTCCAAATGGTCCCAGACCTCATCCTGAAGTCCCAGAGCCTTGGTGTCCCCAAGTGGAGGAGTGTGTCTGGCATCACGGAGATATTTTGGAGGGCCTAAGGAGCATCAAACAGGGAAACCAAAGGAGTGACTCTTGGAAATATTTGCAGGATGTTGGGTATATGGAAGAGATGTTTTCTAGGATGCTCTAAGGAAACCCTAAGAATAACAGAGCCTCTTGCCAATAGCTTTGAGTCTGTGACTCCAGCTGCCTTCACCCTCTGGCTAGAGAGTGTGTCTAAAGCTCTTCTGCCCTGCCCTCTGGGTGCTGCTACTGTGAGCCTGTCCCCCTGAGATGGGAAAATCTTACAGGACAGATCTCCTCTGTCTCTTGAACCATCCTCGTCTTCTACCTGGTCCTGCTACCCCGTGAGCCAGACACCCACACTCTCACCCAGATATGGAGGCATGACAGAGAATTAGGTAGAAGGGGGGTGAAAGGGGAGGCCAGGAAGGAAAGGGTCAGGAGCTATGTGGACACATCTTCACAGCAAGCATATAATGAGCATCGAGACAGATGCTGCCAGGTACAGTGAGGCACCCTGCAATCCTATCACTTGAGGAAGAGGCAGGAGGGTCACAAGTAAGACCCTGTCTCAAAAGCTAAAATCAAAACAGCACAAAATGAAAGAGATGCTTACTGAACAAGGATGCCATCGCTTGTAGTGGCTGCAGGTCTGGCCCGAGGTGGGTGGGCTCCCCAGCATCAGGGTTGATGTAGACAGGAAAGCTAAAGCTTTATACAGGAAATATGGGATGTAGACGGTAAGTACACAGGTGTCCATCTTCTTTATTGCTTTTGTTCAAATGGACAGACCAGCTGGCCTCTGTCCATTCCAGCAATCATGCCAAAGCTCTGGAAAGCCAGCCAGAGCCTGGCTAAGCAATTATTAAAATATTTGCTGAGACAACACTGCCCTCTACTGACCACAGGTTCTCATGTCTCTGGAACGGCTCTGCCCAGCAAAAGGCTTGAGTTAACTTGTTTCCACCCAGCCCTGCACTTCGTCTGCCAGTTGCCCTGCTTTGTCCTAACAATCTGCTCAGATTTGCTGTGACCCTACAGACACCGTAAAGGGCACCTGTCTGAGATCCAACAGAGCCCAGACAACGCGCCAGCCAGGGTCTTTGCAGCTTCTTTGTCTTATAGCTGTTCACTGAGTCTCTGCTGGGAAAGCACAGACCTGGGGCTGTGTGTGGAGCAAAGCTCCAGGATGCCTTAGGGAAATAGGGGTTCTCTTTCCTTGGGGTGAAGAGGTATGAAAAAGCAAGGAGCAAGCCAGCATGCAATGAACCAATGGCTCAGACACACCAAACACACCAGCAACTGGAAACACGGCCCCCCCCCCCCCGTGTGTGTGTGTGTGTGTGTGTGTGTGTGTGTGTGTGTGTGTGTATGTGTGTGTGTGTGATGTTTGAGGATGAGCGTACTTGCCCAGACACAACACTAAGGCCAGAGGAAGATGTGGGTGTCCTTTCCTACCATTCTATGCCTTGTTCCTTTAAGACAGGGTCTCTTATTGAATGTAGAGCTGGTGTGTGGCTTGTTGTTTTTGTTATTTGGGTGGGTTTTGGTTGGTTTTGTTTGTGTGTTGGCTAGGCTGGTGGCCAGTGAGCCAGAGTGATCCTCCTGTCTCTGTCATCCCCTCCCCCTTGGCACTATGGTTACAGGCGCACAGGTGGCCTTGCTCAGCTTTTTCCCTGAGTGCTGGGATCTGAACTCAGGTCTTCACATATGCACCACACACACTCTCATTCACGGAACTGTCTTCCCCAGCTACGTGACTCATCTTTTAAAGCAGTAACTTGTCAAATTTCCAGGTGGCACGTTGACTTTCAGGAAATGGTTGTTAAATATTCCAAGCAAACTGATACTTCAGTCTCTACCAATGGGAAGGAGTACAGGAGAATGCACGGTCTTAAACAGCACTAGCCTGTGTGCAGGGCTCTAGTCACATGGAAGCCGAGGTCAGAGTTCTCCCTTCTGACCTGTGTTTCTCTTTAATTCTCAAACTTGAGATGGTCAGGATCTTCTAAAGTAATTACAAAACCTTTGATAGCTGACCCTACCTCAACAGTGTGCCTCGGCTCCACACAGACTGGAGAATCCAGGCCAACAGATGTCCTGCCTCCTTACAGGGGCAGCTTCTGGCTATCACTGTGACAAAGGAAAAGGTATTGAGAATTTTACCTGGACATTTAACTGACTACAGTGATGAACACCTTACTGTCTACACTCCAGGTAGGAGTCCTCGGTGATGCTAGAAGAGATAAAGTGGGCAGTGCGGGACACGGGCTGTTCCTCACACCACTTCACAGCATCTCTGAAAATGATGGTAATTGTGGTGATGACGGTGATGGTAAAATAGTGATGGTGATGGTAATGATGGTGATGCCAGTGGTCATGATGATGGTGTGATGGTGGTGACTGTGGTGATGGTGATGATGGCTATAGGTGACAACCATTGCTTATTCTTTCCTAATAACTGTGTTCAAGTGGGGTTTTTTTAATGCTCAGAACAGCCTTTTATGATAAGTGCCATTTACATCCCAGATTTCATTTTTTATTTTGTTATCATCATTGTGTGTGGCAGGAAAGGTGCGTGTGTGGTAGTCAGAGGACAGCTATGGAATCAGTCCTCTCCTTCCACCTCTACATGGGTCTCTTGTATTCAGGTTGCTAAGCTTGCACTGCAAACACCTCTCTACCGAGCCATGTTGCTGACCCCTACACCACATTTTATAAATGAGGCACAGCACAGATGTGTAGCTCGACTAGACAGCAGAGCTAGTAAGGGAGAAGGCTGGTGTTGCAATCCAGCCAGTCTGGCCCTGGAGAGCACCCATGTTTTTAGCCACCGTTCGGCTTCATCCCTGTGAAGTTAATTCTAATTTTGCAAAGGAGGCAGGCCTGCTTTCTAGGTAAGCTAATGATTCAAACTCAAACACTTTGATTACAAACAGGGCCATAGAGAAAGTGTCCACACACAGGTAGCTATGGAAGTGTGGTATGTCTAAATCAAGCAGTTTAAAGTGAGTTTCAGTTCCAAGAGATGGTCTCCAAGGGCCCTTACTGATGCCCTGACAATGGCTGAAAGCCTCTCCAGGTAGTGTTCATCACCTTCCCCACAAAAAGTAAAATATTCCTAGCAATGTTTCTCAGACAGTAAGAGGAGAGCACAAAACATCTAATGAATTTTCCCAGAGAGTGGCCTCTCTGGTCATATAGGTCACCTAAGTGGTGACCCTGAGGTCTTCTTGCTATCCATTCTCTCCCTTTCCCTTCCCTGGGGGTTCTAGCTGGGAAGACACTGTAAACTGGCCATTTCCACCCCAAGATCTAACATCTCTTCCACTCTTCTCTAAGAGAGAGGGGTGGGGTACTTCCCACACATCGCATAAGTTTGGCATTAAGGCTACACACACACACACACACACACACACACACAGAGAGAGAGAGAGAGAGAGAGAGAGAGAGAGAGAGAGAGAGAGAGAGAGAGAGAGAGAGAGACAGACAGACAGACAGAGACAGAGACAGCGAGACAGAGAGAAAGAGAGAAAGAAACAAAGACACGGGGAGGGGAGAGAGAGCCCTCCCCTGACAGAAGCAGTCTTCTGTAACTACAATGGAAACAAACAAAAACTCTGCTCCTCTGTTCTGTCTCACCAATGACTCCACCCCACCAAAAATCTGTGACCAGTGGAATTGGGAAACACAAGTGAGGGGTGGGAGAGAAACCTTCCTGGCCGCTGGATTAGATGAATGTTGTCCTCATTGGTTATAAGCCGAGCTCTGGCTGAGCCCTTGGTGGCCAGCAGGGGGCTCTGGCCCAGAACTGCAAACCTAAACCGCCACTGAGCCTTGTCACCTCCTCCCTAAGGTCTCTGAGGGCTTCTTTCTCATCTCCTCACGAGGGGTCTGCTAACCCAAAATCAGAATACCTCATGGTCCTTGTTAGCACACCTCAGGGGGTGAGCCATCATCTCCCGAATGTCAAGCTTCTTCCCTGGGACTCAGCCTTCCCGTTTCCTGGTTATCCTCTGAAAGTCCAAAATCTCCTCACAAACTAGTTTCAGGTGGATGCGGGTTTGTTTGGTTTTGTCAGTATGACACAGACTAGGATCATATAAAAAGAGGGGCTCTCAATTGATCTCAAATGCCTCCAAATGATTGATGTGGGAGTTGTTATCCCTGGGCTGGTGGTCCTGACACTAGAAAAGCAGGCTGAGCAAGCCGTGAGCAACAAGCCAGTAAGTATCACTCCTGCCTCCAGGATCCTGCCCTGACTTCCTCAGTAACGGGCTGTGATGTGGAACTGTAAGCTGAAATAACCCTTGCCACCCAAGTTGCTTTTGGTCATGGCAATAGAAACCCTAACTAAGACACATGGAATTTGTATTTAAACAGCCATCAAAGATACACAGTTAGCCTCCCACCTCACCCCACCCCCACATTCCACTCACATTTTCTGTTGATAACTCAAAGCCACCTCTACCACTAGGGATTCTACTGAGAGAAATGTCTGGGAATTAATTGCAGGCTTCAGTCAGTCACTCTGTGTAGAAGGTCTAGACTGTGAAGGGTCTCCAGACAGCTTAGGAGTGTGGTTGGCATTCCAAAAAGCATAGTCCTATAGAGTTCTTCTGAACAGGTCTCCAGGTAGTTAAAAGCACAAAACAAATCTTTCCTTTCTTGCAAGTGTGCCTGTCAGATGGACCTGAAGTGGGAATTGTGCAAAACACACAGCAACAGCTGGCCTCCTAGTGAATTCTGACATACTGCATGCTGCACCCAGCTCATGGGGGTGGGGGGTGAGGGAAGGTGCCGGATGGAGAACAAAAACAAGAGGATTGAGGATTCCACACTACCAGCATTCCCCTGGTGGGAGAGGGCAGCAAGGGCAGGAGCAAGGTCTGCCATGCTTTCCTTCCAAGACAGCCGGCTAGCCCTGTTTGCTTGTGGCACCCACCCTAGCTCAGTCAGCCTCCTACAGGGTGGAGGGAGGTTAGAGCTGCCATGATCAAGCACCACAGACAGGTCAAGGAACTGGCAGAGTTGCATCCCTCAGGAAATTTGAGAGAGAATTTGCTGTTTTCTCCCCTAGTTTCTGGTGGGTTTGCTTGCCATCTTTGGTGTCTTTGGCTCCCAGAGGCAACCAGTGTCTCTGTTTTCTGCACAAGCCACCTCCTCCTGTGTGTGTGACCACCTCCAAATACCAGCCTTTCTCCAGTGTGACATTATCTGAGTTCAGCTCATTACTTGTTCCATGGCCCTGCTTCTAAACAAGGTCCCTTCTTACCAGAAATATCTTCTCCAGAGTTAAGATAACTGTACCTCAGCGGACTTCTCCAAGAAAGCTGTTTGGCTGGCCTGCATGTTGGTAGGATCTCTCCAGTTCACTGCAGGGAACTGATGGTTTTATCCAAACCTAAGGTTGAGTGGGTATATAGGGAGGTTCTTCCCCAGGCTTTGCTGGGAACTTCCAGCAGGTCCTCCTCAACAACCCAGGAACGTTGGCTATATTGGGATCTTTCTAATATTTACTATGTAGTTACAGTCACATTCTGAGAATCAAGACAACAAAGATGAACATACTACATCCCCTGTTGTTAAAAGAATTTGACATTTAAAGCTGAGCATGAAGGCTGGAGGTGTGGCTTTGCTGGTCGGGTGATTGTTCAGAATGAAGCTCTGGGCTCTACCTCAGTACTGCATAGAGCTAGGTGCGGTGGTGCATGCTTGTAATCCTAGCACACAGGAGGAGGGGGCACGTGCCTTTTCTCCATTGCCATGATAAAACACTCAGACAAAAGCAACTTAAGAAAAAAGAGATCTGTTCTGGCTCATAATTCAAGGGTGCAGTCTGTAATGGCAATGAAGTTAGGCAGCAGGAGCTTGAAGTAGTCTGTCGTATCATATCCACAATCAGAAAGCAGAAGAAATGCATACGTGTTGGTGTGCAGCTCACTTTCTCCTAACACAGTCCAAGACCTCAGCCCAGGGAATAGTGCCACCCACAATGGGCATATCTTCCTACTTCCACCTAAACAAGGTAATCCCCACAAGCATGCATAGAGACTCCTCTCTGCTGTGGGATGTCCTTCTGTACACTGTGAATGTGTGTTGCTCTCATTGTTAATAATAAAGCTGACTGGCTAGTAGCTAGGCAGGAAGTATGGACAGGACAAAAATGTAGCTGGAGTTTTCCTGCCTGGCCCACAGTCAGGACAAATCCCTGTCACCCGCCAGTCCCACAGCCGCTCAGACCCAACCAAGTAAACACAGAGACTTATATTGCTTACAAAAACTGTATGGCCATGGCAGGCTTTTTGCTAACTGTTCTTATATCTTAAATTAATCCACTTCTATAAATCTATACCTTGCCACGTGGCTCATGGCTTACCAGCATCTTCACATGCTGCTTGTCATGGTGGCGGCTGGCAGTGTCTCTCTCACTCTTCCTGTTCTCTCAATTCTCCTCTCTGTTAGTCCCACCTATACTTCCTGCCTGGCCACTGGCCAATCAGTGTTTTATTTATTAACCAATCAGAGCACATACAGACCATCCCACAGCACAAAAAAAATTAAGGAAAGGAAGAGAGCGGCCAGGCAGAGGCCAGCCAGCCACTGAGGAAGCAAGACATGTAAAAATGAGGTAACAAGCCACCAACCACGTGGCTAAACATAGATAAGTATTCTGGGTTAATTTAAGTGTAAGAGCTAGTTAGTAATAAGCATGAGCTACTGGCCATGCATTTACAATTAATATAATCCTTTGAGTGATTATTTGGAAGTGGCTGTGGAATGGGACAGGACAGGGAAGAAACTCCGTTTATACCTCTCCTAGATGATTATAGATATTATCAAAGTTAACAACTGAGAAGTACTATCAAAAGGCAAAAAGATCAGAAGTTCAGTATAACACAAATTTCTAAATAGTCTTATAATAAAAACCCAGGGATAGATATTGGGGTAAATGCTGAAAGATAAGAGAGACAATGGAACAAGCCACAGCTCATCTGGCCAGCTCCACGAATCCTCTGACTGAATGTCTCTGAGATCTCACCCAAAAGGCTCCAGTGGAAAAAGCCTCTAGCTGAAAGGGACACTTCTGCTGAAAAGCCTTTAGTCCCTGTCTCCTCACGCCTTAAATACCTTTCTCTGCCCAGCCATTACTTCCTGGGATTAAAGGCATATATGCTTCCCAGTGCTGGGATTAAAGGTGTGTGCCACTACTGCCTGGCTCTGTTTTCTCTCCTAGACTGAGTCAATCTCATGTAGTCCAGGGTGGCTTTGAACTCACAGACGTATCTCTGCCTCCCGAGTGATAGGACTAAAGGTGTGTGACACCACTGCCTGATCTCTATGTTTAATCTAGTGACTTGTTCTCTTCTCTGATCTTCAGGCAAATTTTATTGGGGTACACAATGTATCACCACAGTTCAGAGTTGCTCTCAGATACTTAAAGATGTTCACTCTGAAGAGAGATGACCATACAGTGGTTGGGTGTTGTGGGATATTTGATCGCACTGCAAAACCCAAGACTGTGTTAATAAAATCAATCTTGGAACAAGGGGTGGAGCCAGCAACTAGTTGACAGGAATCAGCCATAGGGATTCTGGAGGAGCCAGGAAGACAGAGAGAAGATACACAGGAAGGAGTAGGGAGGGACTTGGAGTTTCAAGATATTTTTGGTTTGAGACAGCTAGAGAGATGTTCTCTTGCTGGGTCTCTGGCCAAAAAGGAAGGTAAACTGGATGCTTCTCGGCTTCGCTGATCTAGCAGGTTTTCACCCCAACATCTGACTCCCAAGTCTTTATTGGTAAATAGAACAATAGGTACTTAGTTAAAAACTACATTTGGCAACAGCCACAGAGCCAGCACTGGAGGGAATGGAAATCCCACCAGGCCACAGCCTGAGTGGCAGGGTGCTGACTGCCAGGCCTCAGGACTGCAGGTGGTAGTTCAACTATCAATAGATTTAGGTGCAGCCACTAAGCTGAGGGAAAACAAGTTAGAGGTCTGGCTGACTGACATGTAGGCTCATGTACCTTCAATCCTCCAGTTGCACTGGGGTCTAGAGCTTCAGAAGCAGGTGTGTATGGTCCCAATTCTCCATCAAGGAGTCTAGAAACCCCTTTAGTTAGGTACCCATGACTGAGCCCCCACTCTGCCCTTGGTCTCTGCAGCATCCCTACAACCAGATGCCTCATTCCCAACACAGGTCGCTGGGTCACAGTACTTGCATTAGAACCCTTACTCAGTACTCAGCACCAGGAAGACAATGACACTGCCTCACCTCAGCCTGAATTCTCCCACCAATCCACACCCTCAAGCTACAGGCCTGGCCCCTGCCTGACTCTTATTATTCCTTTGCTCAGTGAGATAATAAAGAATTAGTTTTTATATGCTAGGCACTTAACAACACATATAGTATGTACTCTGGGGGCTCAGCTTTAAGTTTTGAATATGAAGAAAGGACAAAACATTGCCCAGAGTTGCATAGAAAGTAGATTATTTTGCTATGGAGGCTTTCAGAATAAGGCCTGAACTGTCCTTGATGCAGACCGGGAGTCCTCTGGACAAAGCCATGGCACATGCTTGGTGCTTTCTTGTGGTCTAGTCCAAAACAAAGCAGAAGTGTCACCATCTCCCTCTCTCTCCTGCCAACCCCTCTTGCAGACCTGCTGCCCGAACAAAGGGATGAATGAGTCAGGAGCTTGGCTGGGAGTGTTTTAGGGCCTGACATCAATGGATGATTTTCTGGTGCTATTCAGCACCAGCCTTGCCCCTCCCGGAGCCTATAACCCATCTCTACAATGCTTTCTGGGCTGTTGCTTTTTTCCTCCAAGGTTTTAAACAAAGCTGTACAGAACATTCTTTCTGTTTCCTCCCACCTGTTGGGGGTGGGGATGATGATGAGAGCTGAGATCAAAACAATCTGTGAGAAAGAGTGGCAGTGTCCCCTGTGCTCTGTCCCCAAGCTGCTGTGGGCCAGCCTTGGCTGTAGAGTGACAGCACAAGAGCTCCTCGGATTTGGAGTGCCCATGGTGCCTGATTTTCAAGGGAAACAGCCATTGTTCTCTGTCTATAGACCTGATGCAGTATGCCTGTCCCTCCCTCCCTCCCTCCACTGGGCTCTTTCAATCCATCTCTGAAGGTCATATGTGGACCAAAGAGCTGAGAACACTGAGTCCAGAGGTCTCATGTCTAAATCAAGCAATTGTTTCTTCCTAGAAATTATTTCTTCAGCTTTTTATATACCCTCAGTTCTCTTATGTAAATGTTCCCTCTCAGGAGCACTGGCCAGCAGACACTTAGTAGGAAGGTTCCGGTGGCCTCGGAACCTAGGGTTTCCTGGGATCCAGAAAGGGGGGAGGGAAGAAGGAGGGGAATACAGCAAGTGGGGTTCACCTCCCTGTAGGGAGTCTAGGCAGAAGACAATTGGAAAGGGGGTTTTATAGCTGTGTCTTCCCCCAGGGCCACCTGGTGGGACAAGTGTCCCTAGAAGGCTGGCTGACTCCCTCCTAGATACTAGCAATCAGAGCTATTCAAGAGTCCTGTCATCTTCCCAAACCACTCCCAAGGAGATTCAGGTTCTAGCTTTGGGCCCACTGCTCTGCTTCTGAACTGAACAGGGTATGACTTATACTTCCTGAAGCATCAGGGGGCTCAGAACTCAGGATTTCTCTATCTTGAAAATGGTTGCCTTAGTCATTGTTCTATTGCTGTGAAGAGACACCATGACCAAGGCAAGTATTGTAAGAGAAATCATTTAATTGGGAGCTGGTTTACAGTTTCAGAGGTTTAGTCCATGATCATCATGGCAAGAAGCATGGTAGCATTCAATCAAGCATGGAAGCAGTAGCTGAGAACTACATTCCTAATTCGTAAGCAGAGAGAGAGAGAGAGAGAGAGAGAGTCTCTGGACCTGGCATGGGACTTTGAAACCTCTAAGCCCACCCCCAGTGACACACTTCCTCCAACAAGGCCACACCTCCTAATCCCTCTCAAATAGTTCCACTCCTTGATGACTAAGCATTCAAATATATGAGTCTATGGGGGCCATTCCTAGTCAAACCACCACAACAGTCATCCCAGGAGGGGAGACTGCCCATCACCCTGTATCAAAGAGTTGTATGCCAAGACCTTGCTGTCCATGAACACCAGCCTTTAGACCTGCAGATACCCTCTTCTTAGCCTGTCTGTAGTTCACCCACTCTGTTAGGTCACTTGACTGGCTGTGTAGATGGATCCTGTAGTATTTTTGCATTGATTCCTGCCCACAAATGTCCTCTTCATGTGTGCTTTTCATCCCCCAGCATTTCACACTTTTTATTTCATTGAATTGCTAGGACTCCCTTGTTGAAGAAAATGTCCCTTATGTAGAGTTTATGTCCAGGAAATATCAAGATACTCACTGAGGGGATCAAGAAATTTCTCAGCAGTTAAGAGCAGACATTGCTTTTCCAGGGGACCCAAATTTATTCCCAATACTCATGTTGGGCAGCTCCCAGCTGCCTGTAACTCCAGCTTCCAGAGATCTGATGGCCCCTTCTCATCTCTGTGGACATCGGCACTCACATGTATGTACCCCCCACACACACACACACACCAACACAAACACATACACATAGTCTTAAATGATATAAAGGTTATTAAAGAGGAAAACTGAAGGTCTCATTGCCATAGCAAAGCAGTCCAAAGTCAGTCTCTCTGTGATTCTTGATGTCTTTACTGTGGTGGTTTTCATTTGGGGTCTCTCTAGAGACGGTACCCATGAAAGCAGGCTATTAACTCACTAAATTTCCAGAATGTCTGCTCTGCGCTGGGTGCTGTAGGAGACATAGCAGACTACCAGGAAGTCCTTGTGGCCTTGCTGGGTTCTTTTTACAGGTGGGAGGTGGGGGAGCTTAGGCTCAGTCACCTGGAGTTTCCAGAAGGCAGCTATGCCCCGGCAGTAACTATCTCCCCTCCTTTGGGAGGTAAGAAGGTAGGAGAGCGAAAGCAGTGCCTGTCACATTGTCACACCCCTAGAAGACACTGGCACACACTCACTGGCCTTCCAAACCAAAGAAAGGGAGCTACTGTCCCGTCCCAGCTCAGAAATATGGAGACCTTGGAGGATGGCAGGTGGCTGGCCAGAAACAGCCCTGCCAAGAAAATGATATGCCTCCTCAGTGCCACTAGAGGGTAGTGTAGCTCTCTAGGAGGAGGGATAAGCCAGAATGAGCCCAAGGCAAGCTTTCCTAGAGTAGGGGGCTGCATTGCTGATGTCTTCATATATAGCCTTGTCTAATGTGATCCTGATAACATATTGCTGGGACAGGTTGAGAACAGCTGCCCAGTTTCACACACTAGGACAGGAAGTTTCGTGAGATTTAAACTTGTGCCAGGCAACCCAGCTGAGAACGTTGCTCAGGGGGCAGACTCCTGGTCCCTCTGGTACTAAACCTAGGTTGAATCCACAGCCGTCTACAAAGTGATGCTAAATCTACAAAGCTGATGCTAAAACTCTACCCACTGTCATTCTCCCACCACCCACACCCCCCCCCCCCAGCCATTCCCTTTGTTGTCTGTCCATTCCCTGGAGAATTAGAGAAAAGAGGAAAGAGATGGAAACCCAGCAGCTGGATCAGACTCTGTAAGCAGCCATGATGAAGTTCCCATGAGGGAAGTTAGTTCCGTGGCCACACACTGCCAGTCCCCAACCCCCACACCCTGGTGTCTCAAGGTCACTCCCTGGAGAGTCATTGCTCCTTCCTCCAGCTCCTACCCTTCGGGTTTTCCATGTGAACATGGAAATCAGAGTCACTAATGGTTTTCACAGAGGAAGAGAGCCCCTCAAACCTAACAAGGACCAGGAGCAGCTCCTCACATAGGAACTAGATAGATCAGAGCAAAGTTTAGAAGACCAGAGTGATGGACGTTATGCCCCTTCCAACACACACACCTGTTCCTGAACATACCATCTACCAAGGCCAGGGTCGTTGGGAATTGCACTCAGGCCGCAAAGGAGTAGACTCCTCCAGAGCAGGGCCACATGGCAAATGCCAAGATGAGGATGGAAGGATGCCCTCCATGTTGTAGGTGCTCCTCTGGTCTAGGGCCATCAACTCAGAGAGTGCCGAAACAGAAACGGGGAGGATGGAGGGGAAATGAGATGAAGCAGCCATGAGGAGGAGACAGGCAAGCACAGCTGAAGTCACATCAACAGCCTCACTTAACGCTCAGTTCTCTGCAGACTGTGGGGTAACCTGGGAGGTGAGGCAAAATGACAAGAAACTAGCTGTTTGTGTGTTCTTTGGGGCACTGTCATAGGCAGCCCTGGTGAGCCCATACATCCCTCCTCCTTCCCAAGGTTCACGGTGCCAAATACAAAACACGCTAGAAAACTCTCGTTCTCGGTTTTCATTTGGTCCCTTGGATTCGAGGGTCATGTGGAAATCCTTTCACCTGCGAGGTGATGGTGTCCTGGGCACAGAAACAGATGGGAGCTCCCGCCCTTCAGAGCTCTGATGTGCAAGGAGACGCCCTGATGTGTTAGGTCAGTGGCATCACTGCTGGTACTGAGAGGTGGGAGCTCCCATCTGTAGGCGTGGTTGTCTGTGCTTTGCCCCGAAGCACCGCCCCTATAGGCAGCAGGTAAAGGCTACATACCTGCCCCCAGGGGGCGTGGCTGAGGGGCGACCCCTTAAGACCTGGGATGCGTAGGTGCTCGATCTCTTGGCTACCTTGTGGTCTTGGATGCTGGATGCTGGTGCTGTGGATCAAGGCAGAGTTTTCCAGAGAACCGCATTGGACTTCGTCTCACCCCTCCTCGATGCCACAACCAACTACCTCCCTTATGCTTGCTGTGAGTTAACCCAAAATAAACCCCTTGATTGTAGCTAGAGTTTTCCTGCCTGGCCCACAGTCAGAGCAAATCTCTCTCACCTGCCAGTCCCACAGCCTCTCAGACCCGACCAAGTAAACACAGAGACTTATATTGCTTACAACCTGTATGGCCGTGGCAGGCTTCTTGCTAACTGTTCTTACAGCTTAAATTAATCCATTTCTATAAATCTATACCTTGCCACATGGCTCATGGCTTACCAGCATCTTCACATGCTGTTTGTCATCGTGGCGGCTGGCAGTGTCTCTCTGACTCAGCCTTCCACTTCCCAGCTTTATTCTCCTCCTTGTCCCGCCTATACTTCCTGCCTGGCCACTGGCCAATCAGTGACTTATTTATTGACCAATCAGCAACACACTTGACATACAGACCGTCCCACAGCACTTGATTATAAGATAAACTCCATGGAATTGCCTCATTACCCATCAAAGAGTCTTTCGCATGCCTGTGTAGGCAGGGTATTGGGGAGAGGAGATGTTATAGGGTCAGGTCAAATTAAAATAGGAACCAGCCTCTCTCAGGCCATAGGAACAGTGTGGACTCGGACATTGTGTGAAAAGCCCATTGCAAGTGCCAGCAGAGAAGTCTTATTGTTCAAGACAGATCAATACCAAAGTGACTTGTCTGTATTGATCACCCCCGTGTGCCAGCCTGCCCTCCCTGTCCTGCCACTTGTTCTCCCCTCCCCCGCACTACCCTCCCTGATTAGACATTCTCCATCCTCCAGCGTTGGGTTAGGAATGTCTCTCTTTGCCACACTACTCTCCCCTCTCCCCTCCCTGCACTTGTGACTCCAGTAACACACCTCCTTCCCACCCCAGGACCCTTACATGTGCTGCAGCTCTGGTTTTCTAACTCTAACTTTACAAGCAGCTGATTCCTCTGGTTTACCATCATTTCCTCCTTGGCAGGTCATCACGTCCATCACCGTTCTGCCTCCCTTTCCCCTTCCTCAGAGCAAACTATAAGAGGCCCCTTTGTTTGCTTCAAAGATAAGCTCAAAGAGATGGAGTTGTGGAGAGGGAAGCAGCTTCTAGCCCTGCCAGTGTCACCGAGAGCCAATGAACTCAGGCCTGCCATCGCTCTGGATGAAAAGGTGTTCCTTGGTGTTCATGGCCCTTCCTTTCGGGTGCTGACTTTTCCTCTTTTCTCCTACTGCTCCCTTAGTCCAGACTCTTAAAAACTCAAATCTGACTGAGCCACATGCTAGGGCAGTAGAAATCCTGTAAGTATGGGACCAAGTCCACTTTCATATCCCCAGTGCCAGTTCAAAGTCAGCATGTAATAAATATTTATGGTTGAGTTTATGTGTGTGTCCTGGGAAAGACTTCAGAGGGGCTGCTATAGGTCCTGTGGAGACAAACTCTGTGACCTACACCAATGCCCACAGGTACTGCTCAGCTCTCCCCAGCCCCAAAGGCCCCAATGGGTTTGTCTGGTGCCCCATTTAGAGAATTAGGTGTTGAATGGGAGACTAGGTCAGCAACAGTGACAAGCTATTGTCCTTGGCAACAGTAGGAAATGCACACTTCACCTTTGACTGTATCTTATTTACTTGTAACTACCCAGAGGCTGTTGTTGTTTGAATGAGAATGTACCCTATAGGTTCAGATATTTGAACACTTGGTTCCAGGCAGTTGGCTCTGTTTGGAGAGGTTTAGGAGGTGTGGCCTTGCTGGAGGAAGTATGACACAGGAGCTGGGCTCTGAGACTTATAGTCCCTCACCCCATTTCTCATTTATTCTTTCTGCTTTGTCCTTGTGGCTGAGTTGATGGGTTCTCAGTTTCCTGATCCAGCTGCCATGCCTGGGACTTGTTGTCATGTTTCTCTGCCACAATGGACTCATTTCTCTGGAACTGTAAGCCCAAATAAATTCCTTCTTCCATACATTGCTGTTGGTCATGATGTTTTATCACAACAACAGAAAATAGCTGATACCAAAGTCTTTCTATGGGTCCCAGAAACATTCCCAGAGCCAGGTATGGTGAGATATCTGGGATGAGAACAGAAAATCCAGGTCAAGTCTCTGCCCTCATCAAGCACTGAGTTCAAAAAGGGAAGAGAAATGGGAATGGAGATGTCTAGACAAGAGAAAGAGTAGATAAAGGGGTGTGGAAGACAAAGAGTTTGGGGAATGGCTTATAGCTCGGAGAAATGTATTCAAGAAAGGAAACTGCAGCCTTCTAGAGAGGTAGTGTTTCGTGTGTGTGATGGCCAATCTCAACTGTCAACTTGATGAGTCTAGAATCACCTCTATATGGGTGGGCCTCTGTGCATGCATGTGGGGGAATTATCTTTATTATGTATGTTAAGGTGGGAAAGACTGCCCACTGTGGGTGGCGCCATTCCCCAGACTAAGATCCTGTATAAAAGGGAGAAAGTGGGCTGATCACAAGCATCCATCACTGTCTATCTTAACTGTAAATGAATGTGATCTTTCTGCTGGCTGTGATTTCCCTGCCATGATGGTTTATACTCTCAAACTAGAAGCCAAAGTAAACTCTCTCTTCAGTTGCTTTACATGGGTATTTTATCAGGAAAAGTAATGTGGGTCTTTTAGTATGAAGCATACCCGCAGGCAGAGACTAGAGGTAGGGGAGTATTCCATGTGAATGAACCGAGACAAGACAAACCTGAAGGTGTACGGTAAGTGAAATGCCAGAAACCAGTGTCTGTGGTGTGGCTGAAGCAGCAGATGGGTGAGAAGAGAACATTCCACAGAAGCCAGTTTGTACTGGATCTCAGAATGCCTTCAGCATTGCCCTATGTGCCCTGATTTCATTCTATAGGCAAATTTTGAAGTAGAAACTGTGTCTTTTGGGGGGGAGGGTCCAGGAGTAGGTTTCTCAATACAACAGTCCTGGCTGGCCTTGAACTCACAAAGATCCTCCTGCCTCTGCTGGGATTAAAGTCCTGCACCACCACCACCCAGCTGTGAGGTTTTTTTTTTTTTTTGAGAAACTATACATTTTATTAATTTTTATTAAGAAAATTCTAAGAAGAATGGAAGCTGGACTGAGAAAGTGGCTTAGTCTGTTAAGGCTATTATAACAAAATACTATAAACTGGGTGGCTTATAAACGACAGAATTGTATTTCTTGATTCTGGAGGCTGGGAGGCTCCATTCCTGAGACCTAGTCACCACTCAAAGGCCCTAAACATCCTCACATTGGGGATTAGGTTTCAAGGCAGGAACTTGGGTGGAGATATAAGTGTTCAAACTGGAGCCCAGAGACAGTGATCACAGCTAGCATTGCTAAGAGCTGACCAGGTACTGGTCAGGGACTTCTGTCTCCCTTCACCTCACCATTGCAAGAAGCAAGGCCAGTGAATGCACCACAGGACAGATAGGAAAAGTAAGGTAGAAGAGATTGACTTGGCCAAGGCCACATGTCCAGTCCTTGGAAGACTCAGGAAGCCAGCCCACACATCTGCCTCTTGCAACTTCTCAACCAGTGCCTGTGGAGGACTTATCCTGACCCTATCCCCAAAATGTCCAGGACAGAGGAGAAAGCAAGACACAGAACAGGACAGTCTGGAATAATATTGCAGAGATGGATACTGATTAGCTTTCATCAACTTGACACAAACTACAGTTGCTTGGGGAGAAGGAATCTCAGTTAAAGAATTGCCTCTAGCAGATTGCCCTGTGGGCATGTCTGGAGGGCATTTTCTCAGTTAATGATGAATACCAGAGGGCTCAGCCCATTGAGGGTAGAGCCATCTCTGGGTTGGCACCTGAGTGGTCCTGGGTTATATAGGAAAGCAGGCGGAGCAAGCCAGTAAGCAGCATTCCTTCAGGTCTCTGCTTCAGTTCCTGTTCACGTTCCTGCTTTTACTTTCCTCAGTGATGGACTGTAATCAGGACTGTGTCATCCAAATAAACTACCACCACCACTACCACCACCATCACCACCACTACCATCCCCCCCACCCTACCTCACCACCACCCCCAGGTTGGTTTTGGTCGTAGCGTCTATCACAGAGACAGAAAACAGACTAGAACAGGAGACATCAGAAGGCATAACAAGGAGACACATAGGTATTCTACTTGTTTGCATCCATGAGAGCAAACACCACAGGCATGCACAAGAACTAACAAAAGTGGCCATCCCTAGAAAGCAAGGTCAGGCCCAAGGGACAAGGGATGATGCCTTTTAATATGGCTCCTAATGTAGATCCATGGAAATGTTATTTTTTTTTCCAAGACCACAATGCGATACAAAATAGAAGGGATGATTTAAAAGCTAATTCATAAGAACACATGAAATTGTCTAGGGCCTAACAGGATTTGGGGGTAGCACAGACAAGAAGGGTTTCTGAAGAACATTGGGAAGACAGTAGCCACTAACCTCCCTGGGAAAACTCCAGGAGAAAAGTGGGGTTGGAGGTAGCCAGAACATGGCCACATTCAGGGGAGGGTTCCTCAAGAAAGCGGCTACAGGAGTCATGGGTGGGTAGCATTGAGAGATCAGAGAAGGAGAAAGCAAGATGCAGAAGTCAGGCCTGAGGAACCTGTGTAGGGAAAAGAATACTGGTCAAGGGCCAGGGCAGAGAGGGGAAGAGGAGGGACCTGAGAGAACAGAGCACTTCCAGGTCTCAAAGGCTGGGGACAGAATGGAGGTTGGAGGTCTAGAGGAGAGGCGTGGCATCAGAGATCAGGATAGAACCAGCCAAGCCCAGGGCTTCTCTCTCTGCTCCATGAGACAAAAATGACAGGTTAACGGACGGTTACTGCTTGTCACCTCATCAGCAACTGCTGTGTAAAGTGGAAACTGAGTCAGGCAGTCCCAGATAGCTTCTCTGCTTTTCTGTTTACACTGCAGGGGAAACCCACAACTTGATTGTGCATTTCTGTTTTCTGTTCTTACATACACGAATGCAGACAAAATTTAACACAACTGTGACCACAGTCGCACAGTGTGTAAACAGCCACTCGGGCATCAAAGGGTTCCTTTTGAGTGGATTTTTTTTTTTTTTTTTTTTTTTTTTTTTTTTTTTTTTTTTGGTTCAGCTCCCTGGGAGGGAGGGAGAGCAGAGCCCAGGAAAGCGAGGAGAGATACAAGCCACTGTAGCTACATTTACTCCCCTTTAAGGCTGCCTGGTTACGGTCCTGGGAAAGAAAACCCCTGCATTCCTCCCCTTTAATTGGGTTTATTGTTAAAGCAGTGGGGCAGCTAATCCTCACAGACCTGTAGGAGCAGGCTTGCCAGCCAAGACCACGGACTGGAGCACCTTTCTTGTGAGTCCCTGGGTAAGACAGCCTGCTTCTTCTCTGGGCTTTGGGGAGGTTATCTTGTTTAACAAGAAGCGTGGGGCACTGGGAGGGAGAGTGGGTTTGAAGACTCACTTCCCTTTCAGCCCCTGTCAATCTCTCCTGGCTTTTGTGGTCTCAAGGGTAAGTTGTAGCATCCAAGAAAGAGAAGTCTGAATGGGGGCTGTAGGTGCTTCTTTGGGGAACCATCTGATCATTCCTCCAGGGCTGGCCCAGGGGAGCCTTCTGTACTTGCCGGCAGGGACAGGAATAGAGGAGGTTTGTGCCCAGTTCAGAGAGCTCCTGGCTGGGGGGAAATGGGGATGCAGGGGGTATCAGGACTGACAGCTCCTTGGCACCCCTCTTCCAGCTCATCTTTCATTCCTTCACCTCTGGGGCCTACCCCATCTATCAAAAAAGAAGGCTCACCCCGCCCACATCAGCATCCTTGGTTGGGGTGGATAGCTTGTGGGTACAAAGGCCATTACAAATAGCCTGTGGCTGTTCTTCATACTCCAGGGAAAAGATGGCCTCAGGCCCTGCAGCTGCAGGGTCCCTGCAGGGCTCAGCTTCCCACCCCAGGGCCAAGGCTGCTGCGTTAAGATGCAGGACACAGGCACAACCTGCTAAATCTGTCAGTCATAACCCAGCTCCTTCACCTTCCCCAGGGGCTCATCTGCTCCCAGAGTCCTTAAACTTCCCTCGCATGGCTCTGTGGGGTGCTCAGGGTAGGTTTGGATTTACCACCCACCCTCTCTCCACGTAAGTTTGACACACAACGTTAACCCTGAGGTTAGTGGAGGTGGCTGCAGGGCCAGCTGCAGTGTGAGTCTAGCCAGCCGCCTGCTCTGGAAACAGATAACTAATCATGAGGAAAATCTCTGAGTCGAGTCAAGAGGGTCCAGCAGGTTCCATCTCGGGTAAGGAATCTTTTCCAGATCACAGACCACAGGCAGAATGGAGCCATCATTCCTATGGATCTGAGCTAAACCAGGGACAAAGATGAGACCCGTATCTGAAACAGACCAGAGTGCAAAGTGCTTAGTAATAGCTAATACTGCCACACTTCACAGTTGGCAATAGGCTTTTCATTCACCCAGCAGTGGGCTAGATGGTTCCCCAGTTAGTATATAGATGGGGCTACTTGGTACTCAGAAGGATAAGGGGATTCCCTGCTATAAAGCAAGTGACCACTGGCATCCTTTGTGTGCTGGTAGCATTTGAACCCATTTCATGTTGCTGTGGGGTATGTGTGTGTGTGTGCTTAAGAATCCTGTTTAGAGAGACGAGGAAAACTTTGGAAAAGGCTGAGGTCTGAGGAAGTGCAGGTTGAAGTTGGAGCCTGGAGCAGCTCAGGCAATAGACACGATGCCCCAGCTTCAACAATGAGGGATTTGAGCACTACAGGAGACAGCCTTTTTCAGATCACTGAAGCATGTGTCTCCCAGGAATAAGTCAGGTGCTATGCAGCATGACAGTATCATAAGGAGAAAGGGGGAGATGAGTGACATCCCAACAGCCACCTCCAGAAGAGAGGCAACAGGTCCCGTGGCACACTGACAAGGACACTGGTTGAAGCCTCAGAACTGGGCTCCTAGACCGACATGGTCACGTACTATCTGCTTGACTCAGGGCATTGTTTTCCTTGAACGCTGTTATCCATCAGTATCTATCTCAGCTATAAAATGGTGTCACTTTGAAAAGTGCAGGGAATCCACAACAGGGATCATGCCTGCAGAGTGCCTCGCCATGTCCAGGGCTCCGTCCTTGCCCCATTATTCTACCAGGCCTGGGAGCAGTTCTAGCTAGAAGGAAAAGAAAACATCTCTCTCTAAGAGGAGGGCTCTTCTCTGTTTCCTGTCCCCCATACACACGCACACCCAGCCAGAAATAAATTGCCACACGGAGCGCGTGTGAGTGACGAGTGACGGCACCCAGCCGCAGCAGCATGCCAGAGCCAGGGAGTGAATGAGCTGTGGCATGAATGAGAGAGGAGGAGCAGCGGAGTCTGAGCAAAGACTGCGGCTGCCTCTACAACTGCAGGCACGCCGCCATAGTCAACGGCAAGGGGGCTGGTGCAAAGCAGCTGCCGGCCAGAGAGTGGCACTGGGGGAAGGGCTGCACAGCCTGTCCCCAGAGGGAAGGTTTGTAACTCCAGGAGTCTTGATGCAGCATCCCGAGTCCAGCCAGCCTGTCCTCGGAATTCTCCAATATGGATCCTTGCTATCCCCTTCTGAGAGCCCCAGCAAAGTGCCTGGTTGTGACATTGATTAGTAATGAGTCCCGGGCCTGCACAGAGGAGGCACCTCATGCATGAATGTTAGGCATCATGGCCATCAATGTGTGACAGGAAGACACAGAGATGATGGTCATTAACTCCTAAGAGACAACAGCACATGACATGTGGAGAGGCAATACCCAAGCTTGTTTTCCTCCCTGTTGAGCCTGCTTTCTCAGCTGAAGACCAGGTGGAATATGGAGTTCACACTTAGGGCTGTGCCTTAAGAAGGTGGTCTGTCTTCTAGCCCTTCAGAACCCCAGGGAGATGGATGCTCACATTATGAGAGGACTGGGAGAGCAGTGATGGCTCAGGGAGAGCAGCTCCACATCTGTCACACCCATCCCTACTGGGATGTTTACCAGTAGATAAGACATCACTCACTGCCCCTGCTCTTCTCCCGTGCTTGGTGTTCAGCTCACGTGCCGTACTGTGGGTACGCTATGTGTACTGGAGAGGATGCACATGCCCTTTGCTGCATTGGACTTTATAGCAGTACTGAGTACTAGATTAGAGATAGCTATTCCCATTCTGCAGATGAAACTCCACTCTCCTGGCTGTCACCTGTGTCCCAACCTCTCAGCCACCAGGGCAAGCCATGGAGAGGGCTCTCGCATCTGCTCTAAGATGTGCACTCCTAACCTTGAGCTAACTTGTCAAGCAGTAGGATGATTTAGTTGAGCTTAAATGTGGAACTGTGGGTTTTCCTCTAAAATGAACTGCAGACCAATTGAAAACCTTCTTCAGCTGTTTTGTGAGCAGAAATTGGCATGTGGAGCTGGTAACAGGGCTGAGAATGAGCAGAGTGGGTCTAGGTATTCCACCCCAGCAGGAGGCTCTGGGGGCTTGCTGGCTGATGAGCCACTGGCTTGCAATCTTTGAGCTAGACACAATTTGTGCCAGCTGCACAGATGTCACCGTGTACCTGTGACACCACAGGAAGGGCAGGACTGTGATGGATGGCAATGGGCTGCTGGGAATTCCATGTATTTCTCAAAAAGACAAAGTAAAAACAGTATTGGAGATGGCCTCACCTGCATGAGTCAATGCATGCTCCTCATGAGCAGCCCCAGGTCCCTGCTGCTAACTGGCATTAAGAAAGCATCTCATGAAGGAAATGTGGGGACTGCTAGGAGAGACTGCAGCAGCGTCTGTAGTCTTCCTCAAAGCCTTTGTGAGCTGATGTGGATGGAGACAGGCAACCACAGCACAGCAAAGCCATCTTTTCACGGGGAGTTTCTCTCAGGACTCACGTCCACAAGACTTCAGGGGACCCGGCTAGCTCAGTCTCCATTTTTCACTAAGGAGAAAGGTCAGAATTCAGAGGTATGTAATGAACTGCCTTGGGCTGCACAGCTGCAGAGCGCCAAACTGCAGGCCAACTGAAAACCTCCTTCAGCTGTTTTGTGAGCAGAAATCGGCATGTGGAGCTGGTAACAGGGCTAAGAATGAGCAGTGTGTGTTCTCAATCCAGACTCTAGATTCCAGAGGATGGAAGAGTCTGGTACAGATCAGAATTTTGGAAACTGTGGTACCAGGTCAGGAAAAGCGTCCAGGTTTTACCCTCTGGACCGGTATAGTCTGCTCCATGTGTGGCTCTGTCCACATTCTCATTAAAGATGACACAACTGATAACCCCCTCCCAGAACCCCCAGGCCCACAATGCCATGCTTCCGACAGTCCAGGAAAGGAGAACAAAGAAACCTTAGGGTGGCTGAGGGTAGAGTTCTAGGGTAGAGCACTTGCTTAGTGTGGGAGGCTCTGGATGGACTCAATCCTCAGCACCAGAAAAGAAAAATGAATCTTGGGGTACCCTGATTCACCTGGGGTCAGCGAGAGCTAGTGAGGCAACTTGCCTCACTGAGAAGCTCCAGGCAGGAGTGCTGAAGGTACAGCCGTGTCTCCTCTGTGGGTGGAAGTGAGAGCCATTATCTGCAGATTTAGAACCACAGATACGGCACTCAAAAGATTATCTGACCCTGTCCTCGCCCTTCTGGTGTGTTCAGGACAACTCAGAGGCACCATGTCATACCTGCATTGTGGCCGTAGGGTGGAGGGAATGGGTTTGGATTGAATGCCTTCAGGTTCCAACACAGTGATTCCAAGACTTTAGCAGAGCAGCACCGACTCCTTGCATGGTAAATAGCTGAGAGGAGGCCACATGGAGCAAGGGAGTGGAGGGAAGAGTCAGAAAGTGTGGGTCGTGACACAGCCTAGCACATATGGGCTTAGTGAGGGCAGTGAGGAGGACACTGAAGACGTGCCTCATCTTCCAAAGAGTTCTGTCTGGGTGTGGTGTGAGCTGGGAAGAGGAGAATAGTGAGCCCCTGGGAACACCACTGTGGGGCCTCCTGCCTGCTGGGCTCATGCCCAAGCATCTCTCAGCCACATCTCATCAACAGCCAGGCTGGCTGCCAACACTGGTTAGAACACCTGTCCCAGAAGCAAAGGGCAGGCCCATACACACCAGGGCTGGAGTTGTCCTGCATGTCCTCTGGGAAGAAGCGTCCCCTATGGCTCCTCCCTCGCTAGAAACTTAAAGGACCCCAAGAAGCCAAGAAGACCAGACCAAAACTACAGCAAGACCAAGGCTTCATCTCTTTGGAGTTATTTCTAGAGAGGATGATTACCTAAAACAGGCCAAACACCAAATGCATTGTAGGAGAGGGGAACTGGGGAAGAAGCGGTCTGACTTAGGGAGGGTATCCCAGAGACACGGGGACTGGACTCATGTCATTAGTTTCCTTCCAGTGCCAGGACAATAAGAAGCAAGGCAACTTGGCTTTCTGCCACCATTTGCCTGCCTCCCACTGTGCTTCAGACAGGACTCCATATCAAAGGCCTCAGTGGGGTGCCACCCTCTGCAGGGCAAAAAATAAACCCATCCACAGTTCACACCCATCTGAAGCCTAGCTCCTATCTGAAACGAACCTACTCTCCAGGGGCTTAGGCTCGCTAGACCTCCTGTGCATACCAGGCTCAGTAATGGGCACCGCATGTTGGGAATGCTTGTTCTTTAGGCACATTGCCTGTCTAGTTACATAGATGCAGACCTGCATTCACTCTTTCCAACTAGATTATAAGTGTTTGCAGAGCTAAGGCTTGCGTCATATAAATAGCTGTATTCAGTCCTCGGTGTACAGGAAGTACTTAATAAATGCTCACTGAATGAAAAGTTGTTACCTCATGATTCAGAGATGATCTTATATGCACATTGTCATTTTTCTTTGCCAGGAATCTTTGGTATAGAATCCTCACAGTTATCTCGCTTTGTTGAGGAGTGAGGGACATAAACCAGGCGCACATGACAACATGAGGGATGCTTCTTGAAGGTCTCTGTGGAGGTGAAATTGGTCCTAAGCCTCAAAACTATAAAACCCAATGGCAGCTGTTATGGAAAATAGTGTGAGGCAGAGTGTCTTGGAAACAAAATGAATAATATCAGAACTCAGGGTATCTCTGAAGTCAGAGGACAAGAGGCGTTGAGACTGGAGCAGAAAGCAGCATGACCCAGCTGGGGTGTGGGCAGCCCCTCCCTCCCTAACCTGTGACCACCCCACCTGGACCTGGGCCTCCTTCCCAGGAGGACTCTGTGACATCATGGATCATGAGAGCCCAGCCCTAGATGGTGTAGGGTCCAGATCTGGGCCCTGAGTGTTCCACACAGATGATGAAGCTAAATTGTTAGGATTCGTTATATGGGAGGAGGGGTGGGCGGAAAGATGTTTGGCTTCTCCTCAGCTAAGAATACTATGTTTTTAAAGCTTTTTAGGAGCAATGGGAAAGAAGGAACATTGAGCACAGATCAGCTAATGAGGCCTGGGAGCCTCCTGCAGAGCGGGCAGTCATTCTCCGCAGGTCCTGAAGGGGGAGTGGTGTGCACAGCTAAGGTCCCCATGCTCAGGCTCTTCATTAGCCCCTCACCCGGAGCAAGCTCCAGCCCTGCTGTTCTGTGTAGGGGAGAAATCCAAAGGGAAGCATGCAAACCAACCTTGTCTATTCTGCACGTTTAGACATGCACCCCTTTACCCTGGCTGCTGCCGTCTTCAAGACTGCCCACTCAATAGGAAGTGGACACTAGCTAGCCCAGCCACAGGATTTATATACTGTCCCCTTCCTTCTCTGGCTGCCTGGTAGATGGTGTCCAACATACCAAAGATCCCGAGAGATTTGAAGTTTGCAATCTGCAAAAGGCATCAAACTCAGGCTGCCACCCTATGCAGCGTCCTCGGAGTTCCTGCCCCACACAGTCCAAGAAGTTAATGTAGAGAGAGGATTCAAACCCAGGTTCCAAACCTGTGCTCTTCACCTGACACAAAGTTGCACAAACATTTTGTGCATATGTAAGCATGTGTGAGCGCACATGAACATGCATGTATGTAAAGGCCAGAGGACAGCCCCAGCTGTCATTCCTCAGATGCTATCAGATGTTGTATTGTTGTTGTTGTTGTTTCTGAGACCTCGCTGAGTAGAACAGGCTAGCCCAGCAGTGAGCCCAAGAGATCCACCCATCTCCACCTCCCCAGGGCTGGAGTTACAAGCATGTGCCACTATGTTCAGCTTTTCCTAGAGATCAAACTCAGGTCCTCATGCTTTCAAGATAAGCATTTTATTGGCTGTGCTATCTCCACAGCCTTCTAAAGGATCTCAGGGATTTTATGGGCGTTTGTTTTTGTTTTGAAGTGGGATCAGAGCCACAGCCTAAAAGGAGTAGCCACTAGACATATTTTCCTGCTTCTCCATCAGGTTCAAGGGGTGGAGGGTGTTGGCAGAAGCAGTGTCTCTCACATCACTCTCAGATGCTCAGTGGCGGTGCACCCTGCCGTCCTGACGTCCCTGCTGTCCTGGCGTCCCTGCCGTCCTGGCGTCCCTGCTTTGGGAACCTCGTGCTCTGTTTTTCTGTAGGGAAGCAGCTCTGTGCAGTTTTTGCTTGTTTGACTCCTTTGCCAGCTTCAAGTCTCAACCTAAGTCCAGCCTGCTTTCAATGCGTCCACTGGCCTCATCTGAAGACACCCTTCTTTGTGCCCATTGCCCACCAAGTCTCTTGTCACTTAGCCATCCACGTGAGAGCTGGCTGGCTGGTGTGTTGGCTACTTCCTTTGCCTGGCTGCCCCAGGAAGGAAGGCCATGGTCCAATTTGTCCATCATCACATATCTAGCCCCTGGAACATCACTGGTACTACCTAAATGTGAGCAGCCCCAGTTCTCTGATGCACAGGGAGGGCATGCTTCAACTCAGATACTAACAAAAATCCACCCATTCCAATCCAATCCACTGTGTGTGCATGCTGTGGGGGTGGCAAGGGAAACACACTGCTCCTTCACAGGAGCTGCTGCAGGTAGGAGGAAGATGGGGAAGAAGGCAGAGCTTTGATGGCACAAAGGAGCCAGGCTGACTCCAGAGCCTGAAGAAACACAGGAAGTTCCTGGCTCAGCTCAGATGCCCAAGAGCTAGGTATACCATGTCAGTCTACATGCCGTGCACCTTCACTAGTGCACACATCGCCACCGGGTTTCCACCCTCAATCTACACCCTATTGCATTTAGCAAGCAGGTACGGAGCAGCCATTCACTGGATTTGCTCTTGCAATTTTAGGAAGCGAGTGGGAGAACGCTCTTAAGTTTGCCGTTTTTCCAGGTTCTGCTCTCAGTCTTTCCTTCTGGCCATTACATCACGATCTGGGTGTTTCAGATTCTTTTGCAACCTGTTCTGTCTTATTTGAGAAACGCTTTGACCAGACCTTGTCTCGATTCTCTCCCTCCCACGAAGCTTCCCAGGCAGCTTCAACACTGGAGGGGATGGGGCGCAAGGAGGAGGAGGAGGAGGACAATGACTGTGGTTCCTGGAAGAAACAGACCACCAATATCAGGAAAACCTTCATCTTCATGGAAGTGCTGGGATCGTAAGTCCCGGGGCTGGGCTGTCAGAGAGCTGGGCTGCCTGCTAGGGAAGCTTAGCCCCTAGAACTCACTCCCAATTGCACTAAGGAACTTGGGCAGAGTTATAGCACTGGGGTCAGAGCAGTAGAAAAGGTACCTGTTACTCTAATGCACTGGACCCCTAAGGAGACACCACCCCCTGCCTCCAGATTCTGCATCCTGAGCCACCCCAGTGACTCCTAACATACTCCCAGGAGCAGGTGGGTTCCTCACCCCCATCAGCTCCCCTTCACCCTCCTCTTCTCCTTATCCCAGTGCTTTATAAATGCTGGAGCCTGTGGTGTCTGGGCGTGCCCCTCGACAGCAATCACATGGCTGACTGACTCCATATGAGGCTGCTTGTCTGGAGGAGACTCACCACTCAGTCCTGCCTGTCCCCCAGGAGGTCACAGGCTCTGACGTAGGCCAGCCAGCAACTCCAGCCACCAGTCTTCGCCTCTTCAGAGCCCCAGCTGGTCAGCTAATGAGCCAGGGATAATTGGGCCTAGGCAAGCGAGGAGCCCACAGGCTGCTCCCTCTAGCAAGCTTTCTAGCCAGTGCCGGCAAAGTGTCCCTTCTCCCTGCCCTGGCCAGTGAGAGACGCCCTCTCTTTCTGTAGACAGACAGGCACCAGGCACCACCGAAAAGAGACTGTCCCTACACAGGGAGGTGTCTGTCTGTGTGTGCACAGGGACACAGTGGCAGTGCTGGTTGTCAGAGCCCCGACCTTCCTTCAAGGGCCCTGCCAACATGGGGGTGGCCAGAAAGTGGCAGATGGCAGAAGAGAGACAAGGCTCACAAGTGAGTCAGAAATGATGTGCTAAGCAGCCTTAAACCCACAAAGTGGAGAGCAAGAAGCCCAGGTTGATGAGAGCCGACATGGCACCATCTCCTAGAAGACATTCCAGAAGTAGACAGGCCCTCCCTCATGGTGGTGAGGGAGGGCCACCACCACAGCACTATGCAGACTAGAGGGATCCATTTGAGAGCTATGGCTCCAGCTTTTAAAGGAGTTTAGACATAAGGAAAAGGTGGAATGGACTCAAATAAACCCTTCCACCTAAATCCGATTGTTAGCATTTCACTGCTCAGTCATCCCTGCATCCCTCAGTTCCACACCTGCAGATTCAGCCATCAGAAAGTCAAACGTAGCAGGAGAAAATGTGTCTGTCTGTCCTGGACATGGTCAGGTTTTCTCCTGTCCTCATTCCCAAACAATACAGCACAACTGTGATTGGCACAGCATTCACCTCAAAAGCTAAGATTCTAACATCAATTGTCAAGCTCCAGCTTCCAGCCCTAGCTTACCCGATGTTCTGATGGCTGATCTCCAGGGCCCTTCACCCATGAAGCATGTCAGATCCTGTTGGGTTCCATCCAGTGTGCCCCAGAACCACCAGAATGAAGGAGTGGATAGTCAGCCTCCTGGTCTTCTGAGGACAGAATCGGGTGACTACCAGCAGTGCATTGATAAGACACACCATAGTCCCAGCTATTCGGGAAGCTGAGGCAAGAGGATCACATGATCCCAGGAGTTAGCCAGGAGTCTGAAGGTAGTAAGACCCCATCATATTAAATTAAATAATTCATAAATAGAAGCTAATTAAACTTATCCAGGAGTCTTTCTTCCCTCACGGCATGCAAGTCTGCCCTCTCCTGCTACCACCACTGGCCACAGGACATCATAATGATGATGATAAGTGAATCGGCTCTGCTAAGCCTTAGTGGGCTTTGCTATGTAGAGAGATGTCTGCAGCTGAAGCAGAGTCTATGGGGATTACACAGGGAAAAGTGGCCTCCTGGTCCCCACATATGTCCCATGAGACCTACAAGGGAAAGAACATACTGGCATGTCAGAGAGGTCGTGGGCATCCCCCTTGTCTGAGTTCATGGTGACAATGGAAACTCGTCGGCCACACATTTCCCTTCTATTCTTCCCCTTTAATTCTGGTATGCTCTCTGCCAGCCAGAGCTACATTTTCTATCTTGGCCTCTTCCCCACAGAGGAGCTTTCTCAGAGGTGTTCCTGGTGAAGCAAAGGGTGACTGGGAAACTCTTTGCCCTGAAGTGCATCAAGAAGTCGCCAGCCTTCCGGGACAGTAGCCTAGAGAACGAGATTGCTGTGTTGAAAAGGTGAGTGAGTGGGTGTCAGGGCCATAGGGGGTGGGGAGGGGGAGGCAGGTGTGCTGTGGGATTCTGACCTGCCCTTCCCACAGGTTCCACACCTGTGGGCCTTGTGCCCTTTGAATCCTTTTCAGGCTAGTCAGGCAGCGGGGCCAGATGAAATTGTTTTCCCAGCAAATTGACTGGTGAACTCACTTGTTCATACATGTAGGCCAGAGAGTGAGTAGCTCAGAGAATCAAAAGCCAACTGATGGCTGACAGCAGGAAGAATCGATACCCAAGGAGGCAGCAGGAGACTTGAAAATTAGCCTTGGTTTGATCCAGAGAGAACCCACACACTCATCCTGGAAACTGCCGGAGGCTGCACTGATGTATCACCAACGTTCACAGTGAGACTCTTACAGTGAGCCTGTGGAACACCTGTGACATACTTTAAATGTGACAGGCACATTGACACACGATCAGAACCATTGGATGAGGCAGACATTGCTCAGGAGCCCACATTGCCCAGCTGGGGAGGAGCACCCATAACTAGCAAGTCTCCCACCTGACTGGCTGTAATCCAGCAGGAAGTAGTGTATGGAGGCGACAGGTTCATTTCTGCTGGCCCACATGCCTGATGAATGTGAATTATTCAGTATGTTTTCAAAGAAGAAAGACTTTGATGAGTGAGTAGAATTTTGTGGACAAGGAGGCACCACAGAAAAGAAATACAAGAGTTTTTGCAAACTTTTGTGCAGAATCATGGAAGTGTAAGGAGAGAGTATGTCCTAGAATCCCCACAGCTTTGTGTGGGTAGTAGCATCAAGGATAGGCAGTGAGAATAGAGTGTGGACTGGAACAAGGATTGCAGAGGGTCCTTGATGCCAGGATCAAGGATGCTGGCTTTATTCTGCGAACAAAGAGAACTGACGGAGGGATTTCAAGCAAGGCAACAGAATCAGGTTAATAGTCATCCCTCTTAGGCATGCAGGAAGGTGGGTTAAGGAAACCAGAGGATAGGAGACTCATTATAAAACCCTAACAGCAATTTACACAGGGTGAAAACACCAGTGGCAGGATTGTGCAAAGACAATTAAGACAACAAAAGTGCCAAAGAGCAGAACATTTCAAATGATCCTGAGACTAAGGCCAGCGCCCACTAAGTAGAAAGTGACGCTGTTGCTCGAAATAAAGAACAAAAAGCATAGGCTTCGAGGAAACAGGAAGAAATTGGTTGGAGCATTTATACTGTAGACGTCCACTTATCTCTGCACAGAAGAGGCTGGGCAGGGGCGTGGGGGGAAGCACACTGTGGTGTTCTTTCTAACTGCACTGTATTAACAGCCTAGATATTCAGTACACGTCAGTTCAATGCATGAATAATAAGGAAGTTAATATGAGCATTGCCAGCCTATAAGGGTGGTAGAATCCTTCTAGGAACCGCAGTACCAGCTCTGGGGTTTAAAGATACCTTAAATCAGATATCTACCACTGGCTCTATCTTTCCCAAGCTCTATACTACCCATTTTTCAAGCATTTTCATTTTTAAAAGATTTTTTTAAATTTACAATGTATTTATTATTATTATTATTATTATTATTATTATTATTATTATTATTATTTGTACCTGTGTACATGATGTGTGGGTACACATGCCATAGTGGGCATGTGGCAGTCTGAGGAACTTCACATTGGTTCCAGGGGTTGAACTCAAGTCACCAGACTTGTGCAGTAAGCACCTTCATCGCTGAGCCATCTGCAATTTTCTCCTTTAATCCTGATACAACTATATGAGAGAGATGCACTTGCCATCACAAACTGCTTTTGTTGGCAGGAAGCAAATGGTTGGCTGCAAAGCCCTTTCCTGTTCTCTCTGTCTGAAACAACAGAACCTTCAACTCAACTCAGCCCAGCTGTTTATTTAACTACACACACACACACACACACACACACACACACACAAATAAATAAATACTTTTTAAAAAAGTTATTTTAAAAACTATGATGCTGGGTTTGGTGGTAAATACCTATGAGCTTAGCACTTGGGAGACAGAGAAAGGAGGATCAGCACAAGTTTGAGGCCAGCCTAGCAGTATACATGATGAGTTCTAGACTAACCCAGGTCTGACCCACATAGTAACATCCTGCCAAAAGAAAGAAAAGAAGAAAGAATGAAAAAATGAACAAAAGAAAGAAAGAAGGAAGGAAGACCAAGAACCACAATGCAAAGGATAATTAGATGACTGGGAAATAGATGATTGATAGATAGATAGATAGATAGATAGATAGATAGATAGATAGAGATACATGGATGCATGCATGAGTGGACACATGTATAACCGCTAAATGTCCTTTATGGGGCAAATATCCTGATAGAGAATCACTCATCTAAGGCATGCCATAGAAAATCAGAACCCACCTTTTTTCATATTTAACTCTTATTTTCATGGTTACTATATTAATTACTTTTCTTGTTACTGTGACAAACATATCTGTTAAAAATTTTTAAAGGAGGAAGGATTTGTTTTGACTCACAGTTTGAAGAATCTAGTCCGTTATGGAAAAGAAGAAGCAGGAGCACAAGGCAGCTGAGCACATCACATCCACAGGAAGGAAGCCGAGAGATGAATGCTGGCACTCAGCTCAATTTCTCTTTTTTATCCTGTCTGGACTCCCGGCTCATGGGATGGGATGATGCTGCCCACATACAGAGCAGGTCTTCCATCTGCAGCTGCTTTGTGCTGGCCTCATCAGGAAGGCTTCTCAGACCCAGTCCTCTTACACATTACCATCCAAACAATCTGGTAGAAATTTAAGTCTGAGTCTGCAGTCTTTGTCTGGACCACCTGAACCATGTACCTATCACAGGATTCTTATCTTTTTCAGGATCAAGCATGAAAACATCGTGACCCTGGAGGACATCTATGAGAGCACCACCCACTACTACCTGGTCATGCAGCTGTAAGTGAAGATGACCCTCACCCCTAAAGAGGCCGAGGGGAGGACGGTCAGGGAACGCCAGATACAGTCAAGAATTCACTCCAGGGGCTCTGAAATGCTGTCCTTCTGGGTCAGTGTGCTTCCGATGCTGGACTGAAGGGCCACACTGGGTCGACTGTTGAGTTGGTTCAGACCAGCACAGGCTTGCAGTTGGGATATTTCCTATGAGCAGACAATAGCTGTTCATGCTCTTTGCCACCCACAAGGTCTTCTGGGACTTCCCAACCACTCAGCCACTGAAGAGGCAAATGCCAGCCACCCGAACTCTCCTTTGGCACCACTTTAATGAGTCCATGTCTATGGACTCGATAGTAAACCTATTAACATCGTTTTAGGGTAAAGTGATTGCGAGAGTAGAAACCATAGGTGGATGATTTCAATTCAGTATAAAGAACAAATTTCTCAAGAGAGATCCACTTAAATTAAATGCAGGCTATGTGATACATCCTTCTATAAGACAGTAGCATGGTCTCTGTGTCTGCCACTGTCACACCAAAGTAAGAGTTGCACCTGTTTTGTGTGGTAGCAGGAGGGGAGCTGTTGGAACTACAAGGTGTCAGGTTTCAACATGATATCTAGAAATATTAAGAATACACTCAAGGAGAATGCAGTCTTTCATTGGAGGCAGCATGTTCTCCAATGCTCATGTTCTAGTTCTGACTGGAAACTTCTAGAAACATAGTATAGATGATAGCAAAGATAATGGAGGGTCAGGTCCAATGTCCTCATTTCCCATACTATTCAAGTTTCAAAATGCCCCTATGTCCCTATCTGAAATTGCAGCCATAGGTAGCCCAGTTTCCCTAAAGAGAAAAGAAGCCCTATTACAAAGGTATGCATAATTAATCTCATTTTCACACTTTGTCCAATTTTGAATCACCTCTCTGTGTTATAATGGCTTCCTGCATCCCAGGAAAGCAAAGGTGGTATCCCTAGGAAAGAATTCCTAGCTTTTCCATGCATTCTAACCAAGGCCATTTGAATTACAATAGAAGCTTCCAGAAAGAGATCAACCAAACAATGCTTGAACCAAAGAAATGACCCCTAGTGATCATCTCAGACACCCAGAGGGAGTACTCTGAGGCAGGAGAATGCCTCCCTCTGCACCCTCACATCTCACTTTAGGGTGGCCTGCCTGTGCTTACAGCCCATGGCTACAGAGAATTGTTTGGCCCTTGACCCGATATGGAATCAGATTCTTGTACCCACAGTGTTTCTGGGGGTGAGCTTTTTGACCGGATCCTGGAGCGTGGTGTCTACACAGAGAAAGATGCCAGCCTGGTCATCCAGCAGGTCTTGTCTGCAGTGAAATACCTCCATGAGAATGGCATCGTCCACAGAGACCTAAAGGTGATGGGGCAGGAGTGCTGGGTGGGAAACACCCAGGAAGTGGGTCAGGAACTGGGGGAACTTCATGATGTTACATCAAGCCTGAGAAGTATAACTCTTAAATGAGAACATTGGCCTGCTTAGACTCAAAAGGCTGCCTCTGCTCTAAGATTCCTTATGCTGATTATAGATGATAATTGTTCAACTAACTATGCTTTAGCCTTTTTATGAGCCTTTTGAATGCTCTCCCCATTAAGATGTCAAAACAGCCCACAGCCACAGTCAAATTCAAGAGTAACACTCACTAAGGGACTGAGCCATAGCGGGCACCACAGTAGACTTGGGAGATAAGAGACAATTAGCCCTCAAAATGCAGTTTAGGGTAGTTGGGAGTGGGGACGGGTAAGCAAAGCCAGGACTATAAGCAAGATACAGAGTTCTAGGATATAGAGCAAGAACACAGAGAGGAGGAAGATGGAAAGAAATAGGGAAAGGGGTTGTGGCCTCTGAGTTGGCAGCCCAGGGCTTAGCTTCCCAGGAAACCCCATGTCAAGGACTAGCACACTGTTCAGGGGGTTCCTTCATATGCTGTGTATCTTTTCCTTCTGCAGCCTGAGAACCTGCTGTACCTTACTCCAGAGGAGAACTCCAAGATCATGATCACTGACTTCGGTCTATCCAAGATGGAACAGAATGGAGTCATGTCCACGGCCTGTGGGACCCCAGGCTATGTGGGTGAGTCTAGGGGCAGCAGGAGCTGGCTGTGTGTTTGTTCAGTCATCAGGGGTCTAGTTTGCTTTCTGTTGCTGTGTGTGATAAACACCATGACCAAAAGAGGAAAGGGCTTATTTTGTCTTATGTATTATGGCATGTAGGTAAGTCAGAGCAGCAACTCAAGAAGGAAACAGGAACTGAAGCAGAGGCCATGGAGGAATGCTGCTTACTGACTTGCTCCCCAAGGCTTGCTCAGCTCCCTTTCTTATACAGCCCAGGATCACTTACTCAGAGATGACACCACCCACAGTGAGCTGAGCCTTCCCATATCAATCATTAAGCATGAAAATATCCCATAGACTTGCTCACAGGTCAATCTGATGGCAGTGATTCCTTAACTGAGGTTCCTTCCTCCTAGATAGCTCTAGTTTGTGTCAAGTTGACATAAGGTAACCAGCACAATCGACACCATGTCAGTTTCCTTTCTTGTTTGTTCCCAAGATATCCTGTCAATATCATACAGTCTTTAAATTTTTCAGGACTTTAAAAGTTCAACATCTTCTTAAAATACTCAGTATTTTAACTGTGGGTTCCTGTAAAATACAAAACAAGTTAAATACTTTCTTACTCCAAGAGAGAATCAATGCACAGTTTCAAATGAATCAAAGCAAAACCAAAATCTAACATAGTAAGTAGATCAATGTTGACATTTGGGATTCACTGTCTTCTTGGCTCCAAAGGGCTTGGACAGCTCATTTCTCTGGCTCTGCTATACACAACACAAATAGTTTGTCCCACAGACTCAAGCCAGCTCCACTCCATACCTGTCACCACCCTTGGTGGCATCTGTAATATCCTGAGGTCTCCACTGCAGCGAAGCTGCATCGTCAGCCTCTCCTGGCCTCACACAGCGCCAAGCCTAAGCTGCTCTCCATGATCCATTCATGCCTTCAGAACCAGTACCGTGTGGCAGGCTCTTCTACATTACTCACCAAGTTCTGCTGGCAGCTTGATGTGCAGTCCAATGCTCCCCAGACTACAGCTTCTGTGTGCTGACCCTGAAGAAACACTCCCCAGAAAATTTCAGTTCAAAAATACTGGTCTCTTGCTTATCTCAGCTAAGTTTTCAGCTGCAGTTGACCATATGCCATGGATGTTTAATTCAAAATATCTCACACACAGCCCTGATAGTCTTTATCAGCCTGAAATTTCACAAGCCAGGCCTGCATCATCTGCACCCATCTTGACAGTCCTATCTTCTAGGGTCCCATAATAGCTCATCAACCTCAGGGCATTAGATGGCCTTTTCTAGCCCAGTGCTCCGAAATCCTCCACAGTCTTCCCCCAAACTGACATGGTCAGGTCTGTCACAGCAATACCCCCACTTTCTCCGGTACCAATTTCTGTCCTAGTTTGCCCCTCTGCAGTTGTGATAAAACACTGACAAGAACAAACTTAGGGCAGGAAAAGGTGTATTTGGCTTACACATTCTGACGCAGGCCATCCAGAGAAGTCAAGGCAGGTGCTCAAGGCAGGAACCTAGAGGCAAGAACTGAAGCAGAGGCCATGGAGGAGTGCTTCTTACTGGCCTGCTCAGCCTGCTTTCTTATATCACCCAGGACCACTTGCCAAGGGTTGGCACCAACACAGTGGACTGGGTTCCTCCTCCCATATCAACCCCAGATCAATAAGATGCCCCACAAACCCACCCACAGGACAATCTGATGGAGGCAATTCCTCAGCTGAAGTTCCTTCTTCCTAGATAACTCTAGCGTGTGTTAAGATGACCAGCACAACTGCGATAAAACTCACAGAGAAAAGTGATTATGTGTGGACATGTTCATCCTCAGGGACTGTCTAATAGAGCCCTTGGCCAGTCCATTGCCTCTCTAATCCTGCTCTTTACAGAGCCCGCCCTGAGCTCTAGGCATACTCTGCCACCATCACAGCCTTGAGATTAGCAGAGAGCTAAGGAATGGAGCACTCACCCCTTTTCCCCCACTAAACTAGAACCCCCTAATGGCTAGGAGTCTGGATCTACATGATGAGGAGTTTGGACCCAAGGGGTATGGGCACCTCATGTGACTCTAGGACGTACATGGGAGTGGCTGGGCACTGTGCCCCTTCAGCTGCCGGGACTCCTGAAAAGAGAATAACTGACAGGACACTTGGGGACAGCTGTGCTGGGACCTTAGAAGAGGAAGGAGAAAGAGAATACCCTCTGTTTATTCCTGCTACCACCCAATAGACTTAGGAAAGTAGGAGCCCAGACTCCCAAAAGAACCTGCTCTGTCTCATGGGGAGTTTAGTCACTCACCTAAAGATGTGGAATTCTATGGATACTAAGTCCAATACTGGGGTACCCTCAGAAGTTAGCTCTCTCTGCCTGGCTCTCCCACCTCTAAGAAGACATGGCTCATGGCCTTACTGAGCCCTCAAGCTCCTGCCCTAAGCAAGTACCCACAAATAGATGAGAAGTTCCTGTCACCTTCTAGGAGCTTCCTGAGATGACTAGGGTAGGGAGCCTCTGCCTTCCAGGGCTTCTGCAGCAGTGGGGGAGAGTCCATACCACCCTGCAGATCCCTGCTCCAAAGACAGAGACTGGACACTTATCCTGAGGTTCCCCCATGTGACCCTTATCCTGAGGTTCCCCCATGTGACCCTTATCCTGAAGATCCCCCATGTGACCCTTATCCTGAGGGTCCCCCACATGACCCTTACCCTGAGGTTCCCCCACGTGACCCTTACCCTGAGGGTCCCCCACATGACCCTTATCCTGAAGATCCCCCATGTGACCCTTATCCTGAGGGTCCCCCACATGACCCTTACCCTGAGGTTCCCCCACGTGACCCTTATCCTGAGGGTCCCCCACATGACCCTTATCCTGAGGGTCCCCCACATGACCCTTATCCTGAGGGTCCCCCACATGACCCTTACCCTGAGATTCCCCTACATGACCCTTATCCTGAGGGTCCCCCCATGTGAGCACAGACAGGTGTTGCTCTTAGAAGGTACTTAGTCTGACAGGAGCGGCAAAGCTGGAGACCTCCTGGCTGATGGAGGAGTCACAAACAGCTTATGGAAACTCCCAGATTAATGGAGGATCAAGCCTCTCCTCTCAGGAAGAGTTTGTCTGCTTGGGGAGATACATCCCCTGCCTTTGGGGAGTTTTCATCTCATAGATGTTCCCTACCCTACCCTTCCACCCCCACTCCCATTCCTTTTCCTGTTCTCTACTCCTCTCTGGCCTCCACTCTTGTCCCTAGCCCTGAACCTACCATTGACTTTCTACAGCTCCAGAAGTGCTGGCCCAGAAGCCCTACAGTAAGGCTGTGGACTGCTGGTCCATTGGTGTCATCACATACATATTGTGAGTAAAAGCTGGCGCCGGTGCATTTCCTGGGAAATCTCAGGGTCTGCTCACCCCTTCTCCTCTCAGGCATCTGTCTATGCATGTGTGAACACACACACACACACACACACACACACACACACACACACACACACGCATGCACACGCACACGCACGCTCACTATGTACATAACTCCTCTAAGCTCTACCAAGCTATGAGCAGAACCCAGCCTGCACTCACTCTTCAGCCCCCTAGACCACCCTCCTTCAGGGCACTGCATCCCCACCCTCTGTGCAAATATGTTGAGTTCCAGCCACTCTGTAAAACCAACAGGAAAATGAGAGATCAAGGCTTAGAAACCAGGTAGGCTGAAGCATCTCAGCTTCCCACATCCAGCAGTGACACCATCTGAAGGCCACCTCATGAACTAGGTACTTCCTCTCCTCCACACATGCTCAGGCACTTCCTTTCCTAGCCTTCCCATGGCTCCCACACACACATACACAGCATTCTCCAACCATAGCAGCCAGCTCTGCTCTTAGGGAATAACACTTGCCTCTTAGTGTGGATTCTGTTAAATAATGCTCTACCTCATTTACTCAAATAATATCTGTCTGAGTTGTCCCCTAGGCTGGGGCCTGGGAATGGAGCTCAGTTGGTAGAGTGCCTGCCTAGCATGCATGAAGCCCTGAGTTTAATTATAGCATAGTATAAAACTGAGTGTCAAGAAGGGGGCTAGAGAGAACTCAACAGTTAAGAAATTCACATCAGGCCAGTTACTCTAGCTCCGGGGGATCTGATGCCCTATTCTGGCCTCTGTGCATACCTGTGCACATGTGACACACAGACACAGATAAACATATAAATGAAAATAAAACATCTTTTTTGGAAAATAAAGCCTGGTTACAGTAGCATACAAATGTAATCCTAGTACTCAGGAGATAGTATGGTGATATATTGTGTATCAAATAAAGCTTGCCTGAGGATCAGAGGACAGAGCCAGCCATTAGATTAAACATAGAGGCCAGGCAGTGGTGGCACACACCTTTAATCTTAGCACTCGGGAGGCAGAGATCCATCTGATCCATCAAAGCCACCCTGGACTACATGAGATTGATTCAGTCTAGGAGAGAAACAGAGCCAGGCAGTGATGGCACACACCTTTAATCCCAACACTTGAGAGTCACACACCTTTAATCCCAGCACTTGGGAGTCACATGCCTTTAATCCCAGCACTTGAAATCTCATGCCTTTGCTACCAGTATTTGGGAAGCACACATGCCATTAATCCCAGCTCTAGGAAGGAAGTGATATGGCTGGGTGGAGAAAGGTATATACGGTGTGAGAAGACAGGAACTAAAGGCCTTTCGGCTAAGGAAACCTTTTGGCTCAGGACTCAGAGACTTTCAGTCAGAGGATTCATGGAGATAGGATCTCACCTTCCATTCGACCTGAAGATTCAGTAGTGGTGAGAAGTAACTGTGGCTTGTTCCTTTGTCTCTCTGATCTTTCAGCATTTATCCCAATATCTGGCTTATTGATTATAAGACTATTTAGGATTTGTTCAACAAGATAGAGGCCAAAGAAGCAGAAGTTCAAGGTCATCCTTAGCTATATAGCAAGTATGAAGTTAACTTGGGCTGCATGAGACCCTGTCTCAACAAGTAGACCGAAACAGCCCAATCCCTTGTGATGTTCCCCATCCTTCTTAAGGATGCTTTGTGGAGAACACCCAAGAGCCAGAGGAAGTGAGGGCTCAGTGGGCAGATGTCCAGAGACTCCTAAGGCCTCGATTCAGCATGTGCTCTACGGACCTGCCCATTCTGAATAGTGGGCGGGCCTACCTCTTAGTCACACTGCTTTGTCTGAGACCTTCATTGACTATGAATGTGTACAGTGGGAGACTGGGAGAAAGAGAGGTTGGTCCAGGGAGGAAGGAATGTCTAGTGGACCCCCTCTTTCCTGTCTTCCTGCAGGCTGTGTGGGTATCCCCCTTTCTATGAAGAAACAGAGTCAAAACTTTTTGAGAAGATCAAAGAGGGCTACTACGAGTTTGAGTCTCCGTTCTGGGACGACATTTCTGAGTCAGGTGAATATGAAGGCAGAGGCTGCAGGGTAAAGTATCTTAATGGAGATGACAGTCCCTGGGGCTCAGGCAGAAGAAGCTGCCAGAGAGAGTAGAGAAGTCTTCAACTGGTTCAAAGGTGAAGTATTTGAAGCTAGGACCCCTGCCTTTGCTTTCCCAGAGGGAGGCACAGTGCCTAGGGAGAAGGTGAGAGGGGGTGTGGGTCAGAGGAGAGGCCAAGAATGGAAAGTCAGGCAGAGAGGAGGATTATAGGCAGAGGGCACAAGCTGGGGTTAGGTAACAGGGCAGAATAGACCCTTGTGTGGGAGAAGGCAGCACGCATGCTGGGCAGGAGAGAAGGCAGAGTATGCATGCTGGGAGAGAAGGCAGGGTATGCATGCTGGGAGAGAAGGCAGGGTATGCATGCTGGGAGAGAAGGCAGGGTATGCATGCTGGGAGAGAAAACAGGGTATGCATGCTGGGCAGGAGAGAAGGCAGGGTATGCATGCTATGTGTGAGAGAAGGTGGTGTACATGTTGTGCGTGAGAAGGGAGCATGCATACTATTTGAGAGAGAGCGCAGCACCCATTCCGTGTGTGAAAAAGGAGCCATGCATGCTCGTGGGGCCTGGTAAATGGTGGTCAGAGATGGAAGAAGCCAGCACTCACATGTTAGCCCATGTGTTTACCAGCAATTGCATGCACATGCTGTGCAGGCACATTGGTGTGATGTGACTGGCAAGGTTCCCCTGTACGTGTGGGTGAGACTGCCTAGAGCGCTCTTCTTGGTGGCTTGCGGTGGGTTGTTGGGTGGTTTGGATTTCTTCCTCTCCCTTCTTTAAGACTTAAAACTGACTCTTTGCAAGATTAGCTAAAGATGCATTCACTGCCACCCACCAGCCCGGAAGTGAATTTCTATCAGTCATGAGATCTGGTCCTTAGCCGAGCCTCTGATATTCCCCTTAGCCAAGGATTTTATTTGCCATCTGCTGGAGAAGGACCCAAATGAACGGTACACCTGCGAGAAGGCCCTAAGACACCCCTGGTGAGTGAGAAACAGGGTGGGCTCTGTCTCCTCCTTTCTGGTTCCCAAGGCCAAGCTAACTCCCAGGACCCCCTGGACATCAAAGCCAGTGCTGAGGCATCCAGGAAACACACACATGTTCATCAGGTCCAGGTTGCCAGCAGACAGTACTGGGTTGGGCCAGCAAAGTGCTCTAATCACTTCCAGAGGCCAAGGCCAAGGCTTCAGTCTTCAGGCTAAGTGTCAACTCCCACACGGAACAGTGTTGAATGCTAGTTGCCAAAGAGGCAACCTGTCCTAAGGGGCATGTCGCTGGGAGTGTAGCTCAGTGGTAGAGTGCCTATGACCTGCCCAGGGAGATATAGGAGTCCTTTCCTGCTGGAATCACCCTTCTCCTGGGATAGCCTATCAGTTGAACCTGGCCCTGCATGCTCAGAGCCCTGTCCAAGTTCTGACTTGAGTGTCAGGGCCACCTAGTAGTCAAGTCCCCTCCTACATGCCAGGATTGATGGGAACACGGCCCTGCACCGGGACATCTACCCATCTGTCAGCCTCCAGATTCAGAAGAACTTTGCCAAGAGCAAGTGGAGGGTGAGCTGTGCTCAGAGGCTGGGCATGCTGTTCTGGGCCCGGGGAGGCTGGACTGTCTGAGGTTGGTGGGTGGGTTTCCTAGGGCACCCTTCTCCCAGGCAACAGCAGTACCCTGTGCTTTCTGTGAGCTGGGACATGGGCAGGTTGGTTTCCAGAGGCCCCAGGGAGAAGCTGGAACCCAGCAGCCTCTGCAAGAGCAGAACCAGACACTCCCTGCCTCCTCAGCAAGCCTTCAACGCTGCCGCAGTGGTGCACCACATGAGGAAACTACACATGAACCTGCACAGCCCCAGTGTCCGCTCAGAGGTGGAGAACAGGCCACCTGTGTCCCCAGCTCCTGAAGTCTCCAGACCAAGCTCCCATGACAATACCATCACAGAGGCCCCCATCCCGGACCCAAGCACACCCCTTCCTGCTCTGACCCGACTGCCCTGCCCACACAGCTCCCGGCCTTCAGCTCCTGGTGGCCGCTCACTGAACTGCCTGGTCAATGGCTCTCTGCGCATCAGCAGTAGCCTAGTGCCCATGCAACAGGGCCCCCTAGCCACCGGGCCCTGTGGCTGCTGCTCCAGCTGTCTAAATATCGGGAACAAGGGGAAGTCCTCCTACTGCTCCGAGCCCACCCTCTTCAGAAAGGCCAACAAAAAACAGTACGTAGTCTCAGGCAGTCAGCCTCACTCTGCTTATCCACTTCAGAAAGGGCAGGAACCATTTGCTGAAGAACATGAACACAAAAGTCAGGCCCACTAATAGGCAGTTCAGGGTGGAAGGAACTCTGGGCCCAGGCAAGGGAAGCTTCTGCCACTAGCCAGAGAAAACAGTTAGGTCTCGCCTCTGGCTTGAAGTTTGCTCATCTATAAAATGCGTCACAGAGGTACTGTAGAGGTCTAGCAGAGAGACAGGCTGGGCTTCAGCCCTATAGTAGAGACTTGCCTCACAGTCACAATACATCCAATCCCAAGTGCTGAGAAAAGCAAAAGGCAGACGTGTGGATGAGAAGTACTAGCGCTAGATCCTCTGAGTTACCAGCTCTTCCCTGTTTGGGGCAGGAAGGAGGAAGGGAACCCTGGAGGTCTCCACAGCAGGGCCTGTGCCATCAGAACTTCAGAAAGGGATGACAAGGCAGATGTCGTGGGTGTGAAGAACACCAACTGTTTCTTTTTGCCTCAAATAATTCAAAGGCCCTACTCTGTCTCCTTTCTAGGAACTTCAAGTCAGAGGTCATGGTACCAGTGAAAGCTGGTGGCAGCTCCCACTGCCGGGCTGGGCAAACTGGTGTGTGTCTCATTATGTGATCCCAGGAGCCTGTGAAGTTTTCAGGTAGGATCTGAGGCTTGTGAGCCAAGCAGGGGGTCAGGCAAACTTATGTCTAGAGGGGAAGACTCACTCCTGGGGTTAAAGGAGGGACCGGGTGAAAGCCTTATCCTCACCCAGAGTGCTTCCCTTTTCAGGAGACATGGCTGACTCTTCTCTGCCTTTCTAAGCTAGCATCTGTCCTGCAGAGGATGGAGCAACTGCAGTGGAGCAGGGCTGGCAGGAGCAGCATCTGGTTTGAAGCAGTAACCTGTTGCTGCCCTGGGGCAGACACTCACAGGAAGTCACAAAGGAGCCCAAGGCCTGGACATTCCCTGAGGCCATGGGCAGGATGCATGGCTTTCCAGCCTCCAGGTCTCCCAACCTGCCCATTCCATGTCCCCACATCCTATGTGCAGTGGCTCCGTGCTGTGTCCATAGATAGTGCTCATCTGGGTCTGTGTTGTTGGTTGTGAAAAGCTTTGTGGGCTGGCCAGGCCGTGCCACTTTCTCCAAGCAAAGCCATATGGAGTCTGGCTCAGACTCCCTGCTCTGCATACTCACTCCTGCCTCTCTGGCCTCATGGCCAGACCAGACTCCTTGTCATAGTACCTGCCTATTCGCATGAATACCAGGCTGCGCCCCAGAGGCCTGGGGGCGCTCACAACTCCAGTCCTTCCCTCCAGGATTAGCTTCCCACTGCACTGAGACCCAGAACACTTCAAAGCTCTCCTTGCCTCTGAAGCACAGCAGTGCCCATCCCCCATGGAGTAGAGAAAGCCAAGACTGTGAGCACTTCTCTTCCAGCCACACACCTCACACACCACTAATTAAGAATTTGGGGAACTATTTTCACGTCAGCCAGGTCTCCTGCCTCTGGCTTCCTCTTTTCCCCTGAAAGTCAGGTGCATTGTTCTGTCTCTGTGTTCTTGCCATCACACCCTCAAGCTTCATGCTCTGTGTTGTGCTCAAATAAAATGGACATATTTTTCTCTATGAGGTTTCATTCATTCTCTCCAAGTCAGAAGCAATTCATGGACAACTGGGCCTACCTGGACAGCTAGAGGCTGGTGCAGCTAACATATAGGAGCTAAGTGTCAGGACACATGAATCACCCAACTCATTTCAACCCCCTGGATCAGGTTCTATGAATGTTGTAGTTCCTGCTGTGTCGATGATTGCTTTAGACCATGAAGATGAAGCCAGCTCTGCCCTCATGGGGCACACTGAGACCATGGGTGACTGTGCACACCAAGACCACATGTGACTGTGCACACTGAGATCTCGGGTGATTGTGCACATTGAGACCTCGGGTGACTGTGCACACTGAGACCATGGGTGACTGTGTACACTGAGACCTCGGGTGATTGTGTACACTGAGACCTCGGGTGACTGCACACTGAGACCTCAGGTGACTGTGCACACTGAGACCTCGGGTGACTGCACACTGAGACCTCAAGTGATTGTGCACACTGAGACCATGGGTGACTGTGCACACTGAGACCTCGAGTGACTGCCTTGTTTCCCTCACAGGTCTGATAGAGTGTCACTTACATCATGGACAGTGTGTGTGGCATGCCAGTCACACTTCTTAAAACAACTCAAATTATCAATAATGACCAAGAAGTTAATCTAAGCCAGACCTGATGACATGCACCTATAATCTTAGCACTCAGAAGGCTGAGGCAGGAGTGTGAGCTCAAGGCCAGTGTTTGCTGCATATGTAGTGAGACCCCATCTCAAAGAAGGGGGAGGAAAAGAGAAGAGAAGGGAAACAGGGAAAGAAGAAATGAGATGAGAAGGAAAAGGGCAGGAGGGAAAGTGCCCAGCACAGTGCCTGGACCATGGCTAGCACACAAATGTGACACTTCATATCAACATACACAGTCATTTTACAAGCAGTTTTAAGCCTTTGCCCTACCTCTAGGACAAGTAAAATGACCCAATTCTCCCCCAAGGATGTTTGGCTAAGTGCAGAACACTAAATTCTGTTAACACAATGTTAATGTTAGAAACAGGCCATTACTATAAGCAACCCTTTTAATGTTTATTTTCCCTTAAATAATAAATGTTGAGAGAGGAGAAGCAGCTCCTCTCTAACAGCTGTACGGATGCTCTCATTGTATCCTGACTACTTTAAACCCACAGGGATGCCTTGAGGAAGCCGCACTACAGCACAGCTGCTTGTTGCTGAAGCACAGCTCTCCTTCAGAAGGCAATATTCCGGGTACCACTCTTTTACCACTTACGACAAACGTTCTACCATCACAAGCCTCAGTGAACTCTATAAGCCATTTTTACCCGGGCCAGAGAAGGAGCACTCGGCTCAGCAGAAGGGCCTGTGATTCATACAAACACAGCCTGTGGTGGTTTGAATAAGAACGGGCCCCGATAGGCCGATATATTTGAATGTTTGGAAAGAGGCACTATTTGGAAGGACTAGGAGGTGCAGCCCTGTTGGGGTAGGTGTGGCCTTGCTGGAGGAAGTGTGTCACTGGATGCAGGCTTTGAGGTTTCAAAAGCTCCAGCCAGGCCCAGTGTCTTTCTCTTTCTGTTGCCTTCAGATCCAGATGTGGGACCCTCAGCTACCATGCCTGTCTACGTGCCACCATGCTACCCACCATGACATTAATGGTAAACCTGGGAAACTATAAGTAAGCCCCAATTAAATGCTTTTCTTTATTAGAGTTATCTTGGTCATGGCTTCTCTTCACAGCAGTAGAACACTGACCAAGACACAGTCCTTCATGCAAATGTGGAGGGCTGTGTAATGACAGTGCATCCTTCCATGCTCCTTTCAGCTGTACAGACTGTTCAGGCCACCTTTCAAGCCTGAGGTGGTAACATGAGGAAGAAATGGCAGAAATACCAGCAGGAAGCCAGCAGCGGGGAGTGAGGCAACAGCCTCCTGACATGAATGACGTTTCCAGGAGCCAAAGATAAGAAACTATGGGTCCTGGTGGCTAAAGAGTTCCAAGGAGCTGCCAAGCCTTAAGGGACACGGGGTGCAATGAAAGCTAAGGAGTTTAAGAGCTGCCCAGTGCCCTGGCTGCTAGTGATTAAAACCAAGAGAAAATACATCACTAGCTTGAGCGTCTGCATCTACAGGACTCTGACTTCAAAAGCTTGGCTCTCAGGGCTGGGAGCTGAGAGCCTCCAGATCTGCTATACCAACCTCAGCTGTAGGCAATCACAGGCCAGGGACTGCCACCTAGAGAGTCTCTTCTCTCCTGGTACCAGCCCCAGACCTTGGGCAATCACAGGCTGGGGACTGCCAACAAAAGTCTCTCCTCTCCTACGCTGCCTGGGTAGAGCCGAGGACACTGAGAAAGTGGAAACAGATGGACTCCAGTCCTGAGACAGAGGAGCACAATCTGCCTGAGTCCAGGGGCCAATTGAGCTAGACTGAGTAATCAGGGCAAGCCATAGGACTGAGTCCACAGGAACCTCAACGGGAGGCAGAAAAGGTGACAGAGGTTACTTAATGCAGAGTCAGATCATTTTCTTCTTGAGTTTCCAGGCTCCTGTTCAAAGATTTTTTTTTATTGGGCTTTGTATTTGTACATCACTCTGTCTAGTTTTTGTGTTGATCCCAGATTCCACTACAGCGGAGGGCAGGAGTAGGTATGGGGGCACACTACACAGCCCAGCTCCCTGAGCTGGAGTGCCTTCAGCTGTGATAGCTGGCCTCCCCCCCCCCCCCCCGACACACACACCATTGAACGTGGTCATGTAAACACAGGCTCAATGGCCGTCAGATACCAAACAGCAGCACACCCGGGTGACCAGATGGCACTATCAAAGGTATCGAAGTGTCCTAGGGTTAGGAAACGCCTCCCACCCCCCAGTGTGCGCTTCCAAGGCAGAGGGGAATGTGCATGAGATTGGGGCTTAAGGTCACTTGCAGGTGGCATAGTAGAGCACACGCCCATTGATGTAACTGCGGATCTGCTCCACGCGCTTCTCCAGCCCCGACAGGTCTGCCGAGCGCAGCATGATGGCCTGACTCCCACGAAGCAGCTCTGACTCCATGTCTAAGGCAGGAACAGCCATGGGGAAAAATCAGAAGGTGAGGCAGCCGGGACAAGAGTCTCCCCTGAGCACAGTCAACCACTGAAGCAGACAGTTCTCACCTGCAACCCACCTCTCCAGCCCCATCCCACTCAAACCTGGCAGGCCCAGGCCCAGCCCTGCTCTCGGTCTTCCCTTTGCCTGTCCCTCTCCTCCACTCCGGACTCCCGGTTATACTAGGGTGATGAGGGAGCCTGCTGCCAGAAGATTAGCAACCCAAGTCGGGCATGCAGACCTCTGAATCCTACCAATGACCTTCAGATGGACGCTGGAAAAAGCTGGCCAGGTGACGGATCTTTTACCACTTTTTCTCTCTAAAATGTCCTCCAGGAAAATGCAGTCGTTCCCCATCCCCAGCGCATTCACATATCATCCCCAGATTAAGACGGAAGGTCTGAAGTTCTCCAGAGTGACCCAGACAGTCTAGCCTCACGCAGGAGTCCCCACTATCCATACTGTGATAGCCTGGACTTCACCAGGAGTAAGGAGGGGGTGTGGACTGCCTCACAGGGCAGCATAGAGCGGCCCTAGCTATGTCAGAAGTCATCTTCTCACTAAGTCCAAATCTGGCCACTTCTTGCTTCCACCCACACAGCTGCCCCACGCCCACCTCCTGGGGATAGGAGTGTGTCTGTTGTGCTCCTGTGGGATAGTATGTCCAAGACAAACACCTCAATTCCTCAGCTGCTACAGCACCCCTTTCCCTGCCTACCCTGGTTACTCCTCTCCTATGGATACAGATCTGTCAGTATTCTTTCTGAAGATGAGGTAGGCCTCACCACCCCCAGCAGACTGCAGCAGCATTGAGCCTGGGCTGATATGCAGCCAGTGGAACTCCACATGGAATTTCAGGCTGATAGACGCTAGAAACACTCATAATGTTAAACAGCTACTCTTCCGTTCCTTGGCCCCCAGTCCCAGAGGATCCCACAAAGGCAAATCCCAACAAGTAGATAAACTCCTGCTCCCATGCTCTGAGCTGAGCCTTTTCCATTTGCTGGGACCAGTCCACACCAGGTGCTAAGTCACTTCACTGTCACCCTGGAGCGGTTGCCTCCTGTTCACCCAGATGCCTCTCATTTGTTAAGTCCTCCGGCAGTGAGCAAGACTTTGCTGCGTTAGAACAACTCGAGGTGACTCAGAACTCTTGAGTCTCTTTCAGGTGAGTAACAGCTTGTGCTTGCCACCATTGCCAGTTACAAAGTACTTCCGGTGACATAAGCCATGCACAGAGAAGCTTCACCCAAGCCATGGTTTAGTGACAGAGGCCCAAACAGTGGCAGAGGTAACTGCCCCTCCTACATAATTTCATCCAGTCGGTTCCAGCCCACCTTGTAGACTTTTGCAGTGACTCTCTTTCCCGGTGTAATTGTCTGCCATCTTCAGATATGATAAACAAACTGTTATCTGTTGACACAGTATTGCGGGATAAGGCCAGCCTCCAACTCTATATACGGCCACACCTCTCACCAATTCACCATAAACTCACCAACCTAATCTCTTTTATAGTGTCCATCTGGCTAGAAATGAGACTTGCCAACTATTTTTCTTGAAATTCAGAGGAATAATGTGTGTGGCATTTGCTGGACACACCAACTCAATGGTCCCACCATCACATCCATAGACTGTCACTACTGTGTCCACGTCCACCCTCAGCACTGGGGCATCGAGGGACCATGCTACTGTCCCCCTCAGACTCCTATCCTACGTTCCTCTCCTTGAGGGTGTGAGGCCTGTCACATTCTCAGAACACTCCTCTTCTTTCTCACCGCCATCATCCCAAGGTCCTTCATCATCCTCTAGCCCCTCCCAGGCCTGCACCTCTTCCTCATTGTTTGAACATTTCTCTCTGGCACTGATTGTCCTCTGAGCCCCTAGAGATCTGCGTCTTTATCACCGACACATGTGTCATTACATAGCAAAGTGTTCATTTTGAGGGTAGCAGGAGAAAAGGTCCCAGCTGGACTGTGAGCCTCTCAGCCCATGGGACCAGCACATCCCTGCAATCCGCAGTCTCATCCCATGTACTAGCTGCTCAGTGAGTCTTGGCTGCTCTCATTCCCTTAGCACTGCTGGCTTGGTTCCAATAAGAATGAGTTTTAGGAGCCCCAGATGGGATGGGATGGTGAGATGGTTCAGTGGGTAAAGGCACTTGCCACCAAGCCTGATAACCTGAATTTGATTCCAGAATCCACAAAGTGGAAGGAGATAACCAACTTCTGCAAGCTGCCCTTTGACCTCCACAGACATGCTATGGCAGATGTGTATTCACACAATTGCACACACACACACACACACACACACACACACATACACACACACAAAAAAAAAAACTTTTAAAATATTTTTAAAAAGTCATGCATGGCAACTGCCCAACAGTCCATGTTCCTGAATCATGCTCACCTTTCATTTTGTCCATCATTTCCATGGTCTCCCCAAACAACTCCTCTGCTTCTGTCTTGATGCTCAGGATTCGACTGCCTTGCTCACCCAGCATAGGACTCTGACCCAGCCGGTCTTTCAACTCTGTATACTTTTGCTTGAGTCTCCCAAAGCCCTGTAGAGGTAGGTCATTCTCAATATTGCCATCAACATCATCTAAAGTCCTAAATGCCAGTGGCTAACTGGCAACACCCAAATCAGCGCACGGCCTTAGTTGGTTTCCCCCAAGGGTTGGGTTTGCCTATAATGCCCTACCTCTGAGCCCCAAGGGATGTCTTAAAATTTTGTCTTTCCTCCTCTTGTGTCATGACCCACCATACTTGCCAGGCACAAATGGCAGGTTAATATCAAAGTGTGTTGGCAACTTGGTCACTAGACCAGGATTGCATGTGCCCGTGTTCCTGCCCCGGGTAAAGCAAGTGGTACACCTGAGATACCAAAATGGCTCTTTGATCTTCTTTGCCCTGATTCTAACTAGGACGGAGCCCAGGGTGTCTGTTTGAGACTCAGGAGATAAGCTCCAGAGCGGCTATCAAGGGAAATACTTTGTAGATAAACTTGGACCTGGGGACAAGCCACTACCTCATTCATAAAGGGACAGCATCTAGGATGATCCTTGTGTCCTGCACCAGCTACCCAGAGGAGCAGGGGTGGGATTCAGGCACAGGCTGTGTGTGGGTTCACCCTGAACCATTCTGGTTCTGTCCTGTGCGGTCTTATTTAAGGTGTAGTAACCTTCCTGCTCAGGAGCCCCACTCTGGTTTCCTGTCACTGGGATGACTTTGCCCTCTTCGTACCTCCTGGGCACTCATTGCCTGCTTGGCGGCACCCTCTGCAAGCTGCTGGGCCTGCATTGCCTGTGCCTGCTCCTCCTGGGACTGGTGGTGGAGCTTCTCCATCCGTGCCCAAAATCCACTCATCTGCTCCTTCATGCCTCTCACCAGCCTTGCAGCTGGCACCAGGACCTGCTGGACCTTTGTGGAAAGATAGAAGAATTGGGATTTGTGCTGGGTCTCACAGGCATCAAGGGAACTCATTTCCCCAGCTTGTCTCTCACTCTTTGGTCTTTCACTCTCTTGTCACATCTGACCATGATGCTTTGACTCCATGCTCCCTGCCCAGTGGTACCCAGGCTTTTCCCCTTTCCAGCTCCACTGACATCATTCCCAATGCAGCTCATAGTCCATCCCTGCTTTTGCATCCCAGACGGGTGAGACAAGTCTGAAGCTCAAAGCCAAGCCAAGTGTATCTAACTAGGTGGTGTCTAACCAGGTCACATTCTAGCACGTTTTTCTTGTACCTAAATGTTCATTCCCAAACATGGGGAGCTCTAATGCCTCACCTCAGCAACCCTTTCCTGGATGAGCCGAAGAGAGCGGCCAGTGCCCTGCATAGTGTCCTGAGCTTCCTGCAGAGCCACGGTACCCTGCCGAAGGTTCCCAACCACATCATCCACCTGGCCTTCCACAGCATGGGCTCGGCTTCTGAGGAAAGGAAGGGAAAGGAGAATGAGTGAGCAGCAAATGAACAAATACGAGCTCAGTTCTCACCGGCCCTGGAGAACATTGTTCTCAGGCAGACAAAGACAAGGGAAGCATTAACTCTTTACCCACAGGACCCACCCAGGGGCAGGTGAGTGTGAGAGTGATGCTCACGACACTCTCCGGACACAAGCTCCCTGTGTAAAGTATGAGGTCATGTGAATGAAATGTAGCCTGAACCCTGCAGATACCCTGACTTCCCTGGCATAGTAACCCCCCCCCCATGTTACAGCCCCTGTACCCCTCTCCCAGCCACAAGGTTGGGGAGCAAACATGAACTCAGTTCCACTAGGAAGGCACTGGGGCCAGTGGTCATACCTGGCCTTCTCAGCCTCAGCCTGGAGTCTGCGGGCCCGTGCAATGTCCTGCTTGGTCTGGGACAGCACCAGGTCCACATTGGGGAGCCTGGCAGCAATGGCCTGGATCTCTTTCATCTTGCGCAGCACTGTGGCTGAGTCTGTGGGCAGCCAGAGCGCCAGCACTGCCTCGCTGACCTCTTGGATGGTGGCTGCGTCTGTGTGGGGGTCTGGAGGAAAGCCAGCCAAACCATCAGATTAGAGGCCCCACTCATCTCCTCTAGGATCCACAGCCCCTCCAGGCTGGATAGCATCCCTGGAGGGTGTCTCCTGTAGCGCCCCCTGTTTTGTTTCCCCAAGAGCCCTGCTCCTGGACAAACCCAGGCACCTTTCTCTGGTGGTGGTGGTGGTGGTGGTGGTGGTGGTGGTGGTGGTGGTGGTGTGTTTCCGGGACGCTATGGGATTCTTGTCCTATGTTCTGCTGAAGGGAGGAGGGACGTGGGCACAGCTGTGGCAGCTAAGTGTCTGGTGCCATAGGAAGCTGTGGGCTTGGAGGAGGAGGTGGTGCCAGGCAGCTGGTACTGAACAATGCCAGCAGCACATACATAATCAGCTCCAAATTGGGAGGGAGCATCCAGGAATTGGAGCTGCTTCCTTGGCAATAAGACCCCGTCCCTGCACCCATCTTCAGGCCAAGTGCTCATTTTTGCAAAGACAGAAAAGGATTGCCATTTTTCCCGGAAATGTCACCGTCTCAGAAAGGCCAGTCTAGCAATAGAATCTAGAACCAGCATTCCTATCCCCTCACCTCATTTTTCTCACTAGCCACAGTGGCATGTCCCCCAACTCCCCTGAAAACACTTCCTGGCTTGGCTCTCTTCTCCTGCTGTGGTATGAACCCCCCCGAGAACAAAGACTGGGTTTTGTCCCATTTGTGTCCCCAGATCCCAGCTCAAGCCAGGCATTCTGAGGTCCTTTGCATTTGAGGAGTAAATGAAAGACTGAAAGAGCACTCGCTCTTCACTACTCAGGCCACCTGGGTTCAGTTTCCTGACCTGCGAAGTGCCTTGAGTGACCCCCCACCCCATCATGAGCTGTGGCATGTCACCATCAGTTAGCAAGAGTTTTTACAAAGTGCCTCAGAGAGAGACCCAAGAGGCAAGTACAAAGGGGATAGCTTCCCATCTCTCGGCTGCTTCTACAGATATCACTCTGGAAAGAAGTGTCCACTCAACCAGATAGTTTAGCCTGGCCTGAACTCCTCTATGGTTCTGGGGCCAGCCTCTCTTCACAGGCAGCAGGTAACATAGGTCCTATCCCATGTCTGCCCTCCTCACACCAGGTAGAAGGACCTTCTTGGGAGAAAGGAGACAGGATGTCCTAGGCTATGCAGCAACATACCACAGAAGCCCAAGGTGCAGCCCTGGTCGTTTAAGCATTCCCACCTCACCTATAGCTCCACGGGGATCCTGATCCCAGAGATGCAGCCCCCTCCTGGAGCCCAATGCCCTATTCTCCAAATGGGGCTGAACGGACACCTTTCCCAGAAAGCCTCCTGCCAGGATCATAGCCCTACCCAGGTCAGACACTTCCTGTGTTTTTCACAACTGCAGCAGCAGCATGCATTCATTTCTGAGGCAGAGTGGGCCCAGTAAATATCAGCACGTACAGCATGTGCGGTTAAGGCAAAGATCCAGTAAGACTCTGCCCTTGTGGAGCTCAAAATGTAGTGGGAATGAGGGATACATAAAAGATGAAGCATAATCCTGAGTGACCTGCAGGGTTGTACACTGGGCCAGGGATGGGGGGCACTTCCCCCAGGACCAGGGAGGCTTCCTGGATGGTTGGGGAACCTGAGCAGCATCTTAGAGAAAAGGGGGAAATTAGTCAGGTCAGAAGAAGTGATGGAAGGGAGATAATACGGCGGAGGAGGGGGGAGTGGAGGAAAAGAGACATCAAAAGTAAGGAGGCGTGTGTGTGTGTGTGTGTGTGTGTGTGTGTGTGTGTGTGTGTGTGCACGCACATGTGAGACACCTACAGCTGGATACCCTCTGGCTACTTAACTTCTCTGTGCATTCCTCACATGGGAACTGGAGGTAATAGCAGCACTTAGCTAGAGTGGCTAGGGTTAAGGAATGTGATACAAAGCCCCTTGAATACTGCCTGTACTTAGTAACTGCTCCACAAGCCCCATATGGAAACTTCCTCAATTCCACCCTAAGCGCTAGCAAAGACATCACTCCTCCTTCCTCCATAGGCCTGACACTCTCTCCTGTAGCAGTAGCAGCTGGGTTTGGCACCTCCTGCCGTGGGTCTGCAGACTAGAATCCACCAAGTGGTGGCTGTGAGAAGTCTCTGGAGTCCCACACACAGCCAAGCCTCTTCTCAGGCCAGGCCCATCCTCTCTCTGCTGCTGAACTCATCAGAGGTGCAGCCTGGCTAAGAGGGAGGAGATGCCTGGAAGCTCCCACCAGCTCCCAGGAGCAGATCCCAGGCTACACAGAGAAGTCAATCCCTCCCAGCCTGACTGGGGCCTGCTCAAGTTAACACAAGTCTCAAGCTATTCAGTCTCAAGCCCCAAACCTTGGTTGTCTTTTTGTCCTTACATGCCAGGCACCTTTGCCCTGCACTCAGAAAACATGCTTCCTAGAGGCTCCTCCTGATTAAGTCACAGGGCCTCTGTAGACCCCTCCTGGGTTCGAGTAGTGCCATCTACAGCTTTATGCATGACATCCTCCTGATTAAGTCACAGGGCCTCTGTAGACCCTTCCTGGGTTCGAGTAGCGCCATCTACAGCTCTATGTATGACCTGCTATCTGCACCCAGGAGACAGCTTTGGCCTATTTGGGGTAAAAACACTCAGTAGTAGCATGAGCAGTCGCTGTTGTGCCCAGACCTCAGCTCATATCAACCAGGCTTCCAGCCAAGCAAAGTCCTGGCAGGGACCTGAGAGCTAACAATATCAACTCACAATCCAGAGGCACCTTTAATTTGTCAAAGTCCACTTTACAGCAGTTACTCGGTTCTTGGGATAAACCTGTAGAATACCACTAACTCCATTTTCAAGAGAAAGATAAGGTCAAGAAAACAACCTGCCCCAATCAAGTCCTATTTCATCCTCTAGGCCACCGAAGAGAGGACTTGGCCCATCCATTCATTTCTTTATTCATCCATTCACTCAACCTCCAATCTTATATATGTGCCAGAGATACAGCCATGAACAAAACAGACATCCATCCTGGCTGTCCTAGAGACACACTCATAATGGACTGTACAGCCATTTCTGAGTGGAGGGATGAACAGGAGAGGGGAGGAGGGATACACAGACAGGGAGACTATAAAACGCCTCTCTGGGGAGGTAGCATTTAAAACTGTAACCTTGGAACCATTCATCCCAGGCCAGGAAAGACCCTGCAGTGGACTGACAAATTTAAAGTAATACCCAGTGAGCAAAGGAAACAAAGAGAATAGATGGACAGAGGTCAAGAAAGAAGCCTTTTTTCATCTAAGAACAAGGTGGGGCAGTTGGAAGAAGGGTAGAAGGGCAACAAAATCAATAGCTGAAGACCAGGGAGGAGAAATGACCAAGCCAGTGGGCAGCAGACATGGCGGGAAGGAGGTAGTAGGCTAATGAACTAGGGCAGATGGGAGCCAGAACACCCACGGAGGTGAAAGAAGCTCACCTGTGAGGAAGCCCCGGACCTGCTGGATGAGAAGCCGTGTGCGCTGGACATCTTCTTCCATCTGCAAGCGGCTGGTGCTCACCTGGGTCTCAAGGCGCTGGGCATCTGATTGGACCTTTGATGCCGCCTCTTCAGCTGCCCTAATCTGTTAAAACACAACGTGGGTCAGAAAAGGACATCGCCTTCAAGGAGCCTCTTGGCAGCTCCCAAGGAATCTGTGGGGCATTCTCTCCCTTGGGACTTGCAACCAACCCAGTTTGCAAATGATGTTTATGTAGGACTTTAAGAGAAAGCTCAAGATATCAGCTCCAAATTCCACCTTACACTTGCTGTGAGGCATTAGACAAATCACCTGAGATCTCTGAACTTTATTCTCCTGACTGTAAAATGTGAACTCTGAATTGTTCAAGGGACTCTGCACCCTCTGCCTCTTGCTCCCATACTTTGTGGTACCTACCATCTGCCTGGTCTGCTGGAGCTGGGAGTTGAAGCCCCGTAGCTGCTCAGCTACCTGCCCCGCCATGTGGAAGGCCCCTCTGGCTCTGGGCAGGGCTCCCAAGCAGTGAGAACCACAGGCTGTGCCATTGGCATGGGGACACAGCTCTCCAGGGCACGCTCCCGCGGTGCAGGCTGTCTGCCTAGAGCTACCACAGAGCTGTAGAGAGATCAGGGTGTCAAAGAGGCCCCTCCACAACCACTCCCATCCCACACTAAACATCCACACATCTCCATGGCAACCAGGACCATGTTTCCTTGGCAACCCCTGGGTGCACAGCACAGACATAGGGTCAGGAGGAGTGGGGTAGGTTCTGAATGGGACAGATTACAGGTATGAGGGCTTAGGACACTGGACTCCATTCCCAATCACCTTGTTGATGGTGGGTGTCAAGTCAGGCAGCGAAGCCATCTCCAGGCGCAGGGCCATGAGCTGGGTTCCTCCAGCTCCTCCTCCCCCAGCCTGACTCTCCATCCCTTCTACCCCTCTGAGACTGTCCCTCAGCTGACTCAGCAGGCTGGAACTGTCGGACACCTGCTGCGCAGCCCGGGAGGACTGCTCATAAGCCGTGGTCAGCATGCGGAAGGCTCCTGAGGAAGAAGGAAAGGGATTGGAGGCCTTGAGCAGGGCCCTTTCTCCCTAGGGAGAGTAGCCTGTGCCCCTATCCTCACCTGAAGGGTCTGCACTGCCCAACTTCTCAAATTGCTCCTTCTTGCTCTGGTATATGAGGAGGAGGCGATTGAAACTTCTGTCCAGATTCCCTAGGTCACCAGGGAAGGACTGCATCTCCTCCTCTAAGGGTAGGTCCAGCGGCAGGCCCTGAAGAGTTCGCCTGAGGCAGAAGAATACTTGCTGAAATATAGGGAGACGCTGTAACAGAGTCAGGAGAAGCAGACTGCATGGGGAAGGGCCTTCTACACAGGTATGAGAGGGAACAATCCACATGCTACTGAGAATTCTGCCTGGCAGAGGCTCAGACAAGCTAGAGTCAAGGCACAGCCTACCTCATCTCTCTGCAGGTGACTCTGAATGCGCTCTCTCCTTGACTTCTGTCAGCCTAACGTCTGGGACCCACCTCCATCTCCCGGGCTGTTCCTGGCTTCCCTGAAGAGAGCCACCCTGCTGGCTCCCCAGGCTGATTTCAGTTTTCACCTTATGTTTGAGATGGTTCCCAATCTCTCCTCTGTAGCCAACCTTCCCCCAAGGAGCTCCAACCCCATTGCATGCTCATCGGCCATTCTCATCTAACAGAGGCTTGGAGTGTCACTCCAGATCCTGGGTCCTAATCTTGAGAGCCAATGGTTCTCTGTCTTCATGCCTCATGACCTCTGCTACACCACCATGCTTTCCCCATCCAACACATCTCCACCACACAGCCTTGCTCAGGCATAGCATGCCCTTTCAGGGTCTACCAAGACACAGTACATTGACCACCTGTGGACTGGTCATCTAATTCTGAGACTTAGGTCATATACCCTTCCCCTGTGAAGGCCACCATGGCCTCCCCTGTGAGAATCTTAGCTCTCTAACATACCCCATGTAGCACATTACTGTTTACAAGACAGACACCTTAGCCCTTGGCATGTGAAGACCATATCTTAATATTTGAATGACCCTGGTACCTTGCACAATACTTGGATCCTATTGGGTTCTCAAAAACCTATTTGGAAGGGCTGGGGAGATAGATCAGTGAATAAGAATGTTTGTTCTGCAAGTATAAAGACTTGAGTTCAAATCTCCAGTATGCACATCAAAAGCTGGACCTTAATGATAGCAGTGAGCTTCTGAGTCAGCGGGAGGCCCTGTCTCAAGGCAGGAAGTCATACAGTGACAGCAAAAGACACCTATCATCCTGCTTTGGCCTCTGTATACACATGCACACTCATGTGCACCCACCCACACCCATACCCAAATGTGGAATGAATGAATGAACAATTTCCAACAAGCTGTAGCTCATCCACAGAGCTCCCCACCCCCACCCCACCCTGCCAACGATGTCCTAACACCCCCATGGGTAACAGAGCCTCTTATTCTTTTTGGGCTTGGCACCATCCATCCACCAATGCTCAGGGAACACAAGCTAATTATAGAAGCTTCCAGAACCCGAGCTCCCAAAGAAGGCGCCTCTGCTGGTAGGAGGGGGTGTGGGTGGGGCCGCTTCCATTCTAAAGACAAATTCAGAGATATTTTTAGTGCCCTGCCTCATGGGTGCCCTCTGCCAAGGTGACTAATCCAGGCTGACTATCCCACTGGCAGTACAGGCTCAGGAGGAATGCTGGGCTCAAGCTCTGGGTCTGTGTCTGCACAGCTCACCACATCCATGCCTGTCTCCACATCTGCAGAATGGAATCAACACCACCACTCCACCTTCACAGACCTGCCTTGGTAGCTAAGAGAAGGTATGCATAAAAATGCCCAAGCACTAGAATGGACCAGTGAGGCCCTCACCCAAATTCACTGGCATGATCCTACCAACAGCTTGGTGAGGAAAAGACCTACCTGATAGACAAGATGGCATTTGCCACCCGAGCCACATCCTGCTCTGTGACAGAGGTGCCCCCCAGGATCTGTCTGATCTGCTCCATCTTGCTCTTGGCATCTAGCAACCGAGAGGCCAGGCCATGGTCTTCCAGACCTGTCCCCGACCTCAGGCCTTCAGTGGCATTATGGAGACCACCAAGGCGCTGAGCCTGCTCCTGGAGATCCATGTCATAGGTCTGGAAGCAAGAGTGGCAGGCCACACATACTGGGTAGCGGTCGCAGTAGCCTCGCTGGCACTGGTCACAGCGGGGCCCAGTCAAGCCAGGGCGGCAGAGGCAGCGGCCTGAGGCTTTGTCACAGCCGGGACCCTCGGTTCCTCTGAAGTCACAGTCACAGGCTAGAGCCAAGAGAAAGGACACTCAGAGGCTGGGGTCAGGAAGAGGAAGGAGCATGATGAGGGTGAAGGAACGGGGTCTGCGTAAGTGACATAGACTATCAGATGACAGCAGCTAGAACGAAAGCCTTGACAGGACTAGCCGAGAGGTGTCGTTAGCATCCATGGCAGGCCAGGCCTGGTCTTAGGGACACATTCACATGCATGTGAACCCATCTGACCAGCACACCCACTGTGCATTTACATTCTGATTTCCTGCTTCTGTTTAGGAGGCAACCGAGGCATAGAAGGACTCAGTACATGGTACCTCCCCCTTAAGAGGAAGAAATGTGAAAGGGGAGCAGCTTGCTTAAGGCCTGCAAGGCAGAGCTGAGATCAACACTGGAATTTACTCTAGTCCCATGCCATTGCTGATCTATAGGCCCCCAGGAAAACACCCCAGTCCTCCTCAGGACCCATTTTCTCTACTGCTGCTGGCCGCTGCTCTCGGGGCGTGGGAGGTCCCCAGACCCCATCCTGGACTGTGAGGACCACCTTAGATAACCTGATTCAGGCACAGGGAGGCCAGGCAGTCTTCAAGTGTAGATGCTCTCAGAGCTGCCCAAGCCATCAGTACAGGAGGCCCAACCACGTCAATGCCCTCCACCAAGCACCCCTTAACCCACCCCGCTACATGCCAGCTACCTGACCACGTAATAAGCACGCACCTCGGCACCCCGTGGGTACATCTCCATGGGTCTGGTCAGGACACTGACGGATGGCTGCAGAATTGCATGTCAGGCCACCAAACCCTTCCCGACAAGGGCACTGCCCTGTAAACTGAATAAAGAGAATGCCATGGGGGACCCTTCCAGTGTTTTTCTGGCCTTCCTACTGGGTGCTGTGTCTAAGACCCTTGCTCTACAGATCTGGTGCTCCCCAAAACTAGGGCTCTTACTGAAAGACAAGCCCAAAGTCAAGTCTCAGCACTGAGCTGCAGACGGTGTGGGGGACAAGCCTGGCCCAAGGCTGAGAACCACAGAGGGAAGGACATCTGGTGGCCTCCCCCAAGGGGTAAGGAGACAGATGTAGCCTTGCCTGACTGTAGGAAGGCCAGAGAGCAGTGAAGGAGAGGTAAAGACATTAGCAGGCAGGACCCCTCCGTGATTGAAGAGCCCCTGGGCCAATGTTGCTCATACCTGGTTGCACTGGGGGCTGAGGGAGTTCTGTGGGTCACAGGCACAGGGCTCACAGCCCCTACCACTGGCCAGTTTCCAGTAGGAAGGGGCACACTGGTCACATTTGGGGCCCACCACGTTGGGCAGGCACAAGCAGCGCCCACTTTCCTCCTCACAAGGCATATCACGCCGGGCACCTAGGACGCTGCAGTCACAGCCTGTGGGAGGGAGGGAGGGCTGGTGAGCATAGACAGGCTCCCACAGAGAGGTTGGCCCCAAAAAACATGTACCAGAGAGGGCCTAGCCCTGGAAAAGCACCTGCTCTGTGTATTACTGGAGAACGTACCCTCAGGGACCCTTCCTACCAGGCTGTCTGGCCCTGCTTCTGGGGACTGTGTCCCAGACTCTCACTCTGCAGACAGAATGCAGGGCTAATTAATGCTGTGCAGAGCCAGTGCGTCCCCCAAAAGTTGAGCTCAGTTATCAGACCAGCCTGAAGTCAGAGGGCCTGTCATTGTGCATAACATGGCTGACTCATAGGGCCACTGTGCCTTCCCAGCCACCTGGCAGCTTGGCAACTGGCCCGCCCACCCTGGCACAGACTGACTCAAACCCACCTTCCAACCCAGGCCTGTGCTGCCACTTGCTGGAGGACACTGGTGCAGCACACAGTACCTGGAGTGGGGCTTCCTCTGATGAGAACATTCCAAAGACCCATACAGCCTGCCTCACACCACACCACACCTTCCCAGGCCCTCTACTCACGGTGGCAGCCCTGTGGGTTGGCGAAGGTGAGTCCAGTGAAGCCAGGCTTGCAAAGGTCACAGCGCTCTCCTTGCACGTACTCTTTGCACACACATTGGCCAGTCAATGGGTCACAGGGAGCTCCTGGCACAGCCCCATCTGGATCACACTCACAGGCTGAGTCAGAAACAAAGGAAAGTCAGAGCTCAGAGGAGGAGCCAGGATGGGCTGCTCCAAACTCCCATTCTACCGTGGGCTTCCAGCCTCGTGACCCCAGCCAAGCTTGGAACCCTTTGTGCCTGTTTTCCCATCTGCCACGTGAGAGAAAGAAATTCCTTCTGAGTACTAAATGATGCACACAAAGCAGGTGGGACAGCACTTGACTCCTGCTAAGTATTACACTCTTGCTTCTGTGCTCATCACTTCTAGAGTGACTACCATGTTCCAAACAATGAGCAGGTACCCTCACAGGCTGCCCTGCCCAATCCTCATGGCAACCTCAACAGGCAGGAGTTGTCATACGGATGAGAAAACCAGTGCTTGCAGATGTTAACATACTGGAGACTGGACTGGGAGGGGGGGAAACAGAGTCAGACTCACATCTATCTCACTCTCCAGACACAAATACCAGCAAGCTGCCTAGCTCCTGCCTACTCCTTGACCCCTTCACGCCTTTCGAAACTCAAGGATTCTTTGTCCAGAAGGTTTTTCCTGATCAAACTGGCCTCAAGCACTTTTATCCTGTTTTTCTTCTCTTAGGTCAGTGGTTCTCAATCTGTGGGTCACAACCCCTTTGGGGGTCACATATCAGGCATCCTGCATATCAGATATTTACATTATAATTCATAATAGTAGCAAAATTACAAAGTAGCAACAAAAATAATACTATGGTTGGGGGTCACCACATCATGAGGAACTGTATTAAAGGGTCGCAGTGTTAGGAAGGTTGAGAACCACGGTCCTAGGTTAATCCAGTGGCCTGGTGGGCCTGTTAAGCCATTCCACTCATTTATTCAATCAACAAACACTCAACCATAGTGATTTGCCAGTCATTGTGCAGGGGCCAGAGGGTTAAGATATAATCTCATAGCCAGGCGGTGGTGGTGCACGCCTTTAATCCCAGCACTCTCAGGAGGCAGAGGCAAGCAGATCTTTGTGAGTTCAAGGCCAGCCTGGTCTACAAAGCAAGTTCCAAGACAGCCAAGGCTACACAGAGAAACCCTGTCTTGAAAAACTGAGAGAGAGAGAGAGAGAGAGAGAGAGAGAGAGAGAGAGAGAGAGCGAACTTCATGGTGGAGGAGTTCTCAACAAAAGCAGTGCACACGACACCCACAGCAGCATCACAGACACAGCGGTTCACCGTGTGTGGACTCCAAAGGCAGGAGCTGCACTTTACGCTTTCTTCTCTCTGTGCCCTCTGAAAAGGGTGTATACTGACCAGCAAGCTCATTGCTTGATTGGTCCAGAACCCAGAGAGAGTGACCTACTCAGCAGAGCACAGGTGCATTAAAACAATCCCACAAGTCCTTCCTCGGGACCAAGGCTTTGATGCTTCTTGACGCCCTCCATGTCCCCAGGGACTAACTGGGGAGAATGAGTGGATAGCAACCTGTCCCTGAAGCCCCTACTCACGGATACAGGTCTCATGAATGGGAGCGCCAGGTCGTCTATTCCGGAAATAATGTAACTGACAGCGCTCACAGTTCTTGCCCTCGGTGTGGTCCCGACAGTTGTCACACACACCTCCATGTGTCCCCTGGCTGGCAGCAAACACAGCGGGGTCGAAGTGGCAGGTCTCCGAGTGCCCGTTGCACTCACACCCTAGACAGGGAGATCCAAGGTTGACTCCATGGGGCAAAAGCAGACCACCATGGCAGGCCCCTAAGTAGCAGCTGGCACCTCTATCAACTCTGAAACATGCACAGCAGGGAAGTGGGGCCCAAATTCAAGGGAGACTGGGAGAGGGCTGTATGACCAGGAAGAGGGCTGAGTGGACAAGCACTCAGGCCGTCCCATCCTGTATGGAGGACTCCAGAAAAAAAGGAGGTCCTGACATGCGCTCTAGCCCTCAGCACAGTCACAAATGGGTCCCTGCCACTTTGTGATCTGCACAGATGAAGGTTCTGTATCCAAGGGCCATTAGGTAGAGGGATGTGATCACTAGAAGCTGAATGTGTCTAACACAGAGCAAGGAGCCTGGAGGGGCCACAGTGCCTCTGGGGGAGCACATGGCTTTAGCAGGGACCAAAGCCTGGCTCTTCCAGACTGACAGAATAGGGATGGAGGCTGTGAGGGGATTCCAGCCCCACTGCAAACCAGAGATCTGAATGCAGGGCTTGCAGTTCAGTTATAAGCAACAAAAGCAGAGTCCCAGTGTTCCAGGTAAGATACAGCTCCCATCCCAGTTGCTATGGTCAGGAGCTGATCCCAGGCTCCTACTTTGGCACTCATGGGCATCCTGGCCCTCTGCAGGTCCCCATGGCCGGTTGTTGTAGAAGGGGGCACAGCGCTCACAGTTGGGGCCAGCTGTGTTGTGCTGGCAGATGCAGACATCCTGGACCTGGGGGAGAGGCAGTGGTTAGCAGAAAGGATTTATACAGGAAAGCTTGAGGGCTGGACCTGCCCACTTCCTGCAGACCAATCTGCCTGCCCTTCCAGACCTTGCCTAGACACAACCCCCCGCCCCCCACCCCCCCGCCCCCAGGACACCACACCTAAATGCTTTAGCCTTCACCCAGTTCTTGTAACACTGTGGTGGCCTGGATCTTTATGTGAGTACTCATGCTGTGTGCCCGTGGGAGGGCAGCGTGAGTATGTGTGTACATGCATGCGAGTGTGCAGGTGTCCTGCATATTAGCAAGGGTTCCACAGGTTTGACACCTGTGATGTACATGCCAGAGCTCAGTGGAAGGCGGTGGACATTGTGCTAATGAACTGTGGGACTCTGGAGTCCGGCGGGCTCTCTGCAGCTTCGTTCTGGCAATCCATGACTAAGCTGTTTGGCTGGGAGAACATGCATGGTGAGTTGTTACTAGACTCATTAAGATATAAAAACAGAACCACTATTGTATGCTAATTGCTTCCCCAGTTAAGCCCCACCTCTACAGCCTGGCACTCGGGGACTTGTTCACTCTCAGCTCCTCTTCCCTTTCTGCCACAGCTGAACCTCTAGCCACTCCCCATGCAAGCTGGCATTTCCCATTGGCCAATTCTAATGTTTTTCTGCCTGCCATAATTAATTTCTACATTCACCAGCCAAGTGGGGCATGTTTATTCCCCCTTCCTAGGCCTGCCCAGGTCCCTTTAACTCCATAAATTGTCGTGCTGGCTGTATGCACAGTCACCTGGGCAGTGGTTTACAAATAAATACCATAGCCCTAACCAAGTTCCACCTGAACCTTGACCCTCAGGGCTGAGGCATTGGTGCAGTCCTGTGAGTTCCTCCCACTAGGCCTTAGGTTTCCCTAATCTGTCTTCTATGCCCTAAGAGATCCTATTCCCTCTGGGCTCCTTTGCAGCCTCCAACAGGAATTGTCCCACAAGTGGGCAGAGAGCCGAAACTGAGACACTCTCTCCACTCACCTCCCTCCTCAGCTGCCTGCTGTGACTCCTGCCTCTCTGCCACCAGGCTGAGCACCATATCTCCCTAGGTTGGCAGACAAGCTAACGCCCTGGGAAGGGCAAACAAAATGTCCTGGTGCTCCTTCACTGCAGAGTCTCTCCTCTCCCCAGGGTCCTCCTACTGGGGCTCACAGTGAACCCCGAGATCCTGCTAAACTGGAGTTTCTCTACCCATCCCTCCCGCATGGATACTGGCGGGTGCTCAGGGTGGACTCTGTGTACATACTAAGCACTGACCTCTTACCTGGCCCCACATCTTACTGCTAGATGACTAAACCCCAAGACCAGTGCCTCTCAACACCACAGGACATTACAACAGCCTGGAGCTTCAAACATCAGTAATGAAATCAGAATATCTAAGAGTAGAGGTCCAGACAGGTTATTTTGTCTCTCGTATCTCATAATTCACAGCAATATTTTCATAGATATGCAGCAACTTCCATATTATAATAATGCTGTGAGACCCAGGGTGAGAGACTTTGCCTCAGTTTCCCCTGTGCCCACATGTCTACATGCAGCTGAAGCTGAAACCATGCCCAGCCATGTGGCAGACCTAAAGTATACAACGTGGATTTCTTTGACAGTAGGTTTACTTTTGTTCTTGCAGACTTACTAAATACCTATGTCTTTTTGTGTTTGCTTAGAGACTTAAAAACAAAACAAAGCAAAACAAAAACAAAAACCAGGATGGTGTGGAGCCCAGCTAGTCTCAAACTCACTATGTAGCTGAAAATGACCTTGATCTCCTATTCCTCCAGCCTCTACCTTCTAAGTGTGCTGGGCCTACTAGGTATGCACCACCATGCCCAGCTCCTGTCCCCAACCTATCTCCCTACCCTGCTTTGGCCTTTCACTTGCTAGGCAAGTGCTTTACCATTGAGCTATGTCACCAGCAATATCCACAACTGAAACTGAGCAGCTGCCCTGCTTCATGGGAGGGTCTGCTCCGGTCTCACTCCCTCCACTCTGCCATTCCCACCCTCGGTTGTCACCTGCACAGCAGTGGTGGGGCCTGTAGGGCCTCCAGGGCTGGGGGCACAGCGGTTGGCATGTCCATGACAGAAGCAACTCCCCTGTAGACGTAGCTGTGACACTGCAAAGTAGGCGCTGGGTGGATAGGAGCCCCTCTGAGGTACAGGGGCCAGCTTGGTGAAGTTGACTCTTAGGTTTGTGACATCACCTAATTCTGAGAGTGGCACCAGCAAGGAGGGGGGGGGGAACAGAGACAGGAAGTTAAAGGCCAATAGAGTCTCCCTCTTTTCTACCTTCCCATAATACCACAGACCTTCCAGCCCTCAGCCTTCCCACACCATGCTACACATTCCTGGAGGATGAGTGGGGCAAGCAAGCACTACTTCCCAACCGCACTGCATATGTAGGAAGGAACTGGAAATTTCCATGACCTGGGTCCCAAGCTGCTTCATGCCCCTACTAACAGTCCCATGGGAAAGAGGGAGAAGAGCCAAACCAACCTTGAATCTTTCTACTTTGAGATGCAGGGATACCTGACGCTAAATCCATAAGGTTAAGCTGGACCTGCTCAGAGAGAAGAAAGGTCAGAAGCACAGAGGACTGAAGCATGCACCAAGCTCAGACACCTTCCTTCCCTCCCGTCCTCATTCTCCTTATACCCCTTCTCAGGGAACCTGAGACAGACCGTGGGCACCTGTTCGGGAACTGTAGATGACCACTGGATCCTAAAAGAGCATGCACAGGGGTGTGTGTGTGTGTGTGTGTGTGTGTGTGTGTGTGTGTGTGTGTGCTGGAAAATGCAGGTCTACCTGCTATATCATCTACTGCAGAGAAGGGCTTTGATGATACTATTTCATTATCAGTTTTAATTTTTTCTTTAATATTGGTGTGTGACTATGGTGTGTGGGGGAGCACACGATGTACCATGGCATGGTTCTCCTTCTACCTCTACATGGGTTCTGGGGATCAAACTCACGGCATCAGGCTTGCACGGCATGCTCTTTACTCACTGAGCCATCTCACAGCCCTATTGTTACTTTTTTTTAACTTTTGTATACATGATGGTGGGTTTTGTCTGGCACTTTCATGCATGGGAGATGTTAAGATGTGACTGGATAGATGTGGGTTAAGTGAGCACTCCGTGCTGGCCACCCTGATCACCATCAGTTTTGAGTAGGTTTTTACTTATTCTACAAACCTCTCACCACATGTGACTTCCAGGCATATCCCACAAAGTTTTCATCCCAACCCCTTACAAATAAGAAAGAAGCCTTGGGCTCTGTTCAAGGCTAGGAACTAGTGGACACACTGGCTGGGTAAACATTTAACCCCATGGCTGGTAGGTGGACACAAGGAGATCTGTGGCCTCATGGGGGCAGCACTCAGCCTGTCTGTCCCCAGAGCTGCTTCTCCAAGGGGAGGGGAAACTCCAGCCAATTTCATATTGAGTGGGATATGCTTTGGGGAAGAGAGTGACTATACAGGAAAGATTCTGAGAGAAAATTCCGGGTGTTTCTAGAGGCAGGTTGTCATTTCCAATGCAGATGCCTTCAGAGCTCTGGGTTACTCTCCCTCCAAGGTCTGGCAGACCGATAGATTAAACCAAAAAATTGATATTTGTGGTAAATCCTGTGAAAGTGAAATTTCGTGTGTTCTTTGCTCACTTATATGTAAGCAGACATCCAGAAGTCCTCACAACAAACTCCACAGGGGGATGCAGCCATGAGCCCTCTAGGAGGAAGCTGGGAAAGTCAGGATGAATGATGCAGTAGAAGCCTCAGGATGTTTCTGGAAGGTCCCAGCAAAATGATCTGAACTGGTCTGTTCTCACTGTTTGACTAGGAGACGTGGGCTTCCTCCCTCTGCCTGCTGGGTCAGGCTCCCTATACCTACCTTTCCCCCAGTTAGACGTCCATTAGGCCTCTGGGGCAGGGGCTGGCACCGGACGTCCTGCCAGGTCTTGGGCTGGCCCTGGTGGACCTGGGGAAAGGTGCTGGCGCAATCTGTAGCTAGGTACTGGTACACTCTCCAGGTCTTGCCAAAGTCAGAGGAGCGCTCGATCAACATGCCAGCTGGCATGGGACTCTGGGGAAACACGGGGCAGGGATGTGTAGTAGGGTTGAGTGACTGAGGGGAAGAGGCACTGGTAGCATTCCGTGCGGGACACAATTGCAGAAGGAGGGTCCTGGAGAGAGGAGGGACAGGTGGGCCAGCAAGAGCAAGGACTGTGGAAAGTGTCAGGGACAAGTCCTACTTTCCAAGACGGTTATCAGCACCCTACTCCCACCCCAGCCACCAGGAGATGAGAAGCTCTGCTCCACCACTCCCTGCCATGATGCTTAGCTTCTCCATGGGCCCCAAAGCAACAAGACCAAGTAAGCATGGACTGAAACCTCTGCACCCATGAGCCAAAACATCCCCTTCCTCCTGCTAAGTTCTTCATCTCGGGTATCTGTCACAGCGACAGAACACTGACCAACACACCCGCCCTTCTTAAAATCTGACCTGGCCTTGTGTGCAAAGGCTCTGTACTCCTTGCTTGGCCCTCATGGGCCCCCATCTCAGTGAGCACACCCCTCCTCAGCCTTCCCACCTGTCTCCTGTTTGGAGCATCCCTCCCCTGTAGGTTCCTTCTCATCTTTTGTTGGAAGTCTAAATGCTACTTCTGCATGGAGATTCTTTTACACCTATCTAACTTGCATTCTCCTGCCCAGCCCATGGCACTGTCTCCTAGTCTGCCATCTGGCTTCCCTTAGAAATAGCACCACCATTCTAATTATTTACTAGTCAGTTCCCTGCTTTCTAGGCAGGATTTCTCAGCTTCAACACAGTTCCTATTTGGGGTTGGACAAAGGAACCATCAGGCTGCCCTGTGAATTGCAGGACACTTACCAGCATCCCTGACCTCAGCCTACCTGATGCCGTGGCCACACCCACAGCAGTGACACCAAAGTGTCCCCCAAAATTGCCATATGTCCCTAGGGAAGGGGGAGAGCAGAGCTAACCTGGGTTGAGAAACAGTGCCCTGAACTATCCCCTTTCCCTTGCCCGCGTGGTTCCCAGTTCTTCCCAGCATCTAGCGCACAGTGGGTGAGTGTGAGTACATGTTATTGAGTGAGTGGTAGCTTACAGCCTTCTCACAGTCATAGACATTCACCCTCTAGACTTTGTGGAGTCTCTTGTCCCCTCGCCTGCTGTAGGTTTCCTTGTTCCTCACTTCTAGCTTTAGCTTTGAAGTTTTGAAAGAGCCTTTGCCTGGAATGAAAGTGCCCTTCACATGGCTATAAGGTGGATTCTCTGACAACCCCACCCCCAAGGCTAGCCAAGCTCAATGCCCCTCCCAGGCTCATCAGCACCAACACCACTGCATCCAACGCCCCCACCCCACCTCACTCAATCTCCTCTGATATACTTAGTAAGAGCAGCTTCATTGTGACTCATTTTACACCCCTTTCTATCCCTAACAACAGATACCAATTCTACCATATTGTCAGTGTTTGGTATGTGTGTGGCCAGACCTGATACATGGACGGGAAACAGCAGAACAGTGAAAGCATTTAACAGTATCCAAGTTAACACTGCCTTTCAAAACTGTCACCTTGAGGGACTGGGCACCTTTTCAAACACTGCTGGCATTTCTCAAAATACTTTGACCTTTTGTAGGGCAGGGCTCTCGAAGCCAGTTTTCTCAGTCAGGTAAGAAACTGGGTCCTGTTGTGTTTCACTTCACACTCCTCTCAACTCTTAAAAGTCTTATAGATTTTCCTGCTCATCTCATCTTATTAACCAAACTTTATCTTTTCATGTTTGACTATTTCTGTAGAAAGAATGTAATTAAATCCTCTGGTGTGGGGGAGCACAATGGCCTGTCACAAATTAATGAAACCATTGAGTCTAAGACAGGAAGGAGAATTTGAGAGGCCATAGTGCTGATGGGACAGACTGTTCACCAAGAGAGATGTGCCAGGGTATGTCCTTCCTGTGGGTAGGTAAGTTCTTGGCCACTAGTTAAACTTGGTCTCATCTTCAAAGTTGTTAAAGTAGAGTACACCATCCCTGGGGAGAGGACACAGCTATGCTTGCTGTATAAGCTAAGGACCTGAGTTCAGATCCCTAGCCCAGTTTCTTTCTCCATCATTAGTGATCTACTCCCCTCCACTCTACCTCACACTCCCTGACATGATGTTCAGGTTCAGCTCAGTCAAGGGAGCAGCCATTAGGGGTTGAAACCTCTGACGCCCTGAGCCAAAATAAATCCTTTCTCCTCAAACTAGTTTCTCAGAGGTTTTTGTCATAGCAATGAAGCCTGACTAACACAGTCATTTACCACACTGATCTATATTCCTGGCATGTTCTACTTATTTTTATGTGCTTATATGTACATGTTTGTGTGTGTTCACACATGTGGGGTGTGCACATGTGAGTGCTAGAGGTCAATGTCTTCCTCAATACTTCTTCACCTTGTTTTTTGAGACAGACATTATTGTTGCATCTGGAGCTCATTGACTGAACTAGAATTGCTGGCCAATCAGCTCTGGGGATCCATTTGCCCCTGCCCTCCTTCCTGCTGCAGGGATTATATGGCTATACACTGTGGAATGGATAGAACAGATGGACAAAAAGACAAGGAGAGGGGAGAGGGAGAGAAACAGGACAGACAGAGCCCCGTGGGTATGACCCCAGTGACCTGCTTCTTCCAACCAGACTCCACCTGAAAGTTTCCATCACTTTGAAATAATGCCTCAGATCATCAGTCCATCAATGAATTGATCCACTGGTTACATCAGAGGCCTCATGATCCAATTACCTCTTGATGACTAGAACCACCCACTGGGGACCAAGCCATCAACACATGAGCTATTTCTGGGACATTTCATATCAAAATCATAAAAAGCAACCAAGTCCCGCAGAACCGGTATGTGCCAGAGAAAAGTCTATTTATTAGACAGGTTAAAGATGTCAGCTGCAAAGAGGACCAGGGTCTGCAGCTGCACCATGGCCAAGACAGGGGGCTGGGAAGGGGTCCTCTTCTGGTGGTCAGCCATCTATTGTCACAATGATGTAAAATCATAGTGAGTGTACCTACTCTGAAAGAGGACCCCTGGCATATGGTGCCATCATCCTAGCCTAGGGAGACAAAACACTGTTCTTTCTCAACCCAAATCCCTCCCCTACCCCCTGAGGTTCCCAAAAGCAAACCTTAAAATCCATCATGATGTCCTGAAGCTGCATTCTCTTGTCCAGGTCCAGCTGCAGAGAGACAGGGTTCACATCTGGAAGGACAAGAAGGAGAAATATTAGACGAGATGCTCTCCCCCATTCCCCCAAAGCAGGCCTTGACAACACCAGCTCTGGGCAGTTGGAACATCTCCTGCCTTGAGTCTGGCACCTCCGGGAAAGGAGTGGACTGAGTGTGTTCCTGTTTGTGTCACTTATTCAAATGTGCCCTTGTCAGATGGTGATGGCCCATCATCACTGACACCTCTGATACCCCAGAGGGTCCCAGCCTGTCGGTCACAACAGATTTGTTCCCAAGGCCCAAGTCCCATGTGCACCACCCACAGAGACAAGGCAAAGTGAAATGGATGTGGTGCTCTCCCAGCACACCTTCTCCCCAGCCTAAGCAAGCTCTTTTGCCTATAGTGTCCAACAGACCCAAAACAAAGCTAGAAAGCTCTGCCTGCCCACCCCCCACACCTTTTCCCACAGAAACCCAAATTGTCTTGAAAGACCTCCACATGCCCCAGCCTGTGGAGCCTCCATAATCATGGGCTGCTGCAGGAGGCAGGTCCTCACCATTCTGTGACTGCCACCAGCGCATGGGGCCTGAAGATGACGCAACATTCTCCACTCGATGACTGTTGTAGTTGTGAGGCAGCCTGGAGTCACATTTGCAGCATTTCATCTGCCACTGTCGGGGAGGGAGATGGCAGAGCTCAGAGTGGGTCCCCGTGGGCCTCTCCCCTCTATCCTGGGATCCCAGCACACGTCTTCATCTGGAATCTACCCTCAAGGGACCTGCCGATGCCACCAACACACTAAGAAAGATGAATTTCTTAACCCAGGGCTTCTGGTCATCTCTTAGTTTAATTCTGTGGCCTTCCTACTTACAGCAAGATAAATCAATGTTGGGGTTGGAGAAGGAGTACACGGTGGAAAATAATCTTAGCTCATGTCATTCCCTGAAAGAGAAACTGCAGAGGTGTGAACCGGGCAGGGAAAAGAAGGGAGAAACCCACATAAACTCAGTACCTACTGTGCTAGGGAACACTGTGGAGAACAAGGACACTGGAGGTTCTGGTGCTAGCTCCATTATTCCACTTCCCAGGCCCAGTTGTTTTCCTCAATAAATTAAATGAGGGTTGAGTTAGAGTCACCCCACATGTGTGTGTTGAGCATGTCTTACATGCCAGGCATAGCACTGGGATCCACAGGTTAGATTCCTCTCTAAGGAAGCCCATATTTCCCAGCTCCAGGATACCCTGTCCACAGGAGAGAAGCTAGCTATCTTAGTTTCTTTTCCTGTTGCTATAATAAAATCTCTGACAAATGCAACTTAATGGGGAAGGGGTTTACTCAAGATATACTCTGTACTTGTCAGATTTCCTCTGAACATCACTGCTGCCTCCACTACCTCAGAGGGTTCCAACCTGTCTCTCACAAAGACCTGCTCCCAATGTCCAAGTCCCTCCAGGCACCCACCCACAGAAACTAAGCAGAATGAAATAAAGGAGGTCCTCCCAACATACTGTCTTCCCAACCTCAGTGAGACCTTAGCCGCCATACCCGGGAAGTCAGAGCTGCAAGAGCTTGAGGCAGCTGGTCACATCAAATCCACAAAGAACAGAACAGGATGAATGCATGCTGCTACTCAGCACACATATAGTCCAGGATCCCAGCCACACCCACAGTTAACATAGTCATGGTAATCTCCCTTAGGCAGGCCCAAAATGATGGACTTACTCTGCAGTCCATCAGGTTGATAACACAAACCATCACAACTGCCTTCCTATGACAGGCTTAGCACACAACACTCACCTCTTCCATGGCCTGTACCTTTCTGAGTGGGACAAAAGACTTAACTACAGAGCTGCAAGGATGGGCTCCAGGTCAAGGTAGAGAAAATGGAGAAACGAAGGTGATCAGAGAGGTGGTTTGTCTCGGAGCCTGTGACTATGAGCATACATGCAGTACATAGCACTCCCCACAGGCCCAGCGTAGTCCTGTTCCAGCTTCCTCGGGTTGCACATACAAACATCTGCTCCCTCTGAGTAGCCATAGCTCTAAACCCTGCCCAAAATTCAAGAGCACAGCCCAGAGTGCTGAAGGTTCACTCACAAGCAGAAGCAAGGCTTGGAAGAGACCACTGGGCCCTGCTGGTTATCCACACGCCCCAGGCCTCTGTTTCCTTTAATCGCTTCTCATCCACAGCCTTGCAGCTGCTCAGTCGCAGCGGTGTGCAGAGAAGGCCATATACTACCTGAGCCGGTGTCATAGGTGTGGGCACTCTGCCTAGGTACAGAGACTCTGTGGCTATGCTGGACCTGCTCACGGGCTGTGGACACTCCCTGCCCAGCACCATCTTCCCTCTGTGTGCCCACAGCACTGGCCCAAAAAAGAAGGGGAGTTGAGTGTGCTGCTCTAGGGCCTCTGCTCTCCTGCCCACTTCCCAGTTCCTAACCTTAGTCAGCGAAAGAACATCACTGCCATATATCCTTATCACAACCAAAGATGCTTTAGAAAGCACTGGCAGCTGAGCCCCAACTAGACTGTGCCCATCACTCACCAGCTGGTCTCCATCCTGGTCATACCCACCCTCCCCTGCTGGATTTCTCTTACCAAGCATCTCTGCTTGTCAAGCTATATCCTTACTGTTGATTTCCATCAGCTGTCTACCTTCCCCATCTACAGGGCATTCTCCATGAGGGCAAAGGCTTGCCTTCCTTCCCTGCTGCCTCCCAGTGTGGAGAAAGTGCCTGGCACATCGCTGGCTCTAACTAAGTCCTCACTGAATAAATGAATGAATGAGTGAAGAATGGCAATGCTCAACATGTGCCAACTATTTTCAACCACATAATCAATAGCTATTTCTTTCCTGAACTCAGCCTGTTTGAAAGGAGTGGGGAGGAAGGAAGGAATCAAGGACTAGCATTAAGAAGTATGCCCATGCTGCCAACCCCTTGGAAGGCTGAGGCAAGCGGATAGCTTAAACTCAAGCTTGGTGTCAGACTGGGCAACATAATGAGACCTATCTCTTAAGAAATTAAAATTAAGTGATGGAGTTCTGGCCAGGTACTGTATTAGATAATGCAGTATAAAAACCTATTTAAGGGGTTAGGGGTGTGGCCTGGGTGGTAGAACACTTGACTAGTGTACACAAAGCTCTGGGTCCTCATCCCTAGTATGGCATAAAACTGGGCATACTGGTACATGGTTGTAATCCCAGCCCTGAGGAGGCAGAGGCAGGAGGGCCAGAAGTTCCAAGTCATCTGTAGGTATACAGTGATCTCAACACTAGCAGCCCTTTGAGGTAAACAGTATTTCTCTCTTATTTTTCCCCAAGAAAGCTGCTGAGTGACAGACTTCGCCTGGAGCATGCTAAAGTTTACCATCTCTGTCTCATCCACAGAGCACCAGGCAGGACCTGTGCTGACCCTGAAGCTGACCTTCAGGAGCCCACAGCATAGAGAGTACTTTGGGAAGGACTCAGTTTCACCAGCACACTCAGCTCAGCTGCCATGGAGACTGGAGATGTGCCACTAGCTGAAATGCCTGGTCATTTAGCATCATCTTTTCTGAGCAAGAGAAGGCTAGAGCAGGATGCCTCTCTAGACCCTGTTTTGGTCCTTGGCAAGGGAGTGTGCCCTACCCCACATTCTGCCCAGCCTCATGGGCAAATTTTCCACCCCCATTCTGTCTGCACTCAGCACATATCCGGAGGAGAGACAAGGCCAGATGCCTTCTGGCAGATGCTGCTGTCACCAGAGCTCCCTGCCCCAGGCTCTGCTGGGAGTCGAGCCCAGCCCTTGCCTGACCAGAGCAGCATTCAACACAAGGCTTGCTTTCTTAGCTTAGGACATTGGACAAGAAGCCAGAGATGGTGGCAATGGCCTTGGTATTCCCAAATGACAGAATATTATGTAACCATTAAAAAGTGTTTAGAGAAACTTTTTAATTGCATGGGGAAGAGATTATAGTATAATGTCTTATGGGTGAAAGTTAGGCTTTAACTTGAATATACAATACAATCTCAAATACATTTTTAAGGAACAGACTATGTTGGGAAGGAAATATCCAAAATAGCAGGAAAAAAATATATGAAATTGCTGATATTCACCTATTTTGACCTATAAGCATGATAGCTACATATAGCTCAACCTAATATCTCTATAACAGGATTTTAGGTGACTTTTCCCTGTTATTTTTTTGATATGTTTAAACTTTTACACATTGAATGTTACTTGACTTTTAAATGTAGGACTATAGATAAGATTATAAAAAAAAATAAACTAAAGATGTCCAGTGTCAGTGTGGCTCATTGCTCTGAGCCTCCCTCGGTCATACAGACAGCGTGGGGATCTAAAGCCACGTCCACCAGCCTTCCACATGCACAGGCACTGATAAAGGATCAGATGGCCTCATGAACTCGGACACTACGTGCTGCGTGCTCCGTGTCTGGGGACACAGCTGAGAAGGGAATTGACTTCACCCTCAAAGGGAGGCTAAGCCCCCGCTTCAGACAGGTATTTTAAGTAGCTCTGCTGTCAACTCGCCAGCGGGATGATGGACTGAAATAGAACAGCTACAATAGAAGCCAGTCTGAAGATAAGCTGTGTGATTTCACTCTGGGCCTCAGGTTCTTTCTCTGTGTAGTGTGTGTGTGTGTGTGTGTGTGTGTGTGTGTGTGTTAGCACTTGTGAGGCTTTTCTCATGGGTGCCGTGTGCCCCTTTCTCCACAGCAATGGCTGCTCTCTGAGGCTGCAGCCTCCCTCCCTGGGGTCATAGAGCCGCCATGCTCCCTGAGTTTTACCGAGAGATGAAGCATTCTTATCAGTCCAGCCTGCCAGGCCTCCAGCCAGTTTGGCTCCTGTTTGCTCTCCAGCTGGAGAGGCTGGGCTTTCTCAGAGCCTTCTAGAATCTCAGAAATCTGGCTGAAAGACAACCCCTTCCAGAGAGCTTAAGTAGGGCAGGGGAATGAGCAAGAGACTCTGGGGCCTGAATCACAGTGGAGAAGAACAGAAGGGGAGATTGGAAAAGCAGGCTCTGGTTAGCCATGATGCAGCTCCCTTCAGGGTTGATCCAGGGAGCTGCCTGTGTCCATCTAAGCTACATCTGGGGTCATGGCCACTAGCCAGGGCCCAAAGGAGGGAACCAGGAACAAAATAAAGCAAAAAGTCCTGCTGTCTTCAAGAAAAGCAATTTCTAAAAAAGAAAGAAAGAAAAGAAAATACATGTCTCCATGTCAGCTTCCTCCTTGGTAAAGCACAGGGTAGATGTGATAACAAGTTGGCCCTGTTATAACATGGGTTAGAACTTCCTGGATTGGGCTTATTATCCCCAAACCATAACCATGGACGTCCAGCAGGACAAGAGAATCAAGAGGGGAAGAAGACACTGACCAGAGACATGCTGGGAAAGCCGGCTCCCAGAAGAGAAAGAATGGTGGAAGGCCAGAGAGGGCACTCTGCAGCCCTTCCTCAACAGAGGGTTCATCAGCTCCCAGGAGTAGTCTCCCTACAACCACTAAAAAGTCAAGGTCAGCCTACAGCAGGTGCTAGGTGGGAAGAGGCCTCCAGAGCTCAGCTATTTTCAACTTCATCTCCCCTCCTGCTTAGCTCAAACTGTTTAGACAGCTCTATCTAAACTAAATTGAGAAAGGCAATTTTCCGAAGCTGATTATAGAGCCCAGGTTCACCACACACCCCAAAATTACATTACACGGCAGTCGCTCTTCTGAGCACTACAGGCACGCCCTTGGCTCACCCTTCCAAGACCTCTGAGGCAGGTCTACTGCATTTGACATGATGGGTATCCCCAGCCTACTGGTTAGGAATGCCGTGGGAATGAAGCAGGGATTCATGTACCAGGCATCTGACTTTATACTGACCTGTTCCATTCTGACTAAAGGTGTACAGAGGTCATGTGGCCACCCCTACACACGGCTGAGACTAAATAGACTTTCAAGACATTGCTGTCCTCTACTCCTCACTCAAAAGGGGCAGATCCCTCTAAAACAGAGGTTCTCAATCTGTAGGGCAGGGTTGCATATCAGATATCCTGCCTATCAGGTATTTACATTACAATTCATAACAGTAGCAAAATTACAGTTATGAAGTAGCAATGAAAATCATTTTATGATGGAGGGTCACCACGACATGAGGAACTGTATTAAAGGGCCACAGCATTAGGAAGGTTGAGAACCACTGCTCTAGAAGCAAAGATGTCCCCTAGTCCCGAGAGGCAGTTCTACCCATGACAATGGCTTCCTAAGTCCACGCCATGAGCACAGACAGAAGACTTGCTGGCAAAGATTGGCCTGCCAGACATTGCTGAGGCTTCCATGGTGTAAGGTGAATCTCCTAGAAATCCCAGACCCATGTTGAAGAATCTAAAGGTGATTAGAGCTTTGTGACTGTGGAGAGAGAGTATTACAAATTCAGAGACAGAAGGTCTTGGGCTATCATCGTCATGTTCATCTGCCTGTGCACGGTGCCAACATACTTTGACTGTCAGGGAAAACTGTTTGAATAATAATCTCAGCAGACAATGAGCTTCCGCCAGCCCAAGTCGAGAGCATCATCAGACAGCACCTGCAGTCTCACGCGGGGTCTTGCTCCCCTCCAACAGCCACTCCCCTCCGACAGTCTTTTCATTTTCTTCCATGCCCTCCAAGGTGACACCCCTTACTCTCTTGAGACCCTTTGAAAAATTTCATCCATGTCTCTGATATACCAACCTGTGCTGAGGTCTGAATGGCTGACCTTTCCTAAGGAAGATTACATAAAAATAAAGATGTCTGCAGTGCCCACTGGAACAGTAAAGCTGCAGCAGCATGCAAGCCTGAGACCTTAGGCCTTCTCAGAGCTTCTGGGAACAGGAAAGCCACTGTTTTAGAGAAAGACAAGCTCAATACCCCTAAGGAGAGAGGACAGTGTGTGTGTGTGTGTGTGTGTGTGTGTGTGTGTGTGTGTGTGTGTGACTGTGACAGAGACAGAGACAGAGACAGAGACAGAGACAGAGACAGAGCGCTAATCTTGTGGAAGACCACAGTGGTTTCCTAGTGAGATCTGAACTTGCTTTACCCAGCAGGACTGCATAAGAGGATGATTGGACCACGGGCCTGGGCACCAGGTGTTTGGAAGGGTCTACACTTGGCTGTATCTAGCATGAAGGAGATCTTTTGCCTCAACCCGTGGCATTGTTATAAAAAGCCTTTTGAATTAAGTTCTGGGCTGGTGGATAAGAATCCAGGCCCTCCTGAGGCTACCCTGTGTTCCTGTCTTTTTCTCTCCCCTCTCTCCTTCTATCTGAATCTCTTATCCCTCACTCCTCAAGAGAACCCAGGGAAAGGTGGGCGCTGGTCCCCCACATAATCTTCCTTGCCAACTTTCCTAGATTTGGAACTACTAGGAAACACACCTCTGGGAGTGTATGTAAGGGTGTCCTGGGCAGTTTCACTGAAGAGGGAAGACCTACCCTGAACATTGGATTCTACATGCTAGCTTCCAAGACAGAATGAAAAATAAAAAGCAGAGTAACAGCACTCTTCTCTCTGCTTCCTGACTGTGGATGGCATGTGACCAGCTGCTCACACTCCTATCACCGTGATCTCCCTAACCATCATGCACTGTGTTCTCAAACTGTGAGCCAAGATAAACTCTTCTTTAAGTTGCTCTTATTAGATAACTCATCACAACAATGGAGAAACCATGAGCAGTGCAGGGTGGGTGTGTGTGTGTGTGTACACGCGTGTGTGCGTGTGTGTGCGTGTGCGTGTGCGTGTGTGTGTGTGTGTGTGTGTGTGTGTGTGTGTGTGTTCCGGTTGTGGTTTGAATGAGAAATGTCCTCCACAGGCTCACATATTTAAACCACCCAGCACCCAGTTAGTGCTGTTTGTGAGGTTATGGAACCTTTATCCTTTATGAACTGCCCCCTCACTGGAGAAAATATGTCACTGTGGGGTAGGCTTTGAGAGTTTGTAGCCTTTCCCATTTCCTGCTCTCACTTTCCGCTTCCTGTATATGGATGAAATCACGACAGTGGGAGCAGGAAACAAGGAGGTCATTCCTGCTCCTGCCGTCACACCTTCCTTACCATTATGGACTCTTTCCCTCTGAACAGAAATTAAATAAACCTTTTCTTCCTTAAGTTACTTTTGGTCATAGTATTTTATTACAGTAACAGAGAAGCAGCCAATACACTAACTGCATACACATACACACACACACACACACACACACACACACACACACACACACACGTATGCATACCCCCATGGACAACCTCTGTCTACACATTAGCCTTTCAGAAGATCATAAGATGGACCATTTCCAAACAAAGAAAGGCAAAGGCTGGTGTGGGCGCAGGTGGGCATGTGGATGCTTGTGTGCTTATGTGCTGAGGAGGAAGGGACCTCCAACTGGCTGCAGCTCTCTTCTGTGCAAGAGATTAAAATGGCAGCTATTTGGTTTGCACAGATAATTAACGTGGGGAATGTGATGTGCAAGACTGTCATTAAGACAATGGGATGATTAAGTTTCCCTCAGAAAGGGAGGGAACAGGGGTAAGTAGAACATTTGAGAAACAGAGCAGACACGTCGTCAACACTGTTGGGAGCAGAAGCCAAGGCTGGAAACATCCAGACAAAACCGTGGGCTCTGGTTCTCTGCCTTGCAAAGCCTTGTGCATAGGTAGCCCTTGTGCCATGGTCCCAAGACATCATGCAGTACCCAGGGGGTTCCCTGAGAAACAGACAGAAACACCAGGGCTGAGCAAGCAGTACATTTCCTATGTGGAGAAATGGTGACCCAGAGAGGAGCCACAGCTTTCCCAAAGACATAACTCTATCCTGAGAGTCAGAACTAGGACCACAATACCAGGTCAATGTTGGCTTAATCTTGCTTCTCTAGAAGTCCCCCACAGATCAGACTGGCCGCAGTGACCTTAGGAAGTAGAGAAGGCAGAAAACCAGGATGGTTTGACTTCCATGGACGGTGAGTGGCCTGATAAGGAAGATGTACTCGGAAGATCTGTGAGCAGAAACAGCCCCCAGAAGACAAGAAGGGAGGGAAAGAAGAAGGGAGTGGAAAGAAGGAGGGAGGCAGAGAGGGAGACAGTGGGGAAGGGAGGGTGGGAGGGAAGAGGAAGTGATGGAGGAGCATGGGCCTCTGCAGGCACTACATTCATTTGGACATTCTGCCACATAGTCCTCACAGCAGCCCCTTGAACTGGATGCTAACATTGCTCCTTCTCATCTGGAGCTCAGTGGGAGTGCAGAGGTGCATCAGGGTGGGACAGTGTCACAGGATTTCATCTAGGCCTTGAGACTGAGGACTATCTGTACAATAAGCCTACCCAGAAGACACCAGGGACTGGAAGGAGGAAAGCATGGAGAAGGCTGACTAGAAGTAGGGACTGCAGTTCAGGCTGTTCTGGTAGAGTGTAGCCCACACGTAGGGTCAGACTATTAATGGGTCAGGAAGGCAGGCTGGCCCAGAAGGACAAAGTTGGGGGAAGTGCCATGGGGCAAAGATAACTACATCCAAGGTCCATTGCAAGGGTTGCAACACACAGCTGAAATCCAAAGAAGCCAGAACTGGAGGCTCAGCAAACCACAGAGGTGGGGGGGGGGGGGTAGCTGAGGAAGGAACATGAAGACAGGCCAAGACTGGCTTGCAAAGGAGTCATTTCTGGAGGCCAAGAGCTGGAAGGGATGCTTTTGGAACTGGACAGAGTCCCAGCATGCCTGCACCTCCCTCCCATCTACTCAGTCCAGCTGGGGAGGGGTGGAGTGAAGTGATACTGAGACACCTGAGGTCACAAGTCCCTCTACACTCTCTCTCATGCCACCTCAGCAGGCCACCACTGTCACCTCTACATAGACAGAAGAGAAACCTCAACTCCAGAGATATGCAGAGAAGGGGTATGAGAAGCTAACCACCTCATACCCCTCCCTGCAGAACCACTCAGGAAACCCAAATTTTTCTTGTTCCTTCTGGAGTCCAAACTTTCTCATAGCTAATGGGAATAACTAGAGCTGTTTTATAAGGTGCCATGACTATTACTTGACATATTTATATAGGATTCTTAGTATGACGCCTTCCACACATTCCCCAGGGGAGGGCTTGGGAACACCCAACACAGGACTGAGAAGAGGCCTCTGAACATCAGTGTGTGCATTCATGTGTGTGTGCATGCATGCGTGTGTGTGTGTGTGTGTGTGTGTGCGTGTGCGTGTGCGTGTGCGTGTGTGTGTGTGTACGGTGGCTTCATCATTGAAAACCACAAGTTTTAAGATGGCACGGGATAGGGGAGGAAGAAAGAGAAACAGGCAAAGGGCAGGAGGCACAGGAGAGACGGTGCTGTCTGCACCCAGCTCATCCCCAAGAATGTAGAAGCAAGGAAGGACCCTGCAGACCACTCTGTCTCACACTGGCCCACGGAAGAGAGAGTCAGATTTCTTGCCCAAGGTCGTACTGCAGTTAGCAGGAGAACTGGAACTCTATACCACCCACAAGGTGTCCCATTTTCTACTCTGCAAAAAGCTTCCTGTATTTATTGCTCCCTTAGAAAAAGGGAAATTGGCCAAGGCTTCTTAGCTTTCACAGCAGAAAATAGCTAATATTTATCCATTACCAGGATTGCAACAGTCTAGACTTCTCTTTTGCAAGCACCCCACTTTGCTCTCAGGAGGCTACTTGTAAGCAGGAAAGGAGGCCAGTTCCTGGCGGGGAGAGGGGGTGCATCTGACAGAGGCAGAGGGCAGGCCAGGGAGAAGCCAAATGTCCAGGCCAAGTGGAAGAGAGTCTCTCCTCACAGCTGGGTGGGAGGATATTTTCTACCATGGGGTCCTGATCTCTCCCTGCTCCACCTTCTGAGGCAAGAAGAAGGGCAGAAGTCTTCCTGAAAATCAGGCCTAGGCTTAGTGGCACATGATTTGGGGAGTCTGTGGGTGGACATCTGAAGTCCCTCTACAGCCTAGAAAGCTTAACTCAACCCTGTTGCCTGACCCACAGGGAGTAGTCTATTCCCCAAGCTGGTCAAGCAGGCTTCCCATATCCAAGTGGGTGACATGCAAACGGCACATCCATCTTCACTCGGCATCTCCAAAGTCCCCACCCAGTACCTTCTATGATTAAAAATAGCCACAAGAGTGCCAGGCTGGTCTATATAGTGAGTTCCAAGACAGCCAGAGTTACATAGTGAGACCTTGTCTCAAAAAAAACAAAAAACAAACAAACAAACAAAAACCCACAAAGAGTTAAAGTAGAGCTAAGAATGTACCTCAGTAGAAGAGTGCTTGCTTAACTTGTATGGGATTCAATCTTTGACACCACAAAACAAAATAGGCCAGTCAGACAACTGGGAGACAAGGAGACACAAAGATTTAAAGATTTAAACACATATAAACACAAGGAGCAAAAAAAAAAAAACAAAAAAAACCACCAACTTGTTGAGGGGAAAGAAAAAATTAAAAGCTCCTAAAAAAAAAAAAAAAGTTCAGAGGCATTGTGGGAGAATACCACAGCCCTTAAAAAGGCCAACTGCTTAAAAAAAACTTACAATAAATCTAACCCAAGAAGCAAAAAGCTTGTACAATGAAAACTTCAAACTGACCTCTCATTGTCCTGGATCAGAAGAATTAACACCATGAGAATGGCTATCTTACCAAAAACAATCTACAGATTCAGTGCAGTCCTCATCAAACCTCTAATGCTTCTTCTCATGGAAATAGAAAAAAAATCAACATTAAATGAACATGGAAGTACAAAAGACCTCAGCAAGCCAAAGCACTCCTGTACAAAACGAATATCACTGAAGGTAGCACCATTCCTGACCCCAAGTTATATTACAGAGATGCAGTAACAAAAACAGCATGGCACTGGTATAAAAACAGACACAGAGATCAGTGGAGCACAATATCCAATATAAACCCTCACAGCTACAGTCACCTGACTTTTGAGAACTCTGCCAAAAATACACATTGGAGAAAAGACTGCCTCGTCAGCAAATGGAGCTCAGAAAACTGACTGTCCCCCTGTATAAGAATGAATCTAGGTCCCCATCTCTTACCCATAACAAAAATCAGTTCCATGTGGAGCAAAGACTTTGATATAAGACCTGGAACTTAAGGAAAAACTTGAAGGTGAGGGCACAAGCAAGGACTCCCCGAATAGGGCCCCAGTTGCTAAAGAATTATGTCCAACAATCAAGAAATAAGACCTTATGGAATTAAAAAGCTGCACAGCGAAGGAAATGGTTACATGAAGAGCCAGACTGCAGAGGCAAAATTCATTGCTAGCTACACACCCAACAGAGGTTAATATCTAGAATATACTGAGAACTCAACTAGACAACAAAAATTCAAACATTAATAGCATTAAATTGGCTGATAAAATAGACCTTTCTCAATGGTTAGGATATAAATAGCAAACGAACACAAAAAGGTGCTCAGTCTCATTAGCCATCAGAGACATGCAAATCAAAGACACCTTCCAATGACATCTGCCCCGGGACAACGGTGGCCACTAAGAAGACAAAAATATAAGTGTCTAGCTGGGGTGCTGTCTACTCCATTATAGATAACTCATTAAACTCCTGTTTATATGTATGTACTTGAGGAAGCTTCTACAGCTGTAGGTTTCCATGTGGCTTCTCAAAAGGTTCTTAATGTCACTCTCACTCCCCCTATTTCTTCCTTTACCCTGCCCTCCACCCCCCTCTCATATAATCCTCCTATTCTAGTTTCCTCTTTATCTCTTTATAGCATTGGATTCTATTTCTCTTCCTTGGAAGAATTCTCTCCACCCCTGCCCCGGTCCCTTGCTACCGACCTAATCTCTGTGGACATTCTAAATTAAACACACATGTTTTAAGCTTAAAAGCTAGTATCCACATATAAGAGATAACATGCAATGTTTGTCTTTCTGGGTTGGGATTACCTCATTCAGAATGACTGCTTCTAGCTCCATCTATTTATATTCAAGTTTCATTTTTCTTAACAGGTGAATAATATTTCATTGTGTAAATGCACATTTCCACTATCCATTCATTATTCGATGGAAACTAGGTTGCTTCCAATTCTGGCTCTTATGAATAGAGCAGTAATGATCATGGATGAGTAAGTATCTCTGTAGTAGGATGTAGTGTCCTTTCTATACATCATATGCTACCAAATAAAACCCTCAGCACAGGAATGGGTTACATCTTTTTGAGTTGTTGGCCCAAGGGGCCCTATAGAATGTCCCTCAAATGTTACAGTCTACTGATAATGCTCTTGGCTACCCCTCACAACCTGACAGTAAGACCCTACTGCTGAAGATACACATATTTATGTCATCAAACATGGAGGAATTGAGCCAGTCCTCAACTGGATGCTTCATCCCTATTGATATGGATAGCTCTGGATGTACTATATACATTACCAGAGGAGAAAAGTAACAATCTCACTCAGCTGCAAACCTTGCAAGCTATAAGAGTGACCTGACTGCAATATATGCTCATCAATATAAAAGGGGCATATTATTATGAGAGTAACCAACCACTTTTTTATTTAATTTAAGGCCCACTCCATGAGATAGAGCCCATACACGACACTACTAATGTGGCCAAGAACCTGAGACTAGATAGGTCATGGGCCTTAGAGGAAATTGTTATTCTCTAAAGGAAATAGCAGTAAAATGACATACAGATCAGTGCATAGCTCCATCCTTACCAGAGGAGCTTCCTCCTGCAGTTGATGATACTTAATATAGAGACCCACAACTGGACAATATGCAGAGAGTAAGCGACTTTGGAGTGCTTAGCCTTGAGTGAGATGCCTCTATCACACCATTCCCCTCAAGGCTCAGAAATCTATGCAGAAGAGGAGGCAGAAGAATTGTAAGAGCCAGGGGTGGTGAAGAACTTCAAGGAAATGGCATTTTCTAGATACAACAGGCATATATGAACTCACAGAGACTATGAGAGCATGCAAACAACTTGCACAAGTTCAAGATAGAGAAAATTCCAGTGTGGAGAAGAGGAAATGCACACAAGTCTCACCTAACCAAGAAGCTATTTGCAATTGATAGCTGCTGGAAGAGGAAAAATCAGTTTTCTTCAACAGCATGACACTGGGTATATCAACCAAACTGCAGGGCAGACCTCACACTTGGGAGTAATTAGCCAGCCCAAATCTAACTCTGTGGTTTTGTATGCTTTTCATTCTGTTTTGTTTAGGTTTTAGTTTTTCTAAGGAGATAAAAAAATGTCAAGTTGGGTAGGTAGGGAAAGAGTTTGGATCTTGAGGTTAAAGAATATGATCAAAATATATTGTATGAAATTCTCAAAGAAATGAATTCCAACAACAATGCTGGTGAGGATATGAACAAAACAGAACCCCTAGCTAGTCACAAGTCAGTATGGAGGTTTCTCAAAAACCTAACAGTAGACCTTCCATGTGACTCAGCCACACTATTCCTGGGTATTTGTCCAAAGGCCACTAAATCAACCCATCACAGAGACACCTTCCCATCAGAGTTTACTATTCACAATAGCTAAATTGAGGATCCAACCTGGGTGTCCAGCAACAGGGAGATGCATAAGGAAAATGTGCCATTTTTTAGCCATAAAAAGAATAAAATCATATCATGTAGGGAAATGGATGCAACTGGAGATAATATATTAAGTGAACTAAGCCAGTCTTGGAAGGAACAATATCAAATGTTTTCTCTCATTTTTGGTTCCTAGATTTTATATATAACCCCGTGTGTATATATTAAATGATGATAGAAGTGAAATTGTCTAAGGGAAGAACAGGGGAAAATGTGAGGGAGAAGGGCCAAGAAAAAGAGAGTGTGGAAGGAAGGGGCAGCAGGGAATACACTCAAGATGCAGTATATACCTGTATGAAATATTTAAAAATAAAAATACAAAAGAAAGATTGCTAGAGAGAGTGAATGAGATCAAAGTATGTTATGCATTCCTATGTCCTGCATTCATTTGTGTTGTTGTGATTAAAAAAAAATACCTAGCAAACAGTATTGTAAGAGACGAAAGGGTTTCTTTGGCTTTCAATTGCAGGTTACCATCCATCATTTCAGGCAAGTCAAGGCAGAAACTCATGCAACTAATCACATGACACCCATAGTCAAGAGCAGAGAGGAATGAAAGCACCTATGCTGCCTGCTGGCTTGCTTAGTACTCAGCTTGCTACTACTGCTCTTATATCATTGGTTCTCTGTGGTGGTATTGTGTTCCCCAAAATATTGTATACCCTAATAAACTTATCTGGGGTCAGAGAACAAAAAAGCCACTAAATACTTAGGATAGGCAGTGGTAGCACACGCCTTTAATCCTAGCATTCCAGAGGCAGAAATCCATCTGTTCAAGGATACAGCCAAGCATGGTGACACACAGCTTTAATCCCAGGGAATGAGCCTTTAATCCCAGGGAGTGATGGTAGAAGGCAGAAAGATATATAAGGCGTGAGGAACAGGAACTAGAAGCATTTGGCTGGTTAAGCATTTGGCTGGTTAAGCATTTGGCTGGTTAAGCTTTTAGGTTTTGAGCAGCACAGTTCAGCTGAGAGCCATTGGGATGAGGACACAGAAGCTTCCAGTCTGAGGAAACAAGACCAGCTGAGAAGTTAGCCAGGTGAAGTTAGCTGTGGCTTGTTCTGGTTCTCTGATCTTCCAGTTTACTGGCTCAGGTTTGATTTTATTAATAAGACTCTTTAAGATTCCTACTACAGCTCTCAACCTTCCTAATGCTGCCACCCTCTAATACAATTCCTAGTGTATTAAGAGAAGTCTTGTTAATTCTTCCTACTTCTAAACTCCTTGGAAGCAGGGATCTGGACTTATACCCTCTGCCCTCTCCCAGAGCATGGCCCTTGGCCTGTGCCTCCTACACTTTATCCAGTGGCCCCATTCTGTCCCATCTTCCTCCTGTCCTGGAGGCCTAGGAAGGAGGTCCTACCTCTCCATACTGGGTGCAGTAGGTCTCTGGCTTGGTCAGTCCACAGGTAGACGAGGCTTGAAGAAGCTGAGTCCTTCCGATGAGCAAGTCTCCAACAGGTGGATAACAGGCCCCTCGGGAGCAGGCTTGTTGGGCACACAGGAGGCCAGGCAAGGCTGAAATCACAGGGTAATGTTGGAGTGGGCCCAAAACATGAGACCCCAGCTGATAGTACCCCAGTATTCCCTCTGTGGAGCTGACATCAACAAAACTAGGCCCACTCATCACTGGTGCCAGTATGATAACTACAGTCCTGACTCAGGGAGTTAAGGGGCTGATTTCATATGTCATAACCCAAACTTGGAAAGGAGAGGAGGTTGTAACACAGTTAATAGAGTGTCTAGCATGTATGAAGTCCTGGGTTCAGTCCCCAGTACTACATAAACCAGGCATGGTGGTCCACACCTATAACCCCAGAATTCAGGAGCCAGCAAGATCAAGAGTTCAGAGTTATCCTCAGCTCCATAAGGAATTCAAGCCCAGACTGGGTTACATGAGGCCATATACATGTATGAAATTGTCAAACTACTTTTTTAGTTAAAGAAAAGAAGAGGGAGAAATGTCAGCAGCAACTGGTAACCAGCAGTGATCCTAACACGTGACGCATGCCATCCACATGTGGCTTTAGAGTCAATCTGGAGACACACACTGGGTCATGCAGACACTGTGACCGATGTTCCTGCCTATCTAGTGTCGTTAGTCCACAACCCAGAGGCAGCTGTTGGCTGAACCACTGGTGGAACACTGACAAAGCACCCGTCTGCACAGGTGACCAGCGTGGCTGTTACCCGAAAGCAAGCAGCCATGACTCCCCAGAAAACAGAGAACTCGCGCCATAGTGGCTCTGTGGCCAGCCTGAGAGTGGAGAGGATGGGGGATAAGTAGTGGAAAGCACCCAGGAAACCACACGTCACCCTTGGGTGAAGACAAGACGACACGGGGAGCCTTCTGAGAGAGGCAGAGAAGCCTCTTCTCCCTGAAGCACAGAGAGTGGGGGCGCCCTCAGTTGTCCCATTAGACAGTGCTCATTCATACCTTTGGCCAGCTCTCTTCTGCTGGTGGCCTGGAGGAGGGGAAGGGATACTTACCAAAGCACAGGAGTAAAAGTGCTGTCATCATGGGCCAGCGCAGGTCCCCAGACAGGTCACCTAGAACAAGACAAAACATCCTAGATAGTCAGCTCCCCACCCACCTGTTCCCTGCTTTGTGCTAGACTTCTGTCCTCACCCAGTCCTCATCTCATATCCTCACAAAGACACTCTGAGCAATGGGCACACTTGTAGCCAGTGGCAGGAACCTGGGACCTGTGTCCCAGATAGCAGTGACATACAGCTTCCTCCTCTGAAGTGGGCGGGAACATGGGGACTGTGCAGGAGGAGGGAGTGCAGGGCCCATTGCTGCGGACAGCTACAGGGAGGCCCAAGGCTTTGTTTCTGCCTCAAGGGAGAGGACTTGGGCTTTCGCAGGGCTGCAACACAAGCCAACCTATAAGCCAAAGGCCCATAGGCCAAAGGTGCTGAGGGCCATGGGGCAGGTCTTTTCCTGAACGGACAGGGTCCCCAGTATTACAGGGCCACAGTGAGGCTGAAGCTGTAGCGACCACACCTCTGGGCTAACCAGGTTGCAGGACCGCTATAAAGAGACGGGATCTTAAAAAGGCAGGTGCGGTGCTATGGGGAGAGGCAGGCCTGATAGTTTTAAGAAAAAGTGAGAGAAGGCTTTATCTGCACCAAAAGCAGCTCAAAACGTCTCCAGTTGTGGGTAGGGATGCTGGAGGCAGCTGGAAACAGCGCGGGAGGCAGGCTCTCCTCGCAGCATGCACCGCTCTCGCTCCACCTGAGATAGCCGCCCACAAGGTCTGCCCAAAGCAGCTGAGAGGAAACGGGGGTTGTGGGCAGGCAGAAGGGAGCCAGGCGACCTTTCTGCCGTCTTTCCATCCCAGTGCTGCGTGGTCCTTCCTTTACCTCCTCCAGGGCAGTCAGCAGCCCAAGCTGAAGTATGTGGCCTCAAGTCTCAAGGCCAGAAAGCATCTCTGCACTCCTGAAAACCCGCCAAGAATGAGGCTGAGCTGAGCCTGACCGTTCCTCCTACCTTGCCTTTGTGTTAAGCCGGGTTTTAGCTGCTCCCTTCTAAGTCTTAGACATTTACCCAAGTGTACTCAGGTGTGCTCCCAAGAAGAGTGCCGCACGGGCCCTGCACCCAGGCCTCAGACCCCGGAGACACAGCCCTCTCCATCCTCCTCCACAGGAACAGGTAAGGCAGATAACCTACCTCACCCTGAGCTCCTATGCTCCCTGCCTTTCTCCAGATCCCTCTCGGAGAGCTCCCTGGGAATGTGGGGGTCCCCTCTCTTGGCTCCAAGGTTTTAAACAGCAGCCTCACCTCTGGAGACTCCCTGGCTGGGTGTAGCCCCAGTCCAGGGCGGCCTCAGGAATCTGGCAGTTGCCACGCCCATCTGACGTCACTGCCGCCCCCCCCCCCCCCCAGGACAGGACTAGGCAAGTGGGTTGGTCTTGGAGGCTGCCTGCTCTTGGGTGTCTGGAGGGCTGGAACGTTCTGGAAATACGCAGCAGCAAGGTCTTTAGAGATGGGGGGTTGTTTCTGGGGCAAGGAAGAGCCCAGGTACTAGATCTGGCACCTTCCCAAGTCTAGTAGGTATCCGCTTCCTCTTAAATTCCAGTCCACCCTGGAAGACCAACAAAGCTGGGGACACACATTAGATTGTGAGGACTATGTTAGGGTTTGGGACATGTCACTGGGTTGGACAGTGTAAGACCCAAATATTCAGAACCCTGGAAAGCACCAGGCTCATCCTGAGGGAAAAATGTGGAAAATCCCTACTGGGGAATTTGGGGGCGAGGGGGTCCTTAAAAGGCTCAGGAAGTGGTCAAAGCTCAGTTCTCCCACGGAAGTTGAACAGAGGAGCCTGCACCCAGAGCCTCAAGCTCCCTTGGCGGGGCTGGCAAAGAGCCCCGGGACAGGTAACTGCCTGTGAGTCACTGTCCCAGCTGCTCCTGAGCCCCACCCTCCTGGGCAGGAATGCCAGCCTGCAGGGCCAGAAAAGACCTGACCACAGATGGGAGAAAGCTAAGGCATAGCTGGGCTGGTAAAACCAACGCAGACTTCTCATGGCACCCACCAGGTCTGGGAACACAGTCCTTTTGTGGGGCCTCATGGGCTCCAGCCACTGTAAGTGAAGAAACAGGACCAGGAGGAAAGGCTGGTCAAGGACACTTCCCCTTCCAGGTTGGGTCAGAGGGCATCTCAGCAGACCTGGAAGGTCACAGTCCCTGTCCTGTCCAGGAAGACATTGACATTATTTTGGAACACTGGCCTCAAAGTCACAATTTGAAGGAGACTTGTTTTGTTTTTAAGACAGTGTTTCATATACCCTAGGCTAACCTCCAAGCCATTAAAAAGCCAGCCATGGCCTTGATTTTCTGATCCTCCTGCCTCCACCTCCCAAGTGCAGGGATTACAGGTGTGCACCACCATGCCCAGTCTACACCATGCCAGGCATGGAACTCAGGGCTTCATGCCTGCTGAACCAGCACTCTACCACTGGCTGAGCTACATCTCCAGTCCTAGCAGGACTCTGTGACTCCCTATTCCAGTGTGCCAAGACTTCCTCTACACCAGAGGGATATGCCCAAGATCCTTAAGGGACAGGCAGACTGTTCTGCGGAGTGAACTGGACACGTCTCACCCCAAGCTTCAAGTTTAGCTCAAGCTCAAGCAGAGGAATCCTGCAGCTAGCAAATGGACAGGCGGCATGCTGATGGAGTCTGGGGTAACTCTGTGAGTGGGGTCAGTGCACACAGCTTCCCTTCATCAGTCCCTGTGGGGCACAGAGCCCCTATCAGTTCTGGCAGAGAAGGATCACATCTGATAGCCTGAGTTTTGAGAACTCACTTCTACTACTTGGTCTGTTTCCACGCCCCAATCCAGACTTCCAGAAATTCCCCCTTCACCAGAGGATATGACAAAGAGCTTAATAATAATTAGCTCAGCCTGCTGAAAAGCTTAGGTGTGGAAGCCCCAATCCCAGAGGAAGGGAAGTGGGATGGGCCTCACTGCGAGTGGGCCCTTTAAATTGCTCCCCCCACCTCCACCTCTCTGAGCCTAGAAGCCCAGGTAAATAAGCATTTGGTGTCTCAGCCTTTGCAAGCTGGGGCAGGTCCTAGGTTTGGCTTCACAGGAGGCAAACATCAGCTGCTCTGGAGAGGCCTCCCATGCAGCAATGTTCTAGAAGACATCTATGCAGCCCTCTGAGAGTAGCCCAAGTCTTCAAGGATACCAATCATTCCAAAATGCCCCTAGAAGTCCAGGTCACCTGGCACAGACTTTAGAACATCAGAGCCCAGTTTATCCAAAGATTAATTAATAGTGTAAAACAGAGCCCACAGCTCCATGAGGACAGCCAGGGTGTGACCTGAGCACCTCAGCTCCCCTCTACCTGCTTTGCTCTGACCCTGCCAGTCAGCCCCGGCTTCAGAGCAATTGTCTGCCCTAAAACCTGAGCTATTAGAACTTTTGCTCAAGCTAGTGAAGTTATCTCGGTTGGGTTTTTATTTCTTTCTTTATTTTTGTATCCATACCAGCAACTGCCAATCACAAATTCTGCTGATTCAGTGTCCAAAGTAACCAAAACACCCCCGGCTCCCACTGTCCTCCAGGCTGAGCCACTCTGTCCCATACTGCACCAGTCTCCAGCCTGATCCACAGTCAAAGCCAAGCACAGGGGGTCTGGGATCTGAGTGGAATCCTGCCTGGCTCCCTACCTCTCAGGGCCAAAGCCAAAGCTCAGGCAGTCTGTGAAGCCCTCTGTGGTCAGAACTACCCGAAATTGACTCTCTATTTCTACTCCCTCCCTCCCTGCCCTCACATCAGTAGTACACCTCCTGGCTAGGTCTCCAAGCTTCCAAGTCTACTTCTGACATGTAACCTTTTCCTCGCCTGCTCCAGCCGCTTGGGAGAGTTGTGCCTTGGACATCTGCAATAGTGTCTCTCAATGCTTTCAAGCCTTTCTTCCAATCCCAACTCCTGAGCAAGGCTTACTCTGACCACCATGTTTAAAATTACAACCATCTTCCCTATCCTGGGTCTGCTCCCAACCTCACCTGCCCTGTGCTGTTGGCAGGGTTTTTAACTTTTCTTTTTTAAAACTTTTTTTTTTTTTTTTTTATCAACACCACCTTCTGACCAACTACCTAATTTACTCAAGGTCTCGTGTAGCCTCAGCTGGCCTTGAACTTGATTTATAGCTGAGAATGACCTTTAACTTCTGGGCTTCCTGCTCCACCTCCCATGTGCTGGGATTTCAGACATGTGGAACATTCCTGGTTTATATGGTGCTGGGATCAAGTCCAGAGTTTCACACATACTAGGCAAGCATTCTGCCAACTGAGCTACAGCCTCACCCCCCAGATTTCCTCAGTGGTCATATTTGTTTTGTGTCCACTACTAGAGCACTGTGTTTGAGGGGACACAGATTCCTGTCTACTTTGTTCATTATTTTTCTCAAGCACCTGGAACCTTGTAGGAAGGAGCTTGATATTGGTAGAACAGATTCCTGTTGACATGAAAATAATTCATTCAGGTTCCTGAGTCTCCCGGCTCTGTTTTTCATCACTGCATCCTCAGAGGCTATGGTGCCAGGCTTGTGCTCACCAGAATGGGTCACTCACCATGAGCAGGCGGCAGTGGGCGCTCTCTTTTGGAACACCTACTCCAGATTGACAAAATGACACTATAATGATAAGGGTGTCATCTCATGTGCCTGCTCTCATCAGGTACCCTTGGCAATGATTCTGATGAGTAGAGCAGTAACACTGGAAGTCAATGTCCCCGTTATCCATCTGTTGGGCTCAAACCATGAAGGTATCGAGGAAGGACCTGCTCCATGAGCAATCACTAGAGAAGGAAGAAAGGGAAGGAAAGATTAGAAGAAGACTAAATTGTATGATTCCAGATCTGACACTTGGGTGTCAGAGCACAGGGCACCTGGTGACTAAGTCTGGGCACCACCAGAGTATAATGAGTAATGGCTGAGTCCTTGTCTGTGAGGCAGGATGGGCTCCAGCAATGGCTCTGAGAATTTACAATGTGACTAAACATAGCGTGGCCCTGCACACCAGTTATCCAGAGAGAGAGAGAGAGAATAGTCCTGGTAAGCTGATGAAGCACAGGTGAGAAACAATCTCGGGTAGGGGCCGACAGTAACAGGACAGGACTCTGAGGCTGCCCGTCACTGCCTGACTGCTCCACAGTCTCCCTTCTCCTGCACCCGTATCTACCTACAGTGACTGTCTGCCTGGAGGACAGCCATGCATACTACTAGCTAGGTCCTCAAGTGTTGGAGAAATCAGGGTGTCAGTCTAAAATAACCATAGTTAGCACTTCCTGTATGCCTCCAGAGGGCCTGCAGCTCTGTAAAACCTTTCCATGCATTAACCCATCCAACACCTACCACAGAATGTGGGGGGCACTTGGCTGGCCTTACTTCCCAAATAAAGAAAATGAGGCCCATTTTCAATAACTGGGTCCCAGCTGGTGGGCAGTGACTGGAGCCTTTATTGTTTGTTTAGGAACCCACATTCTTAACCATTACCAAGGGTCACAGACATGCCATGTGGCCTGAAAATCCTCCCACCATTCTTGCTGATTCTCTGGTCTTCAGGTTTCCTAGTCAAGATCCTATAGCTCAAAATCATCTTTAGGAGCTGGGGAGATGGCTCAGACAGAAAACTGCTTGCTGTGCAAGGATGGAAGCCTGTGCTGGACCCCAAGAACCCATGCTCAAATTTAAAAAAACTAAATAAATAAAAATGTCAGGCGTGGTAGCATGCACTGGTAATCCCATTTCTGAAAAGATGGAAAGAGGTGAAACCTTGGGGCTTGCTGGCCAGGCCAGCAGAATCAGAGAGTTCCAGGTTCAGTGAAAGACCCTACTTCAAAAACCAAGGTGAACGGTGGCACACACCTTTAATCCCAGCACTGGTGAGGCAAAGGCAGGAGGATCTCTGTGAATTTGAGGCCAGACTGGTCTACAAAGCAAGGGCTACACAGAGATACCCTGTCTCAAACAACAACAAAGCAAGATTGTCATCCATAAAACACACATACACACACACACACACACAGACACACACAGAAATACACACAGACACATAGAAATACACACACATACAGACATACACACAGACACACACACACATAGAAATACACATGTACAGACACACAGACACACGTAGAAATACACACACACACACACACACACACACACACACACACACACACACACCCCTCCTCCTGTGCCTTGTTCCAACCTTGGAGCACTCATGTTGGTTGTGGCCCCTGGGTGACGCTGCTGTGGACACATTAAAAAAAGATGCCATCGGGTTTCCTGACTGATAGCTCCTCACATGAGTGCCAAGGTGCTGCACCAGAAGCCCTTCCCAGAGGACCAGCACATACCTGCCTTGTGGTCCCTGCACCAGCTGGGAGCTCATGAGGTCAGGAGTATGTGAGGGAGGAAATAAAGACAAAGCAGGTGACTAGGCAGGTGTCACACTGACAAGGCCCATCTGGATATGAGGAGAGACTATCCACTCCCACCCCAAAGAGCAGAAGAGGCAGAGGATGGCTGCCTTGACGTCGGGCTCCTGGGCCACTCTCTGGGCCTTGTCTGGGCTCTCTCTCTCTCTCTCTCTCTCTCTCTCTCTCTCTCTCTCTCTCTGTCTGTCTCCTCTCTCTCTCTCTCTCTCTCTCTCTCTCTCTCTCTCTCTCTCTCTGTCTGTCTGTCTCCTCTCTCTCTCTCTCTCTCTCTCTCTCTCTCTCTCTCTCTCTCTCTCTCTCTCTCTCTGTCTCCTCTATGTCTCTCTGTCTCTGTCTCTGTCTCGTGTGTGTGTGTGTGTGTGTGTGTGTGTGTGTGTGTGTGTGTGTATTAAAGTATTTCCCAAAGGGCTCACTACTGTGATAGGTTCAGTCCAAGGCAACCTGAAGCCTGGGGTGAAAGTCAGGGGGAAGTGAGGTAGCACATGGTAGCCCCTAGCTAGCTGGATTCCAGAGGAACTAGACTGTATCTGGATCTGGCCCAGCCCCACCAGTGGAGAGCTGGATACCTTTCTGAAAGGGCAGCCATTTGGTGTAGCTGTGGAAGGCACAGCATGGTGCAGCATAAGATAGGACACAGGCATATAAAGAGATGCTCCCCATGCTATAGAGACTGCTTACGGGACTTTAAGTCTATACATGATCTGCAAAAGACTACTAGAGACAAGCGTATGCTCCTAATGTTCAATCTAGCAGTGAGGGCTGAGTATGGAAAACACCCTGTGTCTGGGGAGCAGGGAGCCGGGTATGCCTGGCCTGCCTGGGGCAGCACTTAATCAGCATCTCCTGCAGCCTGCACTGCACACAGGCCTGTATATAGACTTACCTAGTTCCTGCCCTGCTACTTAAACATGGGAAAGCTTGGAGCTAGACTGTAGGGCAGTGTAGATGGATTTTTCTTCAGGCCGCCAGCTCACAAATAATGACAGAGACTTATTATTATGAAAGTTCAGCCTTAGCTTAGTGTAGACGAATTTCTAAACAGTCTTATTAAATAAGAAACACAGAGCCGCCGGGCGGTGGTGGCGCACGCCTTTAATCCCAGTACTCGGGAGGCAGAGCCAGGCAGATGTCTGTGAGTTCGAGGCCAGCCTGGACTACCAAGTGAGTTCCAGGAAAGGCACAAAGCTACACAGAGAAACCCTGTCTCAAAAAACCAAAAAAAAAAAAAAAAAAAAGAAAAGAAAAGAAAAAAAAAAAGGAAACACAGAGCCAAATACAGAGTTAAAGCTAAAACAAACAAACAAACAACAACAACAACAAAAAAAAAAAAAAAAAAAAAAAAAACAGCCGGGCAGTGGTGGCGCATGCCTTTAATCCCAGCACTCAGGAGGCAGAGCCAGGAGGATCTCTGTGAGTTCGAGGCCAGCCTGGACTACCAAGTGAGTTCCAGGAAAGGCGCAAAGCTACACAGAGAAACCCTGTCTCGAAAAACAAAAACAAAAACAAAACAAAACAAAAAACAGAGTTAAAGCTAAAGAGATCAGAGCAATAGCCAACTAGCTTTAGCTCCCACCAGCAGTAGCTTCCCCCAAGAGAGAGACCTTCTAATGTCTGACTGGTGTCTTTATTGCTTTTCCTGTTCTACTTTCTCATTGGCTCTAAGCCCAGCTACATGACTTCCTCATCACTGCCTGTCTATACAGACCTCCTGGTCTCTATGGTTGGTACTGGGATTAAAGGTTTGTGTCACCATGCTTGGCTGTGTCCTTGACCACACAGAGACTCTGCCTGTCATGTGATCAGATTAAGGGTATGGGCTACCACTGCCTGACTGCTGTCCCTGGCTCGCTATGACCTCTGATCTCCAGGCAAACTTTATTTATTAACATACAAATAAAATCACATTTCAGCACAATTAAAATATCACCACACTTTACTATGTTAAAGTTAAAACCTTCCTTTAAAAAAAAAATAAAGCAAAGGGGAAGTGCTGTGGATATCGCTCTGTATAAATAAAATGCTGATTGGCCAGTAGCCAGGCAGGAAGTATAGGTGGGATGAGCAGAGAAGAGAATTCGGGGAACAGGAAGGCTGAGTGAGGAGACACCAGCCTGCTGCCCAGGGAGCATCATGTAATGGGACACAGGTAAAGTCATGGAACACGTGGCGACATATAGATTAACAGAAATGGGCTGAGTTTAAGTGTAAGAGCTAGTCAGTGGTAGGCCTGAGCTAACGGCTAAGCAGTTTAATTAATATAAACTTCTGAGTGATTATTTTATAAGCAGTTGTGGGGTCCATGGTGCTGGACGGGACTGAAGAAAACTTCAGCTACAGCTTAGACTTGTTCCTAATTAGTTCTTGTAACTTAAATTAACCCATGTCTTTTCATCTACATTCTTTTACATGGCTTTGTTACCTTTACTCTATACTGCCCATGCTGCTGCTTCTGGGTCTGGCTGATGACCCTGCCTTTTTTCTTCCTAGAGATCTCTCTCTGCACAAAAGTCCCACCTATCTTTCCTATCTAGCTATTGGACATTCAGCTTTTTATTACACCAATCACAGCAATGTATCTTCATACAATGTATAAATATCCCACATTTCCTCCTTTTTGTCTAAATAAAAATGAAAGGTTTTAATTCTAATACAGTAAAACTATATACAATAATAACAATTATCAGGGAAGAATTACATTTATGATGTCCAGTCTATCTGTATTTGGCAAATTCAGAGAAAACATTCCATTATCTAGCCTATCTTGGTGAGTCAAAGTTTTGTACCTACTTTATTTTTTATCCTAACTTGTTTTGCCACCCTAAAACTATCTTTTTAGACTTCAAAACCTTTTCTTAGATAAACAACTTAAAGCTTTTAAGTCTCTCAATCTTATTTATTTCATACCTCTTTTGTCAGTTTCTTTTCTGAATTTGCTAACAAAGGAAAACTTTAACAATAACTATCTAGTCTTTAACCCCATCAAAGACCTGAGAAGGTCTTTGAATAAACAGGAAGTGCAGAGCAAGCAACTTCCAAAACTATAGAAATGACAGAGACATCTGGCTACCTGGTCAGTCACCCAAGGTTCTTCTGCAGTGTTGGGGCATCCATCTTTAGCCTACAGGTCTAGAATATCTGACAGACTTTTTTTGAAGCAGGAAAATTTGAAGGACTGTCCTACCTTGTCTTGGCAAAGTTCAGTAGTCACCTTCTTTTGTGTCTTGCTTATCCAATTTGGACAACATACTTTCATCAGTTGAAGCAAGGGCAGTTTTTTTTTTGTCCAAAATTGGTAGGCTTGCTATATAGAAAACAAACTCCATATGGAGATTCTTTGATGCCCATCATCCTTTTTTGAAGTAAATTGGTGCTGCCAGGAGCAGACGTGTCTCACTGTCATGAAAAGCCTTATGTTATTAGAACATCTTACATGCCATATTCTGTAGGTCTTTGAAGTGTTTGAAGACCATCTATATATTTAAAGTATATCTCTATTTGACCTTGAAATCATACCTAACATGATTTGTTTGTTTGATTGTTATAGATGACTAACTACTAACCTGCATTTCTTAATTATCCTAAATAATTTATAATACTAGCTTTCAAGGACTAGAAATTTGCATTACATTGTTAAATGAGTTGCATAGGTACAATGCTTTAAACTAGAGTAGAAACATACATACATACAGTATAACAAAAATAACCTTAAATTTGTATCAATATATAAAAACCCATACCAATGTAAAATATTTGAGACAAGTAGTTCTTTTTTAGTTCAAAAGTAGACTTAACAACCCACCCTTTTATCCCATCATTTCTATACTATATCCCTCCTTTGTTCCTTTAGAAAGAGATCCCTGAAATTAATCTCCTTTGCTGAGCTTTTTCCCTGACCATGACCAATAACAACTTGTAACCAACCCCCCTAAATGATGACAAACATCATAACCCACCAAATGACCAAAAACCATTCACTTTGCCTCTTGGGAATGTGGGCATCTTGTTCTCTAGACTGCTTCCTGTTGTGTGGGGGCACTGGCATCTTTAGGGGACCCTGAGAAAATTGGGATAATGGTCAAGTACTGGGAGAGCTAGCTGTATCATTTTTTGTTTAGTCTGTTTGATGGGAAAGTGTAGAGCTTGTCTGAAGTCTTGGCTGGATAGTCTGTGAGGCTGGGCTGTCTCAGCTAACAGATTTGAAGTTGTTCTGGATGCAGAATTTTGAGGAAACTTCAACAGAGGAATTCTGAGAGGCTGTATCACCTGGGCTACTTATCTTTATTGGTGTCTGGTCTTTTTTTCTGAAAACACATAAACTTTTAAAGGTAACATATATATCTGTAATAACACAAGTATTGAATTATGGTGTGTACAAGTCAGCTAAAAAGATTTTTTTTAGATGTTTGAGCAGGTAAAAGGCATATGTAAACTTTATAAGTCCATTTGGACTATATAACCAAACTGTAATATCAATCTCTATCCATCCATATGAAAGGATGGTATGTAATAATAAGTCATGAGAACTGTGTAGCAAGAAGATTCATCATGTCTCATCCTGTCTCAGAGCTGTCCCCATGTAGAGGGATCAGCATATATGCCACCTGTCCTGTAGTCTTTCCTGGCTTTTTTCCTCATGTCTGCAACCAAGATCCTCAGGAGGTCTCCGTGGGCAAATCTGATCTTCAATAATTTTAAAGAGAACTATAACTTTTTGTTTCCCATGGAAACTTCTCCCCCAACATAACATATTTTCTGACTTTCATTTTGATGTTAAGACATTCTTAAAACATATAGGTTGGTTTAATTTAGCAGTTTCCAAAATCCAGTATCTCTCACCAGCTATTGGTTTTTGTACATTGCCATTTAAAAAGTTCAATGTCAACAAAGCACCATACAGGATTCAGATGCCCTGTGTATTTGCCATCTTTACATGGCTTTTTTTTTTTACATTACTTTATTCTTTCTTTAAAGGCTTTACTTTATCATTTTTAAATTACTTTTTGTATGACTGTCTATACTCATTTTCTTTTCTTTCTTTAGCATCTAAGCACATTTTTAAAAATACTGTACCTGCTTTAGCATTCTCTGCCCACATGAGACAAATTTTGACCTGCCATGTCAGCCACCACATGGCTCAGCTTTAGTGAATGGCGCTGGTGGCTGGCTTCACTGTACTCCAAGCATGGGCCCTCCTGAGAGTCTACAGGACTAGGAAACCTCATCTGGCTCCTTGTCTAGAATGTTTTTTTGTTTGTTTGGTTGGTTGGTTGGTTGTTTTTTTGTTGTTGTTGTTGTTTTTTTTTTTTTAGCTTCCTTAGGCCCTATGTTTAGATATTCAAGCCCCATGTTGAGCACCAACCATATGTAGATGGATTTTTCTTTGGGCCATGAGCCCACAAATAATGAGCAGAGACTTATTATTAATTATGACAGCTCTGCCTTAGTTAAGGCTTGTTCCTAACTAGCTCTTATAATTTAAATTAACCCATATCTTTTAGTCTACATTATTTTATGTGGCTCAGTTACCTTTTATTCTGTATTGCCCATCTTGCTTCTTCCACATTTAGTTAGCAACCCTGCCCTTTTTCTTCCTGGAGATCTCTCTCTGCTCGGAAGTACCGCCTATCTCTCCTTTCTAGCTATTGGCCATTCAGCTTTTATTACACTAATTAGCAATACATCTTCACACAGTGAACAAATATCCCACAACAGGGCAGTGGTAGAGCATATGCTTAGCATGCACAAGGACACTGGTTCAGTCACCAGTTCAAAGAGAGGCCTTGGCCAAGGCCCTCTGCCAGCTAGTTTAATCACGTCACTAAAGGGGTTGGATTTCCACTAGTTCTTATTGAAGCTGCCTGCTTAGAGTTACTTAAAGAACTGAAACTATCACACACAGGCCAACCTAGGCTTCACTCCAAGATTAAATAGTTTGAAGATGAGCAATGGTTTTTTTTTAGATTTATTTTTACTTTCAATTATGTGTATGTATGTGAGGGTATGTGTGCATGTATTAGTGCAGGTCTCTGAGGGGTCTAGAAGAGGGTGTCAGATCTCCTGGAGCCGGAGTTACAGGCAGTTATGAGCTGCTCAACATGGGTACTGGGAATGAAGCTGAGTGCTCTGCAAGAGCAGAGAACCATTCTTCTAGTCCCTGGAACTGTCAAAGTTTTAACAGCTCTCTAGAGAACTGTGAGTTATAGCTAAAGGTAGAGAACACTGAAGCCCCCTCAACTCTGGGAAGCTTTTCTCTCAGGACTGGTGGTTTAGAACTCTAGCTTAAAACCTCAGGGTAGAGAGATAGGCTAGAGGAGAGAGGAAGCCATAAGAAAGTAGAGTTCATGTCCCACCAGGGTGGCCGCTCACTAGCTAGGTGATATCAGGCACTGTGGCATTCACCCAGAAGCCCTCTTCTGTAGTGGGAATTGTGAGGAGTCCACCCCACAGACCCTGTGAAATGAAGAGGAGCAGGCCAGGACTATGTCCTTTAGATGCTGTGCTCTGACCTGCAATGATTGCAGATAGCAAAACAAACACTCCCACCTGAGCCACATGCCAACAGAGACTGGCATGGGCTGCTCTCCCTCACCCCAGAACTGCTTTGCATGGTCCAAGATTCCTTCCAGACTGGACTGAACCAGAGGGCAGAGAGGCCAGCACAAAGGGCATCATGGGAATAGGGTTATGGGGAGGGCCTTAGCTTCTGGCCTTCCAGGACAGGACTAGGCAAAGGGTAGAGCCAGGGATGGGAATATTTACAAACAAGGAAGGCAGAGGAACAAGTGTGAACATGACAGATGTTTGGCTTTAAGATTTTCAAGGGGTTATACAGACAGAATCAAAAGAGAAAGACTGACTCGAAGCGGGTGTAGTAAGGTCTGAGGCTGAACTCCCTCCCGCCAGTATGTCTGAGGCAGCAGAGGAGACCTCCCTTTTCCTGGGGCCTCCATATTCCCAGGGCTGCTGAGGCTCTGCCTGGTTTTATTTTCTAGGTTTGTTTGTTTGTCTGCTTGTTTCAATAACTTTAGGGACTGCTTGTGAGGTCCTGTTAACTTCTGGGGCAGGAACAACGTACACAAGCTCAACTCAACTCAAGCAAAAGAAGTACTCAGAAAGAAAATGGAGAAATCAGCGCTAAGACTTCCGTCTCTGTGTTCTCATATTTCAGTGGCATAATCCACGGCTGGAGAAAACAGATCTGGGGAAGGAGAGTGACTTGTGTTCAGAGTCATGAGTCCCCTCTGCTGTGCCCCTCCCGCTCCCCACGTGCTGCTTTATGTGGAGCCCTTCCACTGAGCTCCAGGCTCACAGTTTGTGCTGTGGGTTTTCCAGGCTGCTGTGGATTTTGTAAGATCTGGGCTTCCACCCTAAGTTTTGTTTCCGGGGCTGAGACAGACTCATTACGTCAGCAGAGCCCTTGACACACTTCCTGGGTAAACACAGGAGCCAATGAGAGTGATCCCTAAAGAAACAAGGAGGGAGGGAGGCTGGAAGCAGGACTCCTAGGACCTAGGTGTCAAAGGCTGCAATGGGAGCCAGCCCTTCTGCTAGATTTGGTGAAAGAAAGAAACGTGGGGAAGTAAAATCACTGCCTTCACTCAGAGCTGCCACTCTCCTGCGATTCTTCCACCTGATTCTGACTTCCCTGTCATTTGCTCAGAGAACCGTGCCCCCGTCAGCTGGTGGTGGTCAGTTGTCTGTGTGTATTTATGTTCATGGCCATGGTGTCACATCTGTCTTTTGTGTGGGCGACATCTCCAGTGAGAGACCACAGGTCCTCTGTAACTCACACTGCCAACAAACATGGGAAACCCAGACGCCTGGATCTCAACTAAATAAAGAATGTGTTGGCCATGAAAAGTAAGCTCCAAACACCATATGTGACATATTTATACTACAGTGTTCACTGCTTCTCTGAAATTCTGAGCTTCCCAACTTTTTATTTGCAGAACCCAGCAACCTCACATGTAGTGAGGCTCTTCACCCAGTTCCAATTTCCAGGCCATTCCTGACCTGGTCACCAACTTGTGGAATGTGTCCCATCTGCCAAAGTAGGATGCTTAAACATGCCAGAGAGCCCAAGTGCCTCAACATCATGGTGGCATCTTTGGACTGGACCCTTCTATCATGAGCCACACCAAAAGTAAGGAGAAGCCCATCCTGCCAACCTCTGGAGTGCACAGTATGCTTCCTGATGTTATAAATTCTCTCTATTCCTTCAATTAAGAACTTCAAGAAGAAACAACTAAACATCTTCCTGGGGTATCAGAAGAGAACATGGCCCAGGGTGTGACTCACTGGTAAAGAAGGTCCTGGGATCAAGCTATGTATCAGGCTGTTGTAGGCCCAGTGCCTCATGTGGTCATTGCCGCAACCCTCTAGGCTGGATCCTGAGGGAGGCACTGTCACCCTCCTCCAGCATGCCCAAAGTCGAGGAGCTAGACTATAACATGCTAAGGCAGTAAGTTACCGACAGGGTCTCAGCATAAATAAACCTGACAAATGTTTATTTGCAGTTCACACAAAGTAGCAGGCAAGATGGTAGTCGGGGAGGGATGCTTTGCTCCACATGGTCACCTGGGGACTTTCACAGTCTTGTAGCTGCACCAACCAGGACAGGTGGTATCTTAATATGGTTTCTGTTGCTGTAATAAACACCATGACCAAAAGCACTGGGGGGCGGGGTGGGGGAGAAGGACTTATTTCATCTCACACTTTCAGAGCACAGTCCATCTTTGGAGGAAAGTCAGGACAGGAACTTAAGGGAGGAACATGGAGGCAGGAACTGATGCAGAGGCCTGGGAGGAGGAGTGCAGCTGACTGGCTTGCTCTTCATGGCTTGCTCAACTGGCCTTCTCATACAACCCAGGACCACATGCTCAGGGATGGTACCACCTGAAAGAAAATGCCACAAAGGATAATGTGTAGATGGTAATATCTCAGAGAAACAGAGAAGAGAAATGGCTGTTGGAGCTGGAGTTTTCCTGCCTGGCCCACAGTCAGGGCAAATCTCTCTCACCCGCCAGTCCCACAGCCACTCAGACCCGACCAAGTAAACACAGAGACTTATATTGCTTACAAACTATATGGCCGTGGCAGGCTTCTTGCTAACTGTTCTTACAGCTTAAATTAATCCATTTCCATTAATCTATGCCTTGCCATGTGGCTCATGGCTTACCAGCATCTTCACATGCTGTTTGTCATGGTGGTGGCTGGCAGTGTCTCTGACTCAGCCTTCCACTTCCCAGAATTCTTCTCCTCCTTGTCCCGCCTATACTTCCTCCTGCCTGACTACTGGCCAATCAGTGTTTTATTTACCAACCAATCAGAGCAACACATTTGACACACAGAACATCCCACAGCAGGCTGTAGGGAGTGGGCTCAGTTTGCTGGACCTATCACATTGGCCTACCAGGAAACCCTAGCAACATAGACAACAAGACCCCAGCAAATGACAGTCAGAGGGAATTACCTGTGAGACCTCTCCAAGGATAAAGAGGAAAACCCTGGCGGAGGCAAAATTTTCAGGATTCTGCTGTTCCCAGTGTGAGTGACACTCTGAATGTTCCATAGCCCAGAAAGCCCCTCAGTTTGGGAGAAGCTGGTGACTCCATTATACATCAAAACTTTCTCCTCATACAGCTGAAATTTCACCTCAGATGGTTTGTTCAGTAAACTCTCCATGAAGATATGCACTAACCATAGGAGGAGACTGAGCCTGAGTCCAAGAATCACCTAGATGGAAACTGTCCATGGGAAGCAGGGTTTGCGGCTCACACCACTCCAGTATTTAGAAGGCCGAGCAGGAGGGGGCGGGGACAGCTGCCATGACTTTGAAGCCACCCTGGGCTATAGAGTGATTTGAGGCTAGTGAGTTACAGAGTAAGACCATATCCAAAAAAGAAAGGAAGGAAGGAAGGAAGGAAGGAAGGAAGGAAGGAAGGAAGGAAGGAAGGAAGGAAGGAAGGAAAGAGAGTCCACAAATAGCCCATGGAATAAAACTCCCCCACAGGAAGGGGCTCAGGCTCCTGTATGAAGGGTGGCTTGCTGAGTGGAGCAGTCCTCTTGTGGATTGGTGGCCTAAGAGAGTGCTGACCCAGCTTTGTCCTGGAGACCACCCCCGTGGTGCAGCCAGCTACAGGAGGTTTCTCCCACTGGAGTCACAGCACCAATGGTGTAGTTACAGGCACATTAACAGCTCTGTCTGTTTCAAGTCAACCTGCCACCAAGGCAGGTTGCACCATCTTGAACGTGCACTGTTCTTAAAACCTGTGAGCACAGATGCATGCGTAAGCACAGACTTTGGCCTCTTCCTGTCTCATCTTGTTGGTTTTGGCTAGCACCCCATTAGTGAGTTGGATTTGGTGTAGACTTTGTCCTGAATATACTCCATCATCTCCAGGTTCAAGTCCACAAAGTCCCCAGCCAGTTACGTGGGTCCACCTGAAAGTCACCTTTCAGTGCCTAAGTCACACAGCCCTCCACAGAAGCCCTCTAACCCTGCCATCTGCAACCACACTTAGGCTGGACTCATCCTACACAGCCATCTCTACCTCCTGTGAGCTTGACAAATTCCTAATCCAAGATGAGGCTCTGATTTCTGGATCTGTGGTGGCTTTTCTGATATTTTCTGTCATTCTTCTCTAGCAGCAGAGTTTCCTACACAGTTCTGCCAGAAGCTAGTCCTGTTGTTTGTAAGTCCGTCTGTAAACATCTCAAATTCGAATACTTACCATCATGCAACCTTTAATTTTTTTTAAGTAGGTCTTAAGAGTGAAAGGTACACCTCTCAAGGTCAATGTGTCCCCAAGGAGCTAGCTTAATGTTTCAATTAGCAGGTGTTCAAACAAACAAAATTACTACAGATTCTTAAGAATGAAAATAATAAAATACTACTTGAAGGGAATATACAGCATGAATTTACACACTCACCATGTCCCACTCAGAACTCCTGCTCCTGTTAAAAAGAAAACATTTCCCTCAGCCTAAGGCTTAGGATCATTGTGGAAGAAGGGGCAGAAAGATGGTAGGTGCCAAAGGAATAGGGAGTTTGCTGCAAGATTATGTCTCCTAGAAATGTCAGAAGCTATGCCCATGAAGTCTCACCAACGTGACTGCCTAAATATGACCTGAATGAGAGTAACACCCATAAGCATGCAAATGTGGACACAAGGAAACTCATGGGTTCTCAGCCCTAGACAAAGAACTACAGGTAACTACGGAATGCTGACAGCAGGAGAAACAGTCTTCCCCAGGAAAGAGAGCACCAACTGGCTGTCCAGTTCCAAATAATCAGCCCTGAAAATATGCATGCAGGGAACATTATGTGAACTGGGCAGGTTGTGTTTATGTATTTAGTAACATATGTATATGTGTGTATGTATGTATGTTTGTTACTAAATAAACACAACCTACTTGCATACATACATATATATATATATATGTATACATATATATAACAACAATTAAATAAAAAGAGGTCATGAATTTGTAAGAGAGCTGGGGGTGGGGTACATGGGATGGTTTGGAGGGAAGAAAGGGAAGGTGGAAATGATGTTAATTATACTACAATCTCAAAATTTTTTAAAATTATTTTATACAATAGTTGGAATCTGAAAAAGTTCTGGATGAGCTGACCCTTCATCAGTGGAGTTCTGGTGCAACCCTGAGTCAAATACCAACTTTTTACTCGAGCTGACATACATCACTAGGGTACAAAAGAGGGAAGACCAGGACTCAGAGTGCTGCTACTGTGACATGAAAAACTGAAATATTTCTGGGGCCAGGATGAGGGTCTAGGTGTTGAATCACTGAAGACCAGCATTTAGGACCTTGACAGTGAGGAAAGATGTGGATCTTCAGGAGAGGAAGGCACAGGTGGAGCTACAGAGGAAGAGGGAACAGGCTGGTCTGCGGGAGAGGGCACAGGTCTGAAGGAAAAGAGAGTACAGGTAGACCTGCAGGGTAAGAGGGCTATGAGATGTTCTGTATGCTGTGAATGTGTTGCTCTGATTGGTTGATAAATAAAACGCTGATTGGCCAATAGCCAGGCAAGAAGTATAGGAGGGATAAACAGACAAAGAGAATTCTGGGAAATGGAAGGCTGAGTCAGGAGACGCCAGCCCACCATCCAGGGAATGGCATGTAATGGCACACAGGTAAAGCCATAGAACATGTGGCAACATATAGATGAGCAGAAATGAGCTGAGTTGAAGTGCAAGAGCTAGTCAGTGGTAAGCCTGAGCTAATGGCCGAGCAGTTTTAAATAATATTAGCCTGTGTGTATTTATTTGGGTCTGAGCGGCTGTGGGACTGGCAGGTGAAAGAGATTTGTCCTGACCACAGGCCAGGCAGGAAACAGAAAAACTTTCAGCTACAGTAAGAGGACAGAGGTCTGAAGAAAAAGAGAGTACAAGTGGATCTTCAGAGGAGGAGGGTGCAATGGACCAATGAACATGGGTTCGCAGGAGGCATGTACTCATATTCATGATTTGGGGATTCTATGTCTCCCCCAAGGAATCAGGAACCATGGTAAGCAGGTCTGTCAGCTGTTGCCCATCTCCAGGGTGCCAATTGTAACATGTCCTCCAGAAGTGTGAGGCTTTCTTGGCCTCTGGCCAGTGAGTGTCAATCCAAGTACAATACACAGGCAAATGGGATCTTGGATGTTTTATTTAAGTCCATTGTGCAGGGCATAGTACCCCAGAGATGAACAAGCATCTTGAGGGAATGCCTTTGTCCTCCACAGCCCCTCTCTCTGCATGTCCAGTCCACTGTGTTTTATGGTTCTCTGTGTGGGTCTTTAGCAGGGTGCTAGCCTGATGGTGTTCTAGGTGCTAGCTTGATAATGTTCTAGGTGCTAGCCTGATGATGTTCTAGGTGCTAGCCTGATGTTCTAAGTGCCTGGAGCTACATCCTTCAAGTCCATCCAAGCACATACAGCCACTCAACTCCCAGTTTCTACCATCTCCAAGACCTGAACTTTACTTCTAGTTCATCACCTGTCAGCAGACCCTTCTGACTTTTAACCCAGAAACATGAAAACATCCAGAACCATTCATCCACTCAACCAATATTTACTGAGCACCCACCCAGTGCCAGGCACCCAGAGACAGAGTGGTAAGCAAGCCAGGCATAGTCACTGTTCAGAGAAAGGCTGCTGCCCCACAGGACACAGACATTGCACATGCAGTTACCAAATAGTTTAATTTTGTAACTGATGTGAATAACTTCCTCAGCTGTCCAAGAACCTCTATCTTCTACTGTCCCAGAAACAGTGACCCTGAGGATCCCAAAGCTACATGTTCACATACAAGCTCATCCTAGTTGTCCACAAAGCCCTGCTAGTTTTCCTACAACCATTTCTCCATGCTGATCACAGACTCTTCAGCCCCCAAGCAAAGCAGGAATACACAATCCTTCCTCCATTCCCCAAGAGACACACAGCTCTTGAGCCAAAAACACTTTACTAAAAATGTGGGGGTGACAACTTGAAAGTGAATATTACCTTCTGTGGCCCCCTAGAATCCATCCAAGATTAGCAGCTCCCTGCCACCTTCCTTTTTGGCAGCTGAGGACCTCCTTCTTCCTTCCCAGCTCAAAGGGACAGCCTCTTCCAGAGTGATTTCTAGTAGTTACTTTTCTTGTCACTGTGACAAAAATTCCCCGACAAAAGCAATTTCTGGAAGGAAAGGCTTGTTCTGGCTCACAGTTCAGGGGATGGCGGCAATGATGCAGGATGTGTCTGGGAAGATCGGGAAAGGAGAGATGAGTGCTGTGCTCAGCTCACACTCTCATCTTCATTCTGACTGGGATCCCAGCTCACAGGATGGCACTGCCTTTATTCAAAGTGGTTCTCTTTAGTTTATCTTCTCTAACCACATCCTTACAGACACAAACAGAAGTGCCCCTCCTAAGTCCAGTCAAGTGGACAGTGAAGAACAGCCATTTGATCCAAATTGGCCCACGTGCCTGGAGATAAATCTTCTTGCTGCTACCATTTGTCAAGACCCTGTATTTATTACTTGTTCTACTAATAAATGCTTCTTGAGTCCCTACATTGACCCAGGCATTACCTAGATGGAGAGAACCTGGCACCCAACAAAATAAATGAGGACCCCACCCAAGAACACAAATAATGGACAGTAAACTGGAAACCAAATCTAACCATTGCAGGTTTCAATATTATGAAACCCTGGGGGAAAACAAAAAACCAGTATTGTAAGACAGGTAGGAGTTCTCAGGAAGATAGAGGTGCCACTTCAGAAAGGATGGAAATGGGAGGAGGCAAACCTTGGGGCTGGATTCTCCAGGCCAGATAAATATGTATTTTAGTTAGGTGCAAAAAAGAGAAACACCAACATCCCATTTGAAATTTTTTCTTTTCATTATTTTAAAACACACATGTAGCTAAAGAGTTTTCTCTCCGGGTCCCGCTAAGCCCTGGCAGTCTGACAGCCCACTTATAAAATAATCACTCAGACACTTATATTACTTATAACTGCATGGCCATGGCTTCTTGTTATCTACTTCTTTTATCTTAAATTAACCCATTTCTATTAATCTATGCCTTGCCACGTGGCTCGTGGCTTACCGGCATCTTCACATCTTGCTTGTCATGGCGGCGGCTGGCAGGTCTCTCTGCCTCTGCCTTCCACTTCCCAGAATTCTCTTCTCTGCTTGTCCTGCCTATACTTCCTGCCTGGTTACGGGCCAATCAGTGTTTTATTAATAACCAATCAGAGCAACACATTTGACATACAGAACATCCCACAAAAGTTGATATCTTTTTTAAAAATTAGGATGCTGTAGGTCTCTCTATATACATATTTTAAAATTACATACACGCACAATTTCTTATGTGCATGGATTTTTTTTCTTGCATGTTTGCTCTATGCATCATTTGTGTCTCTCGTGCCTGCAGAGCCCAGAAGAGGGCATTGGCTCCCTGGAAGGTTGTAAGCCACCATGACAGTACTGGGAATAGAACTCAGGTCCCTGGGAGAGCATCCAGTGCTCTTAACCTCTAAACTATCTTTTGATGTCTCTCAACCCTATACACTTTACACCTCTTTAGTGAATTTCTTTTCTGAATCTGGTAACAAGAAAAACTATAACTATAAAGTTTTCAACTCCATCTGATACTGGAGAAAGAAATAATATTACCTGAGTAAGCAAGAAGTGCAAACAAGTGGCTTCCAAAAAATGTGAGAAATGACAGAGACATCTGGCTGCCTGGACAGTCACCCAAGGTTCCTCTGCAATGTTGAAGCATCCATCTTCCGCCTACAGGCCTAGCATACCTGACAGACTTTTCTGTGAAGCAGGATATTCTGAAGGGCTGTCCTACTTTGTCTTGGCAAAGTTTGGCAGTCACTTTTTTTTTGTATCCTACTTGTCCCATTTGGACAATATACTGTCAGCATTTGAGATAAGGGCAATTTCTTGCCCAGTGGCTAACTTTTACCACAAAGAAAGTAAACTCTATATGGAGTTTCTTCAATGCCCACCATCTTCAATGAAGTAGATTGATAATGCCAGGAGCAGACATGTCTCATTGTCATTAAAAAAAAAAAGCCATATTCTGCAGATCTCTGAAATGTTTGAAGATAACCTGTCTAAAGTATATCTCTGTTTACCCTTGAAAACATGCCTAATATGACTACAAGTTTAATTATAATTACTAACTACTAATTTGCATTTCTTTATTATCCTAAATAGTTGGTAATAATAACTTTCAAGGGCTAAAAATTTGCATTACATTGTTAAATGAGTTGTATGGGTACAATACCTTGAACAAGAGTAGAAACGTATGTACAGTATGTTTTAACAAAAATAATCTCGACTTTGTATCAACATACAAAGATATATATCAATGTAAAATATTTAAAACAAGTAGTTGCTTTTTAAAAGTAGATTCAATAATCTACCTTTTTATCCTATCATATCAATATCCTCTTTTCTTTTCAAAGTAGATTCAATATTCTACCCTTTATCCTATCACTTCTATATCCCCCTTTTTTTCTTTTCAAAACAAGAACCCTATGAGTCTAAACTCCTTTGTTCAGCTTTTTTCCTGATCATTACCAATAACAACTTGTAACCAACACCCCCAAACAACTACAAATGTCCATAACCCATTGAAAGTTCAAAAACCACCCACCCCAGCTCTTGGGAATGTGGACATCATGTTCTTAAATTTTCTTCCTGCTGACTGGAGGTGATAGTATCTTTAGGGGGTCCTGAAAATTGTGGATTAATTGTCAAGTCCTAGGAGAGGTAGCTATATCATTTGTTGTCCAGTCTCTGCATAATGGGAAAGTGCAGAGCTTGTCTCAAGTCCTGGTTAGTAGTCTGTGAGGCTGGACCATCTCAGCTAGCCACCTCGAGATTGTCCTGAGCAGTTTGTAGTCTAAAGCCAATGGTCTTTAGGTGGTGTTTGTCAGCTTAGAGGCATTACTATAGTCCAGGTGGAATTGTCATTGTGGGATCCCATCATCTTTTTGGAGACTTCAGAGATCAAATTAGGTCAGATTATTCCTTTTCTTGGTAATTTTTTCCCAGGTAGTTCTCCCTTCTCCTTTGGATGCTTATTCGTCCAAAGGTTTTTAAATTCCTCAAGATGGTTGTTTTTATTTTCCTGGAAAGACAAAAACAACCCCCTCAACCCTATCTTGGGGAGTTTCCTTGGCCACATTCTAAAATCACCAGCAAAGCTTTAAAAATCGCTAATGTCAGAGATTCTCCTCCCAGAGAGGTTTCTGAATTAATGGGTCTAGGTCCAGCTTCAGGAGTTTTAGAAGCTCCTTGGGGTGGTAGAGTAGGAGAAAGGGATCTAAAGGGAGGGAGACTGGAAAAGGTAATGGGAGGAGGAAGAAAGACTAGACATCAAAAATTGCCTCTCACCTAGAGAGTCTATTGTAGCATGAACCTTAAAAGTTCTTATAAATAAAATCAAACCTGAGCCAGGTATTGGGGTGAACTGGAAGATCAGAGAACCAGAACAAGCCACAGCTAACCTCACCTGGCCAACTTTCTCAGCTGGTCCTGTTTCCTCAGACTGGAAGCCTCTGTGTCCTCATATCCGAATGGATCTCAGCTGAACTGCTGCTCGAAAGCCTGAAAGCTTAACCAGCCAAACTGCTCTAGTTTCTGGTCCTCACACCTTATATATCTTTCTGTTTTTGCCATCACTCCCTGGGATTAAAGGCTTGCTTTCTCGAATTAAAGGCATGTGTCACCATGCCTGGCCATTTCCAATGTAGCCTTGAACTCACAGAGATCCAGAGGGATTTCTACCTGTGGAGTGCTAGGATTAAACGTGTGAGTGCCACCATTTTCTAGCCTTTGTATCTAGTGGCTGTTCTGTCTCTGGTCCCAGATAAGTTTATTAGGGTGCACAATATTTTGGGGAAAACAATACCACCACAGTCTATATTTAATTGTACAAATACACATGTATAAATATATATGACTTGAAAGAGGGGCTATCCTGGGAGAAGAAGGGCCAACAAGAGACGGGACAGGGGGAGGGAGAGGGCAGTGTCAAGGATGAGTGTGAACAAAGTCGGTGATACATATGTATGAAAAATGTCATAACAAAGCCTGCTATTTTGCACACAAAAAATTTATTAAAATTTAGTTTTAAAAAATGTTAGAGCCTGAAGATAGTTCAGCAGCTACAAACCCTCACAGCTCCTGCAGAGGACCTGAGTTTAGCTCCCAGCACTTATAACGGGCAGAGAAGGTTCACAACCACTTGTAACTCTAGCTCAAGGGGATCCACACTTTCTTCTGGCCCCTGCAGGCACCTCACTCGCATGCACATACCCATACAGGGACACATGCACATAATTTAAAATTTTTAAAAATAGTTTTTACAAAGCTCCCCAAGTGGTTCTAATGTGCTTACAGTGACTGACAAGGAAAAAAAAAAAAGATCAGGAAATGAGAAACAAACTCAGTAAGACAAAATAGAACAACGTACCACAGAAGAAATTAATAGAAGAACAGCTGAAAAGGAATGAGGTGTCACTTGGTGTTGGTAGAGTGGAAGGGATGGAAGTTGGATGTAGTAGGTACAATGGTTGCAGGGCCCTCCACTAATATACACTTCCAGTTACTAAGGGATCACAATGTGCAGTCATAGATGAAGTTTGAATTTTGAGGGGGTTATTTGTTCCTTATTTTTCAACGCTGGAGCTCAGGTCCAGAGCTTCATTCATGATAAACACACAAGCACACACCACTCAGATACACCCCAGCCACGTAGATAATTTTTTTTTAAATATTAGAGTGTCAGTGTGCTGGTGCAGTGATATAATATTCTAACAGGGAGAGCATAGGTGAGGTGAGGTGAGGTAAGAAACCATTTTGTTTTTTAACCTGGTCTATTGATGCCCAGTGCAGGAGCCGCATCCTCCAACTTTTAGCCCATGTAGGAAGGGCTTGTTGATACAGAACAATCTCTCTTCTTTTATTGTATATTGTCATCCTGAATGTGATGCTTGAAAGTATTGCACTGTGTTGGGGTGTTGAGAGCTGGGCTGTGGCAAGCTGATGGTACAAACACAAAGAGGAGCCTAAGGTCTTGAGATGGCCAAGCTATTCTTCTGTTTAACCCAACTTTAATTGGGTTTTCCTAACTGTGGCTCAAAGCATCCTAACTCGTTCATGGACTCCCAAAACCTCAAGCAAATGGGCAAAGCTGAGAAGGGGGGCTGAGCTATACAGCACTGAGACTTCCTCCATGTCAGCAAGAGAGCAGGCTGGACTCACAGATCCTGGTGCAACTGATTTCATGGCCAAGAGATGAAGGAGCTTCTGTCAGATTCTCAGAATTTTACAAATTCATCACATAATGGGAAAGAAAAGGATGTAGTCATTTTGGGAAGAGGGGAGAAAATGTGAGCAAAGTGTTTTTTTTAGAGAATAGTAAAACTGACTGACTTTGGGACATAATAAATTATGACTAAACACCTAGTTAATGTGTAGTTTTCTGGGCACTCGAATATATGTATAATCCCAGCATTTGAAAGGCAAAGGATCAGGAGTTCATGAATATCCTCAGCTATGTAGAAAGTTCAAGACCAGTCTGAGCTACACGAGATATTGTCTTTTAAAAAAGAAAAAAAATGTGGTCTTAAGTTTAATAAGTAGGCAACCTGGTTGGGGGGGTGGGTGTAAACTGATCAGGTAGGGGATCTGTGAACTACTCAGGTGGGGGGTGGGTGTGAACTGCTCAGGTGGGGGGTGGGTGTGAACTGCTCAGGTGGGGGTTTGAACTGCTCAGATGAGGGGTGTGAACTACTCAGGTGAGGGGTGTGAACTGCTCAGGTGAGGGGGTGTGAACTACTCAGGTGGGGGGTGGGTGTGAACTGCTCAGGTGGGGTGGGTGTGAACTACTCAGGTGAGGGGATGGGAACTACTCAGGTGGGGTGTGAACTGCTCAGGTGGGGGGTGGGTGTGAACTGCTCAAGTGGGGGTGTAAACTGCTCAGTTGAGGGGTGTGAACTGCTCAGGAGCAAGTTTGCACAGAGTGTGTATCGGATTCCAGCTGTGTCTACATTCCCCCAAGGTGGATCTACAGGAAGCACATGCAAGTGAATGAGTGTCAGGCACAAGGAAGTGCTTAGAATGAGGACTGAGCAGTCTGAGCCAGGCTCTCCCCATCCGATCATTTTCCTGGTCAATTCTCATCAGGCTTAGAATTGATTTTCCCTCTGTCTTGCTGCTTGGATTCTGTTCTATTGTCACACTGCAAATGGCCACAGATTCAGCGGTTTCAAACTCTTAAGTGTTCACGGCTCCCACTCCTGCAGGACAGAAGTCTGTCCACAGCAGCCTAGGTCTCACAGAGATGACACCAGGTGCTGTGCTGAGTCTCATCTGGAATGGACGGTCTTCTGTTGTGCTCATGTGGCTACAGATAGACACCAATTTTCTTACTAGCTGCTAGATGGGACCATACTGCCCCTCCATCTCCAGAGCTAGAGGGAAGAAGCCATGCCACTTGGGATCCTTTTTGTCCTTTGATTCTCTTCTTCAGGACGACCAGGTCCCATGAGGGACACACAAACCTGGTCCATCTGGGTGACTTCCTTTTCCTGAAACCAGTTGTGTCAGATAACAATCTGATTTTTGGGAGACATCTCAGTCGTTAAGAGCACTTACTGCTCTTGCAGAGAACCCATTTGGTTCCCAGCACCCACTTGGTGGCCCACAACCATCTGTGACTCCAGTTCTGGGGGGCTGATGCCTTCTTCTGGCCTCTGTGGGCACTGTATGCACATGGCACACAAGCATAAATGCAGACAAAATAAGCATACACACAAAATAAAAATGCATAAATCAAGAGAGGCTCCAGGCCAAGTCCTGAGAAATTCGGATGATGATACAGTGGATGGAAAGGAACCTGGGGCTGCAGGCTTGGAGAAAAGCTAGGAGAATGTGTAGCACAGAAGCTATGTTTCCTGTGTGTGACACATGACACACATAGGTAACTCTGTACGTGACTTGTTCTTTATCTGGTTACTGCCCATGATTTCTGCCTCATTTCCTGGAATTTCCAAACCCTCTCTCTTTGCTGTACTCCTCTTGCCTGACTGCTCTTGACTGGTCATTGACTACACAAGACTTCCCTACCCTTCTCCCCTTCATGTGTAGTCCTTTCAAGGTATGCCCCAGCCTCAAATTCTACCTCTTCCCTCCAAAATCACCTGATAAGTCCCTGCCCAACCTTTGAAGACCTAAGCTGCTCAGAGATCATTCTTATGCTTCTTTGACTGTTGCTGAGGTAATCTATTCTCCGTCTGTCTGTCTCCCCGACACTCATTGCTGCATTGTGCTGTCCAGTGCACTGCAGTGCCTGTGTGCATGTCCTTGTCCTCTGCTGGACTGTAAGCTTCTGGAGAGCAAGAACAGTCTGTTTCTTGCTTCCTGTAACTATGCATAAGGCAGTGTTCGATATGTGAATGACTTCAACAAATGTTTCTGGAAGCTACCTAAATGTCACGCAAGAAGTGAAGGTGTGCTGGGCTTGGATATGGGGTTGTGGGACCTGCAAACCTGCATCAGGAGGAAAGACTGCTAGGTAGTAATGGTGTACAGATGGCTTCAGACCTCTTGTAGCAAGCCCTCACCATGCCCCACTTCACAGGCGCTATCTTCACTCTCACTTTACAGACAAGAACACAGAAGCTGGTGAAGCTTAGTTAGTCACTTGTCCAAGGTCAGACTCCAGTGAGTGGAAAAGGCAGGACTTGAATGAACCCAAGGCTGCTCAACCCCAGATCCCCACACTCTTACATCTCACTCCCACTGAAGCTTAGGGGAGTTACTGGAGCTGACTCATACTTGTAAAGCCTCCTATTGTCATTCAAACCATGCTGGCAGCAGAGGCCAGGCTAGCCTAAGCAGTATGGGGGTCCCAGAACAGCCTGCCTGCTCTAGCAGCTGGTGGCTCTGTTTGACTCAAACCATGAGGAACTGAAGCTCAGTGCCTTGTCTTCCCTCAGTGAACAGTCCCAAGGCAGGCTGGAGGGGTGCCCTAGAGCAATTCGGATGCCAGACAGTAGGCTGGGGATAAAAGTGAAAGGTGAGGAGGCCAGAGTTGAAGGAGTTAAGGCAAACTGCCAGCTCTTGGGCAATTTCAACCCCAAGGCTGTGAGCCAAGGACGGGCCACTGAGCCTAAAATAACCTCCCAAGAGGGTCTAACAGGTCATTTTGTAATTTATTCCAGCACTGGCTTTTAGGTCAATGCAATTAATATTGATTGGGCCCCTGTTATAGGTTCGCACCATGAACAATACAAAAGTTTTGTCTTATATACAGACAGGAGGCAAACTGACAAAGAAAAAAAAACAATGAGAGCACTGTATAGACCAGTGTGTGTTCTAGTGCCAAGCTATGCAGTTGGAGCCATGCAGGCAACTGAGATTCACAGAAAGGATGGAGCACAGTGTGCTGGCAAGGGAATGAGTGGCTTCTAGGAGCTCAAGAGGGAGGCAGAATAGACGGGCCCCAGCTTTGATTCAAGAAGAAAGCAGAAAGCAGAGGGCCATCTGAGAAAAATGACAGGGAGGATTGGCAGGCACTGACTGCAGCAGCACCGAGAACAGACTGTGTCTCGGCCTGAGGAGAAACCTCTCTCAGCTCCCCCCGGGGAGCACAGGGGTCTTATGGGAGGAGAACAAGAGGGGAAGTCCGACCAGCAGAGTGACCACATCAAAGAGGTCCCAAACACCAGAATATCAGGACATGCCAAGTCAGCATGCAGAATCCAGGAGTTCACTAGCTCACACTCCAATCAGGCAACTAAAAATAAAAAATGAGCGTTCAGGGAAATAATTCATTTGGTGATCATGTCTGGGATGGACTAGATGGAACTAATGCCAAAAGCTATTCTCCCCAAACCCAAATGCTTTTTGTGAGTATTGACCAAAAGTCTGACTGTGTGTAAACTTAATAAACATAAGGCCCTCCCTGCTGAGCTTCATAGTCATGGAAGAAACTATTCATTAAACCCACATTTACCTACTAAGGACCTACTATGTGCCAAAGGTTGTGCTAAGCACTGAGGATCTACTGAAGAGCAGCAAAACAAAGCTCCAGCCCTCATGACATGTGTCCTCCAATCGGAATGAAAGACAATACAAAACCAAGATGACAATTCTATCAACCCAACAAGCAAAGGCACTGAATGGGTCTCATGAGGTGGGGAGCTTGAGGAAGGCCTCGCCAAGGAAGTGGCATAGTGTTTAAAGCCAAAGAAGCAATACATGGAAGTACATCTGCTGGGAATGTGGATTCTGAGAATGGCTGGGTTTGGAAGAGTGCAGGAAGGTGAGTGTGTCTGATCGAGCATCCTAAGTAATGACTGCAGGGATCAACATGGAAACGTCTAAACTGCACAGCTCTATCCCCTGCAAACCCAGAGGGGATAAAGGTCAGAAGTATACATTTAAAAACTGCCCTGTGGGCTAGTAGCAAGGCACATGTTCACCCCACACAGGAACCTGGGTTCAATCCCATTACTGCAAACCAAGTCCTAAGTTATCCATTGAGGCTTGAGTGCCATAAAGCCCTCCCTCTAAAACTGATATGAAAGAACAGTGACTCAAGGAGGCTGGAGGAACAGCTCAGTTGTTGGTAAAGTGCCAGACTTGTAAGTGAGGACTTGAAATTGACTCCAGAAGCTTCTAAAAAAGAAGGAGGGGGAAGAGGAGGAGGAGGAGGAGGAGGAGGAGGAGGAGGAGGAGGAGGAGGAAGAGAAAGAGGAAGAAAAAGAGAGGGAGGAGGAGGAAAAAGAGGAGAAGGAGAAGAGGAAAAAGAGGAGGAGAAGAATACACCAGGTGTGGCAGTGCGCTCACATAATCTCAGCACTGAGGAGGCAGAGGTAAGTGGCTCTCTGGCACTCACTGACCAGCCTTGTCTGGTAGAATTTGTGAATTCCAGCCTAATAAGAGACCCTGTCTCAAAAAAACAAGGTGGATAGCATCCCAAAGAATGACACCCAAGGTTGACCTCTGGCCTTCACATACACACAACACCACACACACACACACACACACACACACACACACACACACACACACACACACACGAGTGGATGGGGTTGAGACTCAAGGACTACAAAGGTTTTTTAAGCTGGGTGTAAAATACAAAAATAGTTCAGTACTATGTCCACGGATGGTCCATTTCCTCCAGGTTCTGGAATCCCAGGGGCAGACAGTGATTTTGTGCAGGTAGCAAGCAGGTGGGAAATAATGACAAGGAGAACAACAGCAGTCATAACACAACAGCCCGTCTGAGAGACTGTTATCCCCTGCCTCAGCAGTGGAGACACAGCTGTGTGGACAGCTCCTGCTCTTCCGCTCGCCCTTGGATGACATGCTGCTGGTTTTTCCCTCACCAGATGCTACTGATGTTTCATTGTATCTATCGAGGAAGGGGTTCAGAAAATAAATGAGATAAAATTTAAACTGCCTCTCCTAGCATCCCTAGAAAGGATAAGAACTGAATATCAGGGTAGATCGTGAGGTTTGATACACCAGGACTCTAGGTGTTGAAATGTAACCCACATTTGAGAAATTAAGGGAATATAGCATTTAAATAAGTGGTCAGGATTAGACAAGGTTTATAAATGGACACACATATACACTCCCACCTTTTATTTGTAATCTACCACAAAAAAAAAAAAAAAGGACCAGATGAGGCCCTTGACCTTGGAGCTCCAGAACCGTGAGCTAAATTTACCCACTCTGAGGTACTACATATTAGTAACAGAAAATGAACCAACTCGGAAAGGGGGATAGTTATCCATCCTGCTCAGGACTGTCTCAGCTTTAACATGGAAAGTCCTTATCAGTCCTCAGCCAAATAGAAGGTTGGTCACCTTAGGGCTTGGTTTGATATTCTTAACTGAAGCCTGTGTCTGACCCAAATGCAGCAGACACCTGTCCTTCTAAAACTGGTATCAGCCAAGTCAAAGTATGTTCCATTCCCAAGCTCTCCCTGGCTTCTTCACTGCCCATCCAAAAGCCAAGGGGTCTTTCTCCAGCAGACAGTTGGGCTGAAAAGCCTCTGGACACGGCCAACACTAGATCCCTTGCCTTTCTACTCTCGAGATCTGCTTCTCCCTCAACAGGCACCACCAAACCCACCAGTGACCCCAATCTGCACGACTTGCTGCCTAGCCACCAACAGCAAGCTAGTGGGGTCAGGGGTCAAGGTCAGGTTATTTTAGAGGGAAGAGAGATGTTCATCTGACACAGCCCTGGGAAGGGGGAACCCCGGCTGATTTACGTCTTTATGGCGGAGGAAGATTGTGTCTGAGGTCTAAATTACAGAAACACAGGAAACACTTGTTGCCCAGTCATTTTCAGAGTTTTGGGTAAGAAACTAGGCTGACTCACTTTCTGAGGGGAAACCAAGTGAGTGCTCTCCTATCAAGGTATACATCATATTCTTTCCCAGGAGCCATTGCGTCTGGAACCCCCATGGTTGTTAGGGAAGCTCCGTGGTTACTGCTGCCAGCTACTAAGAGTGCTCCAAAATTATCTGGAAGACTTAGGAACAGTGCCAAGACTGCAGTTAAACTTGGCTCAGACCCTCCTCACAGAACTTTCTGGCTTGACACGGTTAAAAGGATAAGCAGCCAAGCCAGGCTCCTCCAAGAATAATCCCCACTGGGCCTGTGGTTACCTTGATCACTTATGTATCAACTAAAGCATAAACTTTAAATTCCAAACTGCCGTGGCCTTGGCCAATCCCCACCTTTACAAGTCCTTACCTGGAGGACTAGTAGCCGACCAAGGGATGGTCGTTAATGCTGCCTTCTGAGTCTGGACAATTGACCTTGGGCCCCTGAGAACGGCACCGTTTCCCGCTGGCTCTGGGCTCTAACAGGGAAGGCTGAGCCGGCTGTTCCAAGATTGCGTCAGTGACCTTTGCAATTTTCTGGCCAGCTGGTTCCCCTTCCTCCCCACCCCACCCCCTGCTTCAAGCCCTTTGGCCTACCTGCCTCTCCTTTCCCCCTACTTTGCTAACTCAGGTATACCAATAGCCAAAGCTAAATTAGAGCCACCCAGGGATCCTGTTTAATCTTAATCTAACCAGCTTCAAAGAGTGCTCTCCACCCTGGACCCTCACTCTGGAGTCTACAGTACACTCTCCCAAACCTGGGCAGGGTGGTGTGGAAGCATTGCAAGAACACTTTCACTGCAGACTAATTTTTACCACAGGCCTTCTTCAAGACTTGCCCCCAATGTCACTTCTTAAATGAATGTAGAAGAGAGGATAATGTGTGTATTATACAAATATATGTGACCCACACAGCCTAACACATGCTAGACAAGCACTCTACCACTGAACCATATCTATAATCCTCTTTTTAATTTTATTTTTGACACAGGGTCTCAGTAAGTTACCCAGGATATGCTTGGACTTGCCATCCTCCTGCCTCAGTAGCTGGGATTACAGGCCTGTGCTTTGGATTTAATGGCTGTCCCCTGTTACACAGAAATACCTATGAAAGTACCTTACACAGAGAGACTAATTCCCTCCCTCTCTCCTCTCTCTCTCTGTCTCTCTGTCTCTGTCTCTGTCTCTCTCTCTCTCTCTCTCTCTCTCTCTCTCTCTCACACACACACACACACACACACACACACACACACACACACTCACACACACCTCTGCGTTAGAAGGAACCGTCAATGAACAGCTTTCTATTAGATGACTAGTAATGTTCCCATATTTTAGTAAAACCCACCAGTCAGCCATGAAAGCAGCACTCTGGAAGAACATTCTGCCTTATCTGCTCCCTGGAGATGTGTTTTTTGTTTTGTTTTGTTTTGTTTGTTTTTGCCTGCTCACTGCAGGAGTCCCTTCCCTTCCCTCCCACTCATACCTTCCCTAACAGGAAAGAAGGTGACCTTTCTGAATGAAAATGAAAATTTTAAACTATATGGAGCCCCGGATTTCCTCACTAGGGTCTTTCTCGGGTTCCTCCGGGACTACAGGAGTTGGGCACCTACAGACAAGAAAAAAGTGTGTCCTGTCAGGAAAGCATGCCATCAGCTCCTGGTGTGGGTCCTCTTCCTTGGCTGCACATTGAAGTGGTGCTTTGGTCTCTCAGCCTCTGCAGCAGGGACCCCGGGGCCCCACATGGCAGGGGCGTGCACCGCTCGTGGCCACCTCCCCCGAGTCCCCTGCTGCGCTGCTGTTCTTCTTCCTCCTCCCCCTTCTTTTCCTGGCGGGTGCAGACAGGGCCCAGGTCAGTGAGCCAGGAGGCGGATCCCAGGCAAAAGATATAAGGGCTTTGGACGCTGAGCGCTGCAGCTGCGGAGTGTCCATCCCGAAGAGCGGCAGCTGCGGGAAGAAGGACGCCAAGGCCAGCCTGACGCACCTACTCCAGACCACAGCCAGAAAGTGCTGTCTCTGTTCCCACTGCACCCTAGGTAAGCCTCCGGGAACCGAGGGAGGGCGGGAGACCGCAGGCCCCCTCACCAGCTGCCTTCTCCCCTCTGCCGCCTACCCGCTGCTCTGCTGCTGTCCCCCTACCCGAAGGCTCAACCTCCTCTCTTCTCTGCTACCTCTGCAGGCCGCGCCACGCAGAGCCCAGAGCCCAGATGGAAAGTGTGCAGGAGCTGATCCCTCTGGCCAAGGAGGTGATGGCGCAGAGGCCTCGAGGGAAGCTGGTGAAGCTGTACGTGCTGGGCAGCGTGCTGGCGCTCTTCAGTGTGGTGCTCGGCCTGATGGAGACCGTGTGCAGCCCTTTCACAGCCGCCAGCCGTGTGCGCGACCAGGAAGCGGCAGTGGCCGAGCTTCGGGACGCTTGTGAGCAACAGTCCCTCCACAAGCAGGCCCTGCTGGGCGGAGGCAAGGCACAGGAGGCGACCCTGAGCAGCCGGGCCCTGTCACTCAGGCAGCATGCCTCCTAAGGCAGGGAGGAGGGAGCTAGACAAAGAGAAACAGAGAGAGACCATGACGCCGCCCGGTGGGAGAGAGCAGAGTCGCGCGTGCTGTTCCGAGAAGCCACCGAATCCAGAACTGACCCTGCACAGATCACCCAAGGGGTCTGGGTTGACTTTTGCTGCTATGCAGCATGCACTGTGATTTGTCCAAGGCTGTGCGAGCGATCAAGGAGCTATCGCTTTGCATTAGGGAAGGAGACATGCTTTTTATACTGTTATTTTTATTGTTGTTATTATTATTATTACAGTGACTACCGTTTTTCATTTTGAAATAAAAACATTTTATACTCTATCTCATTATTTAATTCCTTGGAGGTGTGATGACCCTCTCACCCAGCACTGTGGACAGTCCTGGCACAGGTCTACTCACAGAAGAGTGAAATTGTCAAAAATCCTATAGGTGTTAGCATTTTTGGATCACAAGATAAACGAATTTATGACCTAGAATAAATGAGAGAGAGATAACCACTGAATTTCTAGGGCAAAGAAAATGTGATTTGTCTTTTATCCCTTTGTGCTGGCGATTCCTGTGGCTGATCTCTGCTTAACTATTAGAGAGGAGAGAGGAGGGGAGGGGAAATGGGCAGTGGGGGAGAAAAAGAAGACTGAAGGAGGAGAAGGGAGGAAGTTGGAAGAAAAGAGAGAATGAGAGAGACAGGAGAAAGGAGAGAGAGTGCAGAAGAGGGGGAGAGAAGGGAGAGGCAGGGTGGGAGCAGAGACTGCCTAACTGCCAGGTAGACTCTGACCACAGTGAGAAGTCACAGCTTAGAAAGAGAAAAGCCCATTGTCACAGCTGACAGTGTGCCAACAGCTGATTCAGTAACACTGTGGGACTCCCCAGAGGTAACCCCTCCCCACCTCTGCAGGGCCAAGAGGACAGCCTGATGCCATTCCCTCAGGATCTCCAATGTCACCTACTCTGACCAGATGTGGGCATGTTACCCTGATTCTCCGTCCTCCCAAGCTACCCCGACACACAGATACCTCCATTACAGTTAGGTCCCCAAACCCAAACTCCCCGGCATTTCTGCCTCTGATCAACTGTCAGCTCTCTCTAAAATCTATCCTTAATAGACCCAAAGCTCCCAGGAGCTCAGCCAATCCTCAGTCCCTCTTCCAGATGCCTCTTCCACAGGCTGCTTGCTCCTCTGCCCATTCAACACCTTGTCCAGCTTGTGGTGGTACTGTGTTCCCTAAAATATTGTGCACCCTAATAAACTTATCTGGGGTCAGAGACAGAACAGCCACTAGATACAAAGGCTAGAAAATGGTGGTACTCACGCCTTTAATCCTAGCATTCCAGAGGCAGAAATCCATCTGTTCAAGGAAACAGCCAAGCATGGTGACTCACACCTTTAATCCCAGGGAGTGATGGTAGAAACCAGAAAGGTATATAAGGCGTGAGGACCAGAAACTACAAGCATTTGGCTGGTTAAGCTTTTAGGCTTTGAGCAACACAGTTCAGCTGAGAGGCATCCAGTGTGAGGAAACAGAATCAGAGCTGAGGAACTGGCGAGGCGAGGTAGCTGTGGCTTGTTCTGCCTCTCTGATCTTCCAGCATTCACCCCAATAACTGGCCTCAGGTTTGATTTTATTAATAAGACCTGTTAAGATTCGTGCTACACCAGCTCTTCTCCTACATTGCCTGCCTCACAAGTTTGTCCCCTTCAGTACCTCTCACCTTGCTGTTCCTCCGTCAAAAGTGTCAGACACTAAACTCCTGCATGATTCCAATGTCTCTGTGACCTGCTTCTGTCTACCTTTTGTCTGCCCAGCATGGACACTGGTACCCTCAGGTTCCTTTTCTATCCTTTGATAATAGTATTCTCTTTGATATTATCTCCTCACACCCACAGTCTCTATATCTCTGAGGACGATATACCTTAGTGCTCCAAGGATTTCAAATTTTCTGCCCATCAGTAAACTATGTGTTAAACTGTGTACTCTGGGTTTGTTGTTGTTTGTTTTTTGTTTTTGTTTTTCTTTTGCTTTTTAGTGTGAAAGTTATGTTATATCTCTATTCAGAGAGTTTGGCTATATCTGAAAACACAAGTGCCCAAGCATACAGATAACACTAACTTATTCAGGTTACAGTGTAATATCTCTTCCAGGTTCTCCTTCACACTGCCCAGCCTGTCAGCCTGAGCTACTGGAGTCTTCTCACCTCTCAGAATTTACACTTGTGAAGTCTAGGTCTCATGCTGGTCCATGCTAGCAGACTTTCCTCTCAGCTGCACTGTGGGCAAGTCATACCCTCCTAGCCTGACCTTCCCGAGAGAAAGGATCATATCTTCTTCATTTTCACACAAATCATCAAGGTCTGGAAGATCATGACTTTTTCATAGATGTTTAATTTAGTGTCTCAACTGGACTGGGGAGGGGAGCATATTTGTCCCATAAGGATGCTCCAGAGGGGAACAAGGGAAGGGTGTTGCCTGATTGCAACAGAATCAAGTTTTGCAGTGGTCTCACGAGACATTCGGTCATGGCCACACAGAACAAGCCCCTCACCCCACATAGACACAGAAACTATTCTTGGTCTTATTTGACAGTGTTAGCACCCACCTAGGGAAGGTAACAGAGGAATGCTTGTTGGTTCTGTCAACAACACAGGGCTGACACAGCAGAGTCAAGATTAATAATTAATAATAATAATAATAATAATAATATTTTGCCAGACTGGAGCCAGGCACTGAAGCAAACTGAAACTAAATGGGAAAGAGTTGGCTATTTTATCACACTGTGTGAAGATACGTCACTGTTTTACCTTGACTGCCTAAGACACCTGATTAGTTTAATAAAGAGCTGAATGGCCAATAACTAGGTAGGAGAGATTAGGTGGGACCTCTGGGCAGAGATAGGAACTTTGGGTTAGAATCTGGCATGGGTGATTTCGCCAGCAAGACATGGAGGGAGTTGGGAGTACAGAATAGAGGAGATGTAGAGCTCTATGTGGCAGAATGTAGATGAATAGAAACAGGTTAATTTAAGTTATAAGAGCTAGTTGGAAACAAGCCTAAGCTAAAGGCATCCAATGTGGAGGCCCAGCCCATATATCCAAACATAGGGTCTGAGAAAGCTAAGAAACATCCTGGACACAGAACCTACTACTTGTGGTGTACAGAAGTAGAATCCTCTAAGAGGCCCTGCTACGAAGCTGAGCACTCAAATGGCTAGATAGAATGGTATTCTAAAAATAAACGCCTGCCACAGCACAAACCCAGTAATTTCCCAGAGCTGGGGCAGGTAAATGTGGCTCCCAGCCAGGGCCTGAGGGCATGACGCTGGGCTCTCACCGACCCAAGGGGCAGCAGAGCCAGCCACCAGTGCCAGCTGACAGGGCCATGTGCTAAATGGAGCTGTGTGGCAGGTAGCCTAGTAGTTTAAGGTTTGGCTCATGTGGTCAGAGAAATGCTGCCGACATGCAAAAAAAAAAAAGCCAGATCCAGGCCAAGAAAACCTCTAAACAGGTACAGTGTGCTTGAAAATATGCTTAGATGCTAAAGAAAAAAAGAAAATGAATATAGACAGTCATAAAAAATAGTTTAAAAACAATAAATTCTTTAAAGAAATAGTAAAGTAATATAGGAAGAGTAAGTTACGTAAAGATGGGAAATACACAGGGTGTCTGGATCCTGTATGGTGCTTTGTTGACTTTGAATTGTTTTAAGGCTAATGAACAAAAAAAAAAAAAAAAAAAAAAAAAAAAACAGCAGCTGTTGAGAAATAATGGATTGTGAAAAAAAAAAAACTACTAAATTAAACCAGCCTATATATTTTAAGGATGTCTTAACTTTAGAATGGAAGTCAGAAAATGTGTTACACTGGGGAAGAGGTTATGCCTTTGTTTCCACCAGAAACAAAAAGCTATGGATTTCTTCAAAATTAATAAAGACCAGATTTAATTGGAGGAAACCTCCTGAAAATCTTGGGTGCATACATGAAGGAAGAAACCAAGAAAAAAACTACAAGATAGGTGATACATAAGCTGATCTCTCTACTATAGGAACAGTTCTGAGACTGGGTGAGACATGATAAATCTTGTTGGCTACAGAGTCCTCGTGACTTGTTATTACATATCATCCTTTCATATGGCATGGATGGAGATTTATATTATAGTTTGGTTATGCAGTCCAAACAGACTTATGAAGTTGACAGATGCTCAAACAGAAAACAGAAAATCATCTTCAGCTGATTTGTGCACACCGCACATTCCCTATTTGTGTTAATGCAGATATATATGTCACCCTTAAAAGTTTATGTGTTTTCAGAATAAAAGGACCAGACACCAATATAGACAAGTAGTTCAGGTTATTCAGCTTCTCAGAATGCATCTGTTGCAGTTTCCTCAAAAACTTGCATCCAGAACAACTTCAAAACCACTAGCTGAGATGGTCCAGTCTCATTGACTACTCTAACCAGGACTTCAGATAAGCCCTGTACTTTCCCATTACATAGAAACTGGACAACAAGTGATACAGCTAGCTCTCCCAGGATTGAACATTATCCCAATTGTCTCAGGGTCCCCAAAGATGCCATCACCCAAACACAACAGGAAGCAGTCTAGACAGCACAACACCTACATTCCCAAGAGGTAGGGTGGGTGGTTATGGATGTTTGGGGTTTTTTTGAGGGGGGGAGGGTAGCTGTAAGTTGTTATTGGTCATAGTCAAGAAGGAAATTAAGCAAAGGAGCTTAGATTCAGGAATCTCTTTCTGAAAAGACAAAAGGTGGGTATAGGAATGATAGGATATAAGAACAGATTATTAAATTTACTTTTAAACTAAAAAGCAACTACTAGTCTTAAATATTTTACATTGGTATGGATTTTTGTATATTGATACAAATTTAAGGTTTTTTGTTATAACATACTGTATATATATGTGTGTGTGTGTATATATATATATATTTCTACCCTTGTTTAAGGTATTATATCTAAGGTATGCAGATCATTTAAAATGTAATGTGAAGTCCTATTCCTTGAAAGCTATTATTATAAACTATTTAGGATAATTAAGAAATGCAGATTAGTAGTTAGTCATCTATAATAATCAAACCTGTAGTCATGTTAGGCATGTTTTCAGGGCTAAACAGATATATTTTAGATAGATAAGTGGTCTTCACACCCTTCAGAGATCCACAGAATATGGCATTTAAGATGTTTCAGTAACATAAGGCTTTTCATGACAGTGAGACATGTCTGCTCCTGGCAGCACCAATCTACTTCAGAGATGATGAACATCAAAAAAACCTCAATATGGAGTTTACTTTCTTTGTGGCAAAAGTTAGCCACTGAGTAGGAAAGTGCCCTTACCTCTACGGATGACAGTATGTTGTCCAAATTGGACAAGCAGGACACAAAAGAAGGCGACTGCTGAGCTTTGTCAAAACAAGGTGGGACAATCCTTTAAAATTCCTGCTTCACAGAAAAGTCTGTCAAATATTCTGGGCCTGTAGGCTAAAGATGGATGCCCAATGTTGCAGAGGAACCCTTGGTGACTGTCTATGTAATTTAGGCACAAGGAACCCAGAGAATATGCCAGGTGGTCCAAGGGGCCTCTGAAACACTCTCAAATGGGTAGACTCTCCAGAATTGTCGAAGAATGTGAAACCATCATTTAATGTATGAAATAAAGTTTAAAAGGTGAGTTACTGGCTGTTTACAGTGAGGGTGAGCTTTATTGAGCAGATTATTGTATTTAACACTAGAGCACTTTGGGAAACAAGAAGGTTGGGCAATAGACTGTTTCTGTCATTCCTATAGTTTTGGAAGTTTCTTGCTCTGCACTTCCTGTTTACTCAGGTAAATATCCTTCTCCGGTCTCTGATGAGATTAGATAGTTATACCATTTTTTTTTGTTACCAAATTTAAAAAGGAAACTTACAAAAGAGATGTAAAGTTTATAAGGTTGAGAGGCAAAGAAGATTAAGTTGTTTATCTAAGAAAATGTTTTAAGTCTAAAAAAAATTTTAGGATGGTAATACAAGTTATAATAGAAAGTGGTTTAGATATAAAACTTTGGACTCATCAAGATAGGATAGATAATAGAGTAATTTCTTTAAATTTGCCAAATACAAATGGACTGGACATTGTAAATGTAATTCTTACCTGATAATTGTTTTTATTGTATATAGTTTTATTGTGCTAGAGTTACAAAACCTTTCCTTTTTATTTAGACAAAAAAAGGGGGAAATATTGCAGGATATTTTATCACACTGTGTGAAGATATATTGCTGTTTTACCTTGCCTGCCTAAGATACCTGATTGGTTTAATAAAGCGCTGAATGTCCAATAGCCAGGCAGGAGTGGTTAGGCAGGACTTCTGGGCAGGGATAGGAAATCTAGGTTAGAATCTGGCATGGGGGATTTTGCCAGTGAGACATGCAGGGAGTCAGATGTACAGGATGGATGAGAGGTAGAGAGCCACATGGCAGAACATAGATGAATAGAAACAGGTTAATTCAAGTTATAAGAGTTAGTTGGAAACAAGTCTAAGCTAAAGGCTGAGTTTTTATAATAGTAGTAAGTCTTCATGTCATTATTTTGGGGTTGTGGTCCAAAGAAAGTCTGACAAGAAAGACCTACTGCAGAGCCAGGCACTGAAGCAAACTGAAACTGAATGGGAGAGAGTTAATGAGAACTCAAGCCCCACAGATCAGTTCTATAACCACAGAGCAGGAGACACATCCCAGACTTGGCTGAGGGAGGTTTGAGATTGGGTTAACTGAGGTGGACTGCGGTCCAGGGCTGTATAAAAGAGAAAGAAGGCAGCCAGCAGGACACTGGCATCTGCCTCTGCTTCCTGACTGTAGATGAGCAGCCTCATGCTCCAATAACTTCCCTGCCAAGATGGATTGCATCGTCCAACTGCGAGCCAAAGCCAGCCCTTTCTTCCCTCACTTTTGTCAAGTATCTTGGTATCACAACAAAACAAGTGACCAACACCCAGCAGACCCACTTGTGCCTGGGAAGGTACACCAGTGCCCAATCTTCTTGTTTCCCAAAGTGCTCTAGTGTTAAATCCAACAATCTGCTCAATAAAGCTCACCCTCACTGTAAACAGCCAGTAACTCACCTTTTAAACTTTATTTCATACGTTAAATGATGGTTTCACATTCTTCGACAATTCTAGAGGGTCCACCCATTTGAGAGTGTTTCAGAGGCCCCTTGGACCACCTGGCATATTCTCTGGGTTCCTTGTGCCTAAATTACATTTGTCTTCATATCTATACCTGGGCTATTAAATCTCAATGAGTAATCTGAGCTTGACTGGTCCATTTAGGGGTGCACTTTCTGATAACTACACCTAGACCTTCATGGAAGGTCCTTAGGCCTTTTGTTTAAGGGATACCCCACTGAGTAACCAGACAGAGATCTCTCCATAAATGCATTTGGCACTTTGTGTGGTAAGCATGTTATCATTAGCTAATTCAACATGCGTCTTGGTATACATAGTCCACTAGACCTTTCCCCGCAGAGGTTCACTGCCTGTTTGAGATGGTAACTCAGTGTGGCCTTGTGGTAGTTTAAATGATAGTCTCAGGTGTCTGGACACAGTTAGAGGTGCTGTTTGGGGAGGTTTTGGAGGTGGAGCTTTGCTGGAGGAAGTCTGTCACTGGAGGTGGTGGGCTTTGAGAACTGAGAGCCTCACCTGTTTCCAGTTTGATCTTTCTGCTTCCTGCTTGTGTTTGAAGATGCTTGCTCTCAGCTTCTGCCCCCAGGCCTGCTGTCTGGTGCCATCATGGAATCCTGAGCCTAAACACACCCTTCCTTCTACAAACTGCCCTGGTCATGCTGTGTTCTCACAGCAACAGAAAGGTAACTAATACAGGCATCAAATTAGTTATGTGGCCAGGTTGACCTTGAACTCAAGGTTCCTCTGCCTCAGCTTTTCAAGGAAGAGGATTGAAGGTGTGTGTCCTCACACCCAGCTAGAAGTTCTCCACTTGATTAACCATCCAACTGCTCATTTTCCTGCTGCTCACTTTGCTTTTTGTCTGTATTATTAAGTCTTGTTTTATGTTTTTTTAAATCTATTCTTGGCTATTTTAAATCTGATATATAAGAGTGTTTGATAGGAATGGGTAAAGATAAGGACAAATAAATCACCAATCTGATCGAAACTGATCCTTAAGGACAGTATACCCTGACTGATGACCAATTCCTGGGCAGGCTATTGGTCATGCTGAGCTATGGAAAGTTTCAGCATCCACGTGTGGAAGGTCGTGTTCATCTGTGTTCCAGGGGCACTGAATGGATGACACCTCTTCCACACGTGGAAGATTATGTTCATCTGCTTTGAGGGGCACTGCATGGATGGTGCCTCACCCACATGTGCAAGGGTGTGTTCATCTGTATTTCAGGGTACTGAGTCAGGGGCCTTTTGTACATTTTGCTCAGAAATGGAAGCCAAGACACCATTCACAAGCACATGCTCTGCCTCTGCCTCTGCAGCCAGGCTCAGTTTCTTCTAGGTGAAGATCTTCCCTCCATGCAAAGCTGCATGCATCCAGATTCTTGCTCTCACTTTGTATGCTGTTTTGTCTTACTCTTTTGGGGAGCCGCCACCCAGCTCCCAGATAAATCACACACGGAGGCTTATTCTTAATTATGAATGCCTAGCCTTAGCTTGGCTTGTTTCTTGCTAGCTTTCCTTAACTTATCCCATCTACCTTTTGCCTCTGGGCTTTTCCCCTTCTCTATCCCTGTATACCTTTCTTTCTTACTCCATTTCTGGTTGTGTAGCTCGGTGGCTGGCCCCTGATGTCCTCCTCCTTCTCTCTCTCCTTCCTTTTTTCCTCCCAGATTTCTCCTCCTATTTATTCTCTCTGCCTGCCAGCCCTGCCTATTTCTCTCTCCTGCCTCACTATTGGCCTTTCAGTTCTTTACTAGACCATCAGGTGTTTTACACAGGCACAGTAACACAGCTTCACAGAGTTAAACAAATGCAACATAAACAAAAGTAACACACCTTAAAATAATATTCTACTACATTGGTAAAGTAAAAATTTTGAGTCAGAATACCAACAGCCATCCTATAGTACAGGGGTTCTCAGCCTGTAGGTTGTGACCCCCTTGAAGCCACATATCAGATATCCTGCATATCAAACCCTTACATTACAATTCATAACAGCAACAAAATTACAGTTTCAAAGTTGCAGTGAAATAATTTTATGGTTGGGCGTCACCACAACATGAGAATTTGTATTAAAAGGTTGCAGAATGAGGAAAGTTGAAAACCACTGCTGTAGCAGGAATCTTAAAAGTTCTTATTAATAAAATCAAACCTGAGCCAGGTATTGGGGTGAACTGGAAGATCAGAGAACCAGAACAAGCCACAGCTACCTCACCTTGCCGGATCCTCAGCTGGTCTTCTTTCCTCAGACTGGAGGCCTCTGAGTCCTCATCCAGAATGGGTCTCAGCTGAACTGTGTTGCTAGAAGCCTGAACGCTTAACCAGCCAAATGCTGCTAGTTTCTGGTCCTCACGCCTTATATACCTTTCTGCTTTCTACCACCACTCCCTGGGATTAAAGATGTGAGTCACCATGCCTGTCTGTATCCTTGAACACATGGATTTCTGCCTCTGGAATGCTAGGATTAAAGGTGTGTGCTACCACTGCCTATCCTTCATGTTTAATATTGTGGCTGTTCTGTCTCTGACCCCAGATAAGTTTATTAGCATGCATAATATTTGGGGGAACACAATACCACATTCACTGCTATAGAACTTTTGATCTGTTTAAAAAGAATCAATAAATTACTATACATCTAAGAAAATCTGAAAGGGGGCATGGTGGTGTATACATTTAATCATGGTGATATGGAGATGAGGGCAGGTGGGTCAAGGGTTCAACGCCAGTATCTATTACTGAGTTTGAGGCCAGCCTGAGCTACATGGGACTGCATCTCAAAGAAAGAAAGGGTGGATGAAAGAAGAAAAAAAGAGAACAAAAAGAGAAGTGGAACTTCAGAATAATTTGGAGAGTGAAATCTGAGTCAATAATTAGCCCCTATCTAGAGACAAGGTCTTGTGGTAGCTCTGGCTGGCCTCGCTCTCAAGCTGTAAGCTTCCAGCCTGTGCACTGTGGGTGAGCAACATTACGCCTGGCTAATGGTCTGGCTGGCTGGCGGAGCGGTCAGCACACTTCTGACAAGGAGGTCTTCACCACAGAGGTCTTCACCACAGGCGCCCACCCTGCTTCCACGTTCTTTGTGCGGCTTTACCCGACCTTCCACACAAGTCACCCCTTTCTTCAGAGACTGCCCTGGAAATGAGCGGTTAGTAAACCAGAAAGCGGCCCTAAGGAAACAGGATTTAAACCTTGGTAGGGTTACAACTTCAGGTTTTTCTTAAACCTCAGGGGGACAGGCAGAAATGTGCTGCTCTGATCGTGTGCAGCAGAACAGCATTCCAGCCAGCAAAGCCGCATGTGCCACGATGGCCCCCAAATCGTAGCAGAGACTAGAAGCCCTCCTGCTGCGACACCATGCACAACTCCCTGGACTCCATCCCCAGCGCAGAAGGAAGGACAGCAGTGGTTTGAACATGGTTTGGCCCTTCAAATCAAATGTCAAAAACCTGGTTGGCATTGTACTGATGTTCACTCAGGACTTGAAGTGGGCAATTTCACGATGAGGATGCCCCACCCCAAGAGTCTCTCTGAAACATGCCCACTTGCCACCTTACCTTGAGACAATAGGAGACCCACCGAAAAAAAGAATAGGAACCAAAAAAAACAAATAAAAACAAAAATAGTCCTTAAGAAACTTTCCAAAATCACACTGGAGTGGACCCAACAGCTGAAGTAAAGGAGATCTCGTCCCAACCCATTTTCTTTTAATTCACTCGAATATAAATTAGGGAAATTAATTAAAAAAATATTGAGATGTGGACCTGATGGAAAGTGTCCAATATATGGTCAGAAGTTTTCAGAGTGCTGCATAGAATAAGGTAAAACTCTGGAGAAAATAAGTGGCCCCAGAAATGAAAACAGGACAAAGGTCCTGTCCTCTTGTATGAAGTGTCAGTGAAAAAAGCCAATGCCCATCCGTGTTAGCTGAGAAAGAGAAGGTGGGCTGTCCCAAAGGACCCTTCCCCATAGGAGACATCATCCTCTCAGTGAGGTCAGGACCCCACACCTCAGCGCCCAGTGCGTGCCGCCATACTGTTTAACTCCTGTGCTCAGTCTGCGACTGTGCTAAGTCACCCTGAAGAAAAGAGTTGATTTTCACATGGCTTAGTGCTGGGACCAAGTAGGTGTGCTTCAAATATCTGCTAAATATATGAATTAAAAAAATAGTAAGAAAGTGGACATTTGTGTGTGTGTCTGCAGGTGTCTGCATGTATGTGTATGTGTCTGCATGTGTGTCTGTGTGTATGTGTGTGTCTGCCTGTGTGTGTCTGCATATATGTGTATGTGTCTGCATGTGTGTCTGTGTGTGTCTACATGTATGTGAGTGTCTGTGTCTGTTTGTGTGTCTATGTATGTGTGTCTTCATGTATGTGTGTCTGCATGTGTCTGTACCTGTGTATGTATGTGAGTGTGTCCAAGTATGTCTAAATGTATGTGTCTGCATGTGTGCTTGTGTGTGTCTGCTTGTGCTTGTGTGTCTGCATGTGTGTGTGTGTGTGTGTGTGTGTGTGTGTGTGAGAGAGAGAGAGAGAGAGAGAGAGAGAGAGAGAGAGAGAGAGAGAGAGAGAGAGAGAGAGACTGGGGTCATGTGTCTCTGCTAATGGAGCCTCTGTTCCTCTGGGTCTTCTTCATCTCCTCTACCCCCTAGCGGCTGTGGTTATACTGAGGGTCTGAAACTCACCTCAAGTGTGGGTAGCACACACTTATGGAAGGCCTTGGGTCACTAGTCTCTCCTGGAAGAAGAGAAATCTGCCCAAACGCAGTTCTTGTTCAGTAACTTCCTCTGAGGCAAAGCCGAGACTCAAGTGTGCACCTGCTTGGGTGGAACATGGCTCTGCCGGGGCTGTTTTCACCGAGTTTGGAGCTAACAATAGTAACGGGAAAGTTTCCAGGGCAACCAGGACCACTTCCAACATCTCCATGCCAGGCTGCCTGGGGTCCCCGTCCTTCGGGGAGCCTGATGCTTCTGCCTGATTGGCTCCCTCCTGCAGGTGTGGCCCGGCCTGGGCTGGGCCGTCCTCTTCCCCGCCTGGGTCTCTCACACACGGGTCTCAAACATGTTGTACCCTGTGGCAGACCAGCTGGTTCCAGTCTAGAACCAGGTCTTTTGACTCCTCCCAGAAACCAACCAACTTGTGAGCCGGAAATCCTGCCCCTCCTCAAAGAGTGGGAAACCACAGAGGAAGAGAGATGAGACAGAAGGATAGAGAGGAGGAGAGAAGACAACAGGAAACAAGCAGCCAATAAAAAGGAGCCGCATTGATCGGAAGCCTCAAGGTAAGACTTCATGAAATTGTGTGTTGTGTGTGGTACTATCACCATTCAGGTCTTCATACATAGTAGGGACACACACACACACACACACACACACACACACACACACACCCTCCAAAAAACAGTGGGTCTATTGAAACAGGATATCAGGTCTGAAAAGAAACCAACTTCAATGTCAATTTCAATTGCTGGTCAAAAACGCTGTAAAAAATCCTGGGGGAGTTTTCGGGCGTGGGAGGGATGAGATAAAATGCGGATGGAACATCTGGTGCTGGCACCATGAGCAGCATGATCACTTGGGAACAGACCGTTAGTTGGAATAAAAAGTTGCTACGGCAGTGGAGAATCAAAGCCTCCGAGTGTTCTTCTGGAGTCACACAAGGCTAGCGGGACATAAGGACTTCTGAGCTGATGAAAGACACAAGCTCAATGCCACATCTCCTCCCGAGGCTTGTTGAAAGGTCTGCGGCTGTCCCGCTGCAGCCAACCCACTGGGCCTCTGGGCCAGTGGTCTGAGATCCGAGCTGTGAGAAGTGAGGTTTCATAGCCATGGGAGGCCCGAGCCTCCCAAAGCTTCTCCTGAAGCACCAGTCCAGCCTCTGCTCACCCAAGGCTTCACACAGCCTGTTCGCAGAGCATCCCAAGGTACTTCTTTCACTTCAGGGAGTCAGAGAACCCCTAGCAGGAAAAAGAAATGCCATTCTCACCTCACAGTTACCCAGACTCCCTGGTTGTCACTTGCCAGCCAGTCCAGAGGGCTTATGTTACTGCTCCAGTCACTTGGTGGTGGGGGGCAGGGGAGGGGTTCAAAATACCAAGAGCTTTGGAAAACATCTAGACAGGGCATCGTTGTCTTCACAGCAGTTGGCTTCTTAGAAGGGCTGTTCTCTCAACTTTTTCAGTAGTGTAACAGAATCTGATACATTTTATAACTCGTGTGTGTGTGTGTGTGTGTGTGTGTGTGTGTGTGTGTGTGTTGTATTATGCTATTGTATTTAGTATATGATGTATGTGTGATATGTTAGTGTGTGGGGTCTACATGTTGTGTGTTGGTGTGTGTGTAGTGTGACATATATTCGTGGTGGGTGTCTGTGACATGTGTATGCCTTCAGTGACATATTTCTCTCTTGTGTTTGTGAATCCAAAGCTGTACAGACCATGGGAGAGGTAAGGAAAGATGGAGCAGTCTCCCTTCTGCTTGCTCATCAAGAGTTTAAAGCGTGATTTAAAAACAAAATCAAATAAAACCTTACCTCTTTCTTAATACTCACCTTTGTAAAGCTAAGGCTGCCTGCATCCACTTTCTGTTCGGGAACAAACTTGAAGGTAATCTAATTCAGCTCCTCCTATTTGCCAAGTGAGGCAACGGGAGCCAAGACAGGGCAGGGCCTTCCTGAAGGCCACATCTGTGCCTGCGGCAGAAGGGAGACTGGGCCTCAGTAGTTCTTACAGAGATCTGTCAAAACACTGCCCCAAATTCACACATCTCCAGAGCTGGTGAACACTGCATCCGCCGGTGGGGTAAGAGACCCAGCTATAATATGTAAACACTCTTGGCTGGCAGGAAGAGCACAGCGAGATTTCACTGTGAGCTTTTCTAAGGCCTGTTTCATAAGTGTTTGGACACTAGAGGACAGAAGTGGACAGGAAGCGGCTGTCACTTGGGAACTAGAACAGTCCCATTCTTATCATTGAGCCAGCGTTTAATATGTCTTGTCTCTCTGCAATCTTCAAATTGTCCTTTTTTATAATATTTTGAGTTGGCTCAGCTTTTCAGAGGGAATAAGATGCTGTTGTTTCTGTTGGGATGGCCTCCTTCACAGGTGCCCTAGCACGGACAGTGATAACCAAGCGGCTTCCCCACTTCTCCGTTGCTCTGGCTGCCTCAGTCTTCTCCTCAGTCTCTAGATTCCTGCTCTGCACCCACAGGTCTCTCTGCTTGGAATGCCTTTCCCCCAGTTTCACATCCAGAAATCACAACCATCACACTTTAGCTTTGGTGATACCTCCTCCCAGAAGTACGTCATGCCACCCTGGGCTGGCATGAGCCACAGTGCCCTCTGTGAAGACTCCTGGTACAGACTGTCATCTCACTCCTGTGAGCTTGGATCCACTCACACACTTCCATGATACTGGACTATGATGTACTTTGGAGTGGGCGCCATACATCACAATCTTTATATTCCCATTACCAAGCAGTTTCAGAAAGTTGTTAGGGCTCAAAAATGTTTCAACAACAAAAAAAAATATGAATGAAGCCTGGGGGGGGCATGCTCAATTGTTAGGGTACTTGCCTGGTATGCATAAAGCCCTATGTTTGATCACCATCACAGCATAAAGGGAGCATATGTATATCTGTAATTCCACCACTTGAGAAGTAGAGCCAGGAGGGTCAGAAGTTCAAAGTCATCCTTGGCTACATAACAAATCCCAGGTCGGCCTGGACCAGAGACGCAGACGCTTTTCCTCTGTCGATGCTGTTGTATCAAAGTCTCCTTCTTGTGCTTTTGATTTATGGGCCCCTCACACACATTTGCTTCCCTCTGGGCCTAAAGGGACATTCAGAAAAGACCACTCAGGATTAAACATGACAACTTGAACAAATATTTCTACCTCCTTACAAAATTCTCTGGTTATAGAAGAGTGTTCCTGCTGTACCACAAGGGAAAGAGAGAAAAAGTGGAGACAGAGATAATAGTTTTTGAGAAATGTCAACATCCTTTCCAAAGATGGCCTGAGCCTAGGAAGCCCAGATGCCCATGAAGCAAAAGTGTCACAAAGCTTCAGGAGAGACGTGGGGAGATGCTACCCCACCCCTGGGAGACACACACAGGAGGAACAGACTCTGAAACACCAGCCAGAGCTAGAAACAGTGGGATTTGATAAGATCGACATGAAAGATGAAGTCACCAGCCCCTTTCTTGGCTCTGGCCTGTGTGCCTTTACCTACTTACCCCACCCCACAGCAGGGGAAAAAAAAACAGTGAAAGGGAAAGATGCAAGAGACTTTGGCCGTGACTGTTGCCAGGGTAGGATGAAAGCTCCGGATACGGCAGACCCCCAGGGAGATCACCCCAGTAGCATCAGTGTCCTCTGACATTAGGGACAACAGAGTATCCACCGATGAGGACCAAAAGGACACATTTTATAACCACACAGAACAAGAAAAAAACTTCTTGAAGCAAAGCAAGCTCAAGAGCCTGAGGTCAATTCCCAGCCCAACATTAAGAGCTAGGCACTGTGGCATGTGCCCAAATCTCGGTCCCCAGAGCCTCTGGCTGGCCAGCCTAGCTGAGTTGGAGAGCTCCAAGTTCAGTGAGAGAAGCTGCCTCAAATACCAGAGTGGAGAGCGAGCGATAGAGGAAGCTACTTGGAGTCGCTCTCCTAGTTCCAAATGTGCATGCATGTACACCCACCCACATGTATATATATCCACCCACATATATGTACATATATGTATATGTATATATGTGTGTGTGTATATCTATGCCCAACCACATATATGTATACACACCCACATGTATATACACCTACACACATTATGTACACACTCCCACAATTGCACACACAATTATGATGAAACATCGGAAGATAAGATAATTCTCCCAGAAAGAGGGGAAATGGGGGTGAGAGATAAATATAAAAAGATCAGCCTAGAATCTCTAACACCTTTTAATAAGAACTAGAGAGAGAGCGAACAGAGAAAGTGGAAGAGGAAATACTTCCTCCAAAGCTTCCTAAGGCAAAGTACTTGAGATTCCATCTGAGCAACCAGGAGGGTTCTCAACACACCCTACAAAGTAGAAACCAAATCCCCACCGAATATAACACCAGGTATGCGAGACCCCAGGAATGAACGGAACTGAGAAGTCCTAGAGAGACAGCCCACAATAGAACAGCTAGGATCAACACTGGATCTAACACTGCTCAGTATTGACAGTGAGGCTAGAAAGCCGCACAGCAGTGTCCTCCAAAGGGGGAGAAAATCATGTCCAACCTAGAGTTCCTTGCTCAGCCAAATACAGTGAAGGGGAGTTAGGACGAGCTCGCATATGGGAACTGCTACATCAGCTGAGGACGGAAGATTCATGCCACACAGCAATGTTAGAATGTAAACAAATGTAAGAGTCCTTTTTACATAAAAATCCTTTGGCATCCTTGGGAGGTACACCAAGAAAGAGAAAAACAGGGATCCCCAGGTATCTGCAAAGGGAGGTCCCCACATTGCCAAACTGTAAAGCTCTGTCCAGGCTGGAAGACAAGAAAATAGGACTTACTACATACTACCTGTCTACTCGGTGTGTATTTCTTATCCGAGAGTCTGGAGAATGTGAGCAACTAAGAAAGTAGAGAAATAAAGATGGAGATGTTTATTAACTCCCAAGGGACGGCAAAGGACACAAGAAAAGAAATGCAACCACAGCACTGGCGTGGCCTTGACGTGGCCTAAGAACATGAATGCTGATTGACAATCCCATGGAGACTGTGAAGCTACAGTATTAGGGCCTGGAAGACACCAAATGAATGTGCTGTTAGAAAGAAAAAAAAAAAACAGATTTTCCTTATGAGAAATCAGTAAATAACTTCTTTAAAAAAAAAAAAAGATGTATTTATTTATTATGTATAGTGTTCTGCCTGCATGTTTGCCTGCATGCCAGAAGAGGGCATCAGATCTCATTTTAGATGGTTTTGAGCAGCCATGTGGTTGCTGGGAATTGAACTCGGAACCTCTGGGAGAGCAGCCAGGGCTCTTAACCTCTGAGCCATCTCTCCAGCCCCAGTAAATAACTTCTAAATTTGCAAAATCAAAAAAATACTTAAAAGAATATTGTTTAAAAAATATACAGTTGAATCCTCCTAGAGGACAGGGACTATAATAAGTTTTAAAAGCTTTTGCCTATGAATAGGACTATGGCCTGGAGGCTTCAAGAGTCTTCAGAAACCATGAGAGTTTTTAAAGATTCCAATGCATTATATTGACAGTTATACAAATTTATTTAGTGTATTATACAAGTGTGTGTGTGTGTGTGTGTGTGTGTGTGTGTGTGTATGTGTGTGTGTATGGATCATTCTGTGTCCATGCTTGTGTAGAGGCCAGAAGTCAGTCTCCAGTGTGGTTCCTCAGGAGCTGTCCATCTTATTGTTTGAGACAAGGTCTCTCACTGGGAGAGGTCTCTCACTGTTAGCCAGCAAGGCCCTGGGATCTGCCTGTGTCCACCTCCCTAGAGCTGGGATTGCAGACACAAAACCACCACACCCAGCTTTTTATATGTGTGCTTGGGACTGAACTCAGCTCCCATGCTTACACAAGAGGCTCTTTACCAACTGAACCAACTTGTCAGCATCAAGAATTAAATTTAAAAGTGGCTCAGTTGTGTTCTATCAGCCACATGTTGGTACCTGGAGTCACTAAGTTAAGCCTCAAACTAGCTATATTAAAGCTAAGGCATTGCCTAATTAGTTAATGCAGAGTTCAGTTTGTTGAGCAGGTTTGGACATCTTTGGACAATATTACAGGAAGCTGGAACTAGAACCTAATTAAAGAGGTCAGATCCCATGCAGGACTGTTGCCATCAGTGAAGGAAGAACTCTGCACAGAACTGGGCTCAGTTCCAAATACAGACCAGACAAGTGAGGGTTTGCAGCCAACTGCATGATGAAGATTGGTAGATGGAAAAGTACTATGAGGAAACATCAGGGTGAGGGAAGAAAGATGGTTCCAGTGGAACTGACCTGGCAGAAATCTCGCTGCAGGCTGGCCAAGGTAACTGCCATCACCTGGGGATGGAGGAAGACGAAAAGACTGATCAGATATCGAGGTTGAATAGATATTGGGGGAGGGCAGGGTTCTTGCCAAGTGAATTAGCAGGATCTTGCTAAAGCTGGATTTTGCAAAGAAGCGTGCACAAATGGGCCCTGCAGAAGGCACAGGAGCCTGCTGAGCCTAACAGGAGCCTCTTTGTCAGGAACCTTGGAAAATGCACATTCCTGGGTCCCACCCTGGACTAATATAATTCAGCAGGCCTGCTAGGGTCTGAGAATCTGTCCTCCACTTTCCAAAAGACCAGGTGTGGTGTGATGTGGGCTTTGTGGTGTGTGTGTGTGTGTGTGTGTGTGTGTGTGTGTGTGTGTGTGCGCGCGTGCGCACAGGGAGGGCGTCAGAGATACTGGTTCCCTGCACATGGCTCTTTCTGAGCATGTGTCAGTGTTTATAAGTCTTTCTCCTCCCTTCTCTTTCATCCTCTTTCGTCCTGACTTAACCCATAAGTCCCTCTGGATTACAGAACTATCGCCAGAAATTAAGTCCCTGTGTCTGTCTCTGGCTTTAAACTGCCACAGTCTTTTTCTTCCTCCAGCCCTTGGGCGCCCTCTCCTGCCAGAAGTCTGTTAAAACCTTCAGGATCCAAAATCAGCCTAGAAAAAACAACCATTTTCAATACACCAATAATGAACTTGCTAAAAAAAAAAAAAAAAAAAAAAAAAATCAGGAAAAACAAAATACACGTTCACAATAGTTCCAAAACATTAAACACCTAAGAACAAACCTGCACAACAAGATGTGGACTTCAAAACACCGAAGAAATCATTGAAGGAGACCCTTGGAAATAGACTGGCAGAATTAATATTGTGAAATGGCTATTACCAAAAGAAATCTACAAGTTCAATGCAATCCCCATCAAAATCCTGATGACATTCTCACAGAACTAGAAAAAAAACCCCTAAAGCCCAAATTCATACAGAACCACAAAAGATTCTAGGCAAGCCAAAGCAAACCCAGGCAGAAAGAACAAAGCAGGAGGCACCATAACACCTGATCTCAAATCACATCACGGTCACAGCGACAGAGCCAGCACAAACGCAGAGGTGGCCCAGTGGGCTCGTGTACAAACCCACACAGCCACAACCGCCTGATTTTTAACAAAGGTACAAAAAGCGTACGCTGGGGACAGCTCTTCAGCAAACGGTGCTGGGGAAACTGGGTAGCTCACACAGAAGAATAAAAGTAAACAGATTTCTCCCTCACCGTGTGCAAAACGAAATGATGGATGAGAGACCTGAGACTACAAGAATGTTCAAGAAAAGCATAAACAAAACACTTCGTGATATAGGCACAAGCAAGAACGTTCTAAAAATAACTCTAATAGCTCAAGAAATAATTCCAAGATTGACATGTGAGGTAGCATGAAATTTCAAAGCTTCTGTATAGCAAAGGAAATAATCAGAAGAATGAAGAGGGCCTACAGAATAGGAGAGAATCTGCTGGGCAGGTGCTCAACATCTAGGATGTATAAAGAACTACAAAAAATAAACATGCAAAAAACAAGTCATCTAGTCAATAAATGGGATGGTGAACTGAATGGACAATTCTCAAAAGAAGAAATACAAATGACGAGTCAATACTTTAAAAATCCCTCAATATCCTTAGGTGTGAGAAAAATACAAATTAAAACAGCTTTGAGGGTCTGTCTCACTCCAATCAGAATGGCTATCGTAAAGAAAACAAATACCACAAATGCTGGTTGAGGTTGTGGGGGAAAGTGGAAATGTAAATTAGTGTAGCCACTGTGGAAATTAGTTTGGGGGTTCCTCAAAAAGTAACAGGGTAGTAGTTCTTCAGCTATCCTGCTTCTGGGTATTTATCCAAGGACTCTAAGTCAGCATACCAGGGAGACACTTGCATACCCATGTCCATTGCTGTGCTATACACAATATCCTGAGTCAGCCTAGATGTCTGTCAGTGATGAATGGGTAAAGACACAGTGGAATTTTGTTTACCCAAAAAGAAAATGAAATTATGGCATCTGCAGAAAATGGATGGAACTGAAGAGCATTATGTTAAATAAAATAAACCATCAGAGAGACAACAGGTTTTCAAAACCTTATATGTGGAATAGAGAGTTAAAGAGAGAGGGGAGCGGAGAGAGAGAAGTGTGTGTGTGTGTGTGTGTGTGTGTGTGTGTGTGTGTGTGTGTGACATGAAGGTAGAAAGGGGCTGTGAGAAGAGACAAGGAGGTCTAAAGGGAAGGAGAGGTTGAAAGGAGAAGGTAATGGAATATGTGTCATGAAAACGGAAGGGGACATTTTGGGGAATGAAAATGTGGAAGGGTCAGCAAGTGCGGAAGGAGCAGAGAAGGGAGTGGAATAAGAATAAACTATAATGACATGTATAAAATGACGTATAAAAATGACCCAGTGAAACCCATTTCTTTGTATGCTACCCCCCAAAAAAAATCCTTAAATCTCCAGCATCCTTAGCCCAGAAATGGCCCCTACTTCTCTCCCTGTTAGGTCATTTCTCAGGGTTGCTGCCAGGCTCTCAAACTTCACGGACCTTCCTGTCAGACATAAAATGGAAAATTAAACATGGGAAAGACTTTCTTTCCAGATAAAGCACATTAAGGTTGGGAAGGCAAGGGACACAGCAGAAACAGGATTGAAAGATCCACGCGGTGGTCAGGGCGAAGGAGGAAACACGGAAGAACTTCTCTCCCTCCTTTCTTCACTCTCTGCAGGATTTATGGGTGTCTGGGGAAGCTGCATTCATTTGTTTTCCAAAAAGAGGAGGAAGCAAATGAGTTAAGCCAAGAAGCTCCCTAGACTTGGAAGCAGAAGCGGAGGTTCAATGTCCACACTTGTTTTCCTCGACACTTAGAAGTGGGCTTCTTTGCCAGCGCCATGTACCATGTCGGCTGGAATCAGACCCATAAATCATTACCATGGGCTCTGACTTCATGCTCCACAGGATTTTTCTCTCAGCTTAGAAGATGCTCAGCCTGTGGCCCAGAAATAGTCACATGAAAGCTTAGCTGTTAGTGCCTCTTGCTTCTGAAGGTCTCTTAAAGGGCACACACACATACGCACATACACAATACACACACATACACAATGCACACAAACACATGCTGATACACATACACACAAAAACACATGTTCCTAATATAAACAATACACAAACACTCATACAATCATACACATAGACACATACACAAACACAAGGCTCACACACAAACTCACACACTATCATATCTCCTCACACCCCTTCACTCCTCAGCTTGGCATTCCTCCGTTAGTGCCTTCAGAATTCCCCTCACAGATGCTCAGTGACTTCTGTGGACTATGATCTTGTGATCTTGTCTTGCCCCGCTCTGCCTGAACTCCGTGACTCCTTGAGATTCGTCACCGTTACCGTCTGTATTCCCTCAAGTCCACCTGCTCCTGGCTCTCCCTTTTTTCCTTCACTGGCTCTCTTCTCATGACTTTAAATGTTCATATAATAAACCCTTCAGCCTTCTCTCTCTTCCTGTTTGTCTTGGGTATGCCTGTAGTTTAAACTTCAGCCTGTTAATTCTACCAAATTTATATCTGTAGACTGAACCTTTGCTAAACTCAAAATATCTACCAGATACCTGGCATTTGAGCCATGTCACACATCAGTACACCAAAGACAAGCCTAAGCAGGGTGCTAACACTAGAGATGAGTGCCAGCGAGGTGGGCTGGGCATTGGCTCTTGGCCCTCCCAGAAATTCAGCTATCGATATGGAGGAGATCTAGGAATGAAAGGAGATCTGGCTGGGAGGAGAAGTGGCCAGTTCTGGGTACAGTTTGTCTGGGCCCAGGAAAGGTGAGGCAAGCTTCCTCATGGGACTTTGAGGGGTAGTGTATGAAGGACAAGACTAACTAAGTGGAAAAGAAGCTCCTGGGGAGAAGATGGGTCTTCTGAACTTTATCTTAAGAACCACAAGGAACCACTGGATCCTTTCATACCAAGAAACACACTGATGGGTCAGTGTGAACTGGGTGGAACATCAGGGAACTGATGATGCTTATGTAGCAAGCTGACAGGTCCACAGGATTCCTTTGTATTCTTAGATGTCATAAGTTATGTTTTTATGTATTTGGGGGCACATACTAAGTATTTTGCAATCATCTTTTAAATAAGAGAGATGGTCTGAATTTGGAGAGGACGACATATCAGAGTGTAGAATAGTTTGCATAAGCAGAAAGAGTGGCAGTCTGAGTTAGAGCAATCCCCATGAAGCAGAATTAGAAGGTGGTTCTAGAGATACTTGGGAGGCAGAGTTGGCAGGAAGAAATGTGAGGCTATGAAGAGGAGGGTATAAAAAGGACTCATGGAGATCTAGATAATTAACTGTATGGATGATAGGGCCATCCATCAAAACAAACATCACTAGGAACCAGAGAACTACAAGATGATGGAGATCAGGCTTCTGTCCTTAAAACATTAGACATAAGTTGGCCATGCAGGCAACATCACTCCACAGGCCAGGACATAAAACCAAATGGCCACACATGTTCATGCCAATTCCCTGTTGGGCTGCTCCTGGCAGACAGAAAGTGGATAGCTCCAACTACTTGTCCTCTCTTGATGTGGAATAATCCTTCTGTACACTGTGAATATGTATTGCTCTCATTGGTTAATAAAAAGCTGACAGGCTGGTAGCCAGGCAGGAAGTTTAGGTGGGACAGCCAGACACAGAGGACTCTGGGAGGAGGAAGAACAGAGTCAGGAGAGACACCAGCCAGCCACCCAGCAAGCAGAACGTGTAGAAAATGAAGTAATAAGCCATGAGCCATGTGGCAAAGCATAACTAGAAATATGGGTTAATTTAAGGGTAAGATTTAGCTAGAAACAAGCCTGAGCTATTGGCAGAGGAGCATTTACAAGTAATCTTAAGCCTCTGAGTGGTTATTTGGGAACTGCCAGGTGGGAGAGAAATATCGGCCTATACTCTCTTGAGTGCAAGCAAAAGCAGGAGTCACCACAGCACAAAGGGACAAGGTGCTGAGCCCTGACCCTCAGAATATCACACAAGGTGAAAGAAGTCAAACACAGAAAGGACCTATCTGGTGGCCCTGCTGCCGCTGCTGGGGAAGGTCCAGAAAAGACAAGCCCACAAAGGTGGAAAGAGGGGCCATGGTCACCCAGTCCAAGCTGGGGACTATCAATTACAATGAGTGGCAGAAGAAGGTCTGTCAGGTAATAGTAATGTTCTAAAGTTGGGTTGTTGCAATGACAGTCTTTCTTTCTTTAGTTTTATTTTATTTTGTTTTGTTTTGTTTTTTGAGACAAGGTTTCTCTGTATAGTCCTGGCTGTCCTGGATCTCACTCTGTAGGCCAGGCTGACCTCAAACTCACAGAGATCCTCCTGCCTCTGCCTCTCAAGTGCTGGGATTAAAGGCATGTGCCACCATGCCTCACAAAATGATAGTTTCTTAACAGATTATTAAAAATTATCCAGTCATAAACATAAAATGAGGTAGTTTTCTGATAAATACTGTACTTCAACAGTAGAACTGTTAAAAAATAGTTTGGGCTGTCAGGATGGCTCAGTGAGTGAAAGTATTTGCTGCCAAGCTTGACAACCTGAGTTCAATTCCCAAGACTCATGGTAGAGAACTGATTCTCACAAATTGTCCTCTGACCTTCACATGTGCACTGTGGCATGCACACCCACATACACACACCCACATACACACACCCACATACACACACACACACACACACACACACTAAATAAATATGTAAAAAATTAAAAACAGGTCTGCTGTGGGATGTTCTGTATGGCAAATGTGTTGCTCTGATTGGTTGGTAAATAAAACACTGATTGGCCAGTAGTCAGGCAGGAGGAAGTATAGGCGGGACAAGGAAGAGAATAAAGCTGGGAAGTGGAAGACTGAGTCAGAGACACTGCCAGCCGCCACGATGACAAACAGCATGTGAAGATGCCGGTAAGCCACGAGCCATGTGGCAAGGTATAGATTTATAGAAATGGATTAATTTAAGCTGTAAGAACAGTTAGCAAGAAGCCTGCCATGGCCATACAGTTTGTAACCAATATAAGTCTCTGTGTTTACTTGGTTGGGTCTGAGTGGCTGTGGGACTGGTAGGTGAGAGAGATTTGTCCTGACTGTGGGCCAGGCAGGAAAACTCTAGCTACACAGGTCAGTTTCAGCATGTTGGATTTGAGGTGTTGATGAGGCATTCTAAAACAGATGCTGTGTGAATAGGGGCTGTGCTCCCTACAGCTGAGAAAGTGCACAAGAGAAAAATGACAGCAAGCAAAGCCATCAGAATGGAGGGAGCTGAACAGCCTTAAAATAAGAAATCAGGGAAGAAAGTCTATAGAGCAAGCTGGGGGTCAGAGAGACAGGAAGATAAACCAGCAGAAAACTGACCCAGGCCAAAGGAAGGGGAAGGGAGAAAGGAGGAAAGAGAGAGATAAGAAGGGTCACCAAGAGTCAGGCAACAGAACAAGGTGTGGCAGCAGAATCTGGTGGGCCCTGGGGATCCTGATGGAGAGATTGGACATAGCTCCAGGAGGCTGCATACCCCAGGGACACAGCCACACAGGGATGGCACGGTGGGCAGAGTGAAACTCCAGAGAGCAGGGAAGGGATGGATGAGCCTGAAGAACAATGAGGAGTTACAAAGGGACAGGGGACCAGCAGCACCCTGCGGTGGAGATGAAGAGGCACTGAGTTCACATCTATGTAACTGGAAAGAAATGGCCAGAACTATGCATTCCAGAGGTGACTACTTAAGACCCTCAAAGGTCTGGCCACCGCTTTCCTTTCCAGTCATGCTTCTCACCTTGGAACCACCATGTGAAATGTAATGGTCCAACATATGGTGCTGTTTGCAGTTCTCCAAACATGCCATTCTCTTTCACACTTCCCTCTGTTTGTTCCCACAGCTTCCTTTACATGGAGTGTTCTCAAAACAAGTCTCCCCTCTACCCCACATGTTTCTGGGCACCAACTCAGTGTTCATATTCACCCTTCTTCCTTTGCATACACACAATTCAATGTGGATCAAGGATGAGTTCTTTCCAAGCTTTTCCTGCTTGCCAACCCCACACATGGATGATCTGCTTCCTTCTTGATAGCCCATTGCACTGTAGACTTCCCACAGTGCATATAAATAATCATTTATATATATAATCTTCTGCATTGGCTTCCTGTAAGGCCTGGTCTTTTCATTCATAGCGCTTGACTCATGGTATCTTAGGCAGGGTTTCTATTGCTGTGAAGAGACAACATGACCATGGCAACTCATAAAGGAAAGCATTTAATCAGGGCTGGCTTACAGTTCACAGATTGAGTCCTTGATCACCACGGCGGAAAGCATGGCAGCATGCAGACAGACATGGTGCTGGAGAGGTAACTAAGAGTTCCATATCTGAATCATCAGGCAGCAGGAAGAAAGAATGAGCCACTAGTCATGGCTGGAGCTTCTGAAACTCCAAAGCCCACTCAGAGTGGCACACTTCCTCCAACAAAGCCACACCTACCCCAATAAGGCCACACCTCCTAATAGCACTACTCTCTATGGACCTATGGGGGCAATTTTCATTCAAACCACCATATTCCACTCTGTGGCCCCCATAGGCTTGTAGCCATATCATAATGCAAAATGCATTCAGTCCAACTTCAAAAGTCCCCACAGTCTAAACAGTGTTTAAAAATTCACAGTTCAAGGTCTTTGGTACTCATGGCAATCTCTTACCTGTAACTCTCTGTAAAATCAAAATGAAAAAAGCAAATCACATACTTCCAACATACAATGGCACAGGATATACATTACCATTCCAAAAAAGAGGAAAGCGAGCATAGTGAGGAAATTCTAAACCAAAGCAAGACCCAAAAACAGCTAGGAAAACTCCAAACTCTGCATCTCTATGTCTGATGTCAAAGTACTCTTCAGATCTCCAACTCCTTTCAGCTTTGTTCACTGCAGAACACTTCTTTCTAGTGGACTGGTTCCACTCCCTGTTAGCAGCTCTCCTCAGCAGATATCCTATGGCTCTGGCATCTCCAACATCTTGGGGGCTCCAAGGCAATCCAGGCTTCACTGTCACAGCTACACAAAGTGGCCTCTCTAGGCCTACATGCAGGGACACCCCTGACACATGCCTGGCCTCAGCAGCTTTCTTCAGTCACAGAGGGAGATTCCATAGCCCCTTCCTGTATCCTTGACTCTAAAGCCAGAACCATGTGACTGCAGCTGTCAAGTTCTGCTGCTTGGTGGGGCTGAAACACGACCCCCTCATTCAAATATATTTTCATTGTATATCTACATAAGATAATAGCCACACAACACAGTCAATGCTAGGTTGTTTGGAAATGTTCTCTGCCAAAGCTGTTAATACATAACATTTCAATTTAGCCTCAGGTAGCTGTTTTTAAACAAGGGCAGAAAGCAGTCACATTCTTCACCAAAATATCACAAGAACTATCTCTAAGCCACATATTAAAATTCTTCTCCTCTGAAATCTCTTGAGATAGGTTCAGATCACCCTCAGCACCACTGTATTCCATGCTCCTATGCGTATGGCCTATTATGCCACACTTAAAGCATTCCACTGCTTTCCTAACCCAAAGTCCCAAAGTCCACATTCCTCCAAACAAAAACATGGTCTGGCATATCACAGCAATACCCAAGTCCCTCATACCAACTTCTGTCTTAGTTAGGGTTTTTATTGCTGTGAAGAGACAGCATGACCATGGCAACTCTTACAAAGGAAAGCATTTCATTGTGGCTGGCTTACAGTTCACAGATTGAGTCTATTATCACCATGGTGGGACATGGCAGCATGCAGGCAGACATGGTGCTGGAGTGGTAACTGAGAGTTCCACATCTGGATCTGCAGGCAGCAGGAAGAAAGAGTGAGCCACTAGGCCTGGCTAGAGCTTCTGAAATCTCAAAGCCTACCCCACAGTGACACACTTCCTCTAACAAAGGCACACCTACCCCAGTAAGGCCATATCTCCTAATAATGCCACTCTCTATGGGCCGGCCTATGGGGGGCATTTTCATTCAAACCACCACACACGGTAAAACGCCTTAATAAATGTCAGCCTCCATGGGCAAAGTGCCCACTTCCTCTTTTCCTATTGAGGTCCTGTCTGTGGCCACACTGTTGGGCTCTAGTATGGCAAAGGTAGCTGAGATGTTCTTAGAAGCCATGGCCCATAATGTTTTTTGCCCACATCTAAGGCATAATTTCTCAGTGTTGCCAAAACTCTGTCTTAGTGACTTTTCCTGCTGCTGAGATAAAACACCCTGACAGAAGCAACTTAAGGCAGGGTTTATTCAGTTCACAGCTCCAGGGTACAGTCCGTCATGGTGGGCAAGCACTGGTAGCAGGAGCTTGAGGCAGCTATATAGTCAGGAAACAGAGAACAATGATGTCTGTCTGTCTGTCTGTCTGTCTATATCTATCTATCATCTGTCTATCTCTATCAATCATGTATTAAATACCAGGTTGCACACCCCCGAGGAGTTCCCTGATCACTGCACTCTCCCTCACCCTGGGGACTCTGTGACCTCCAATGTCTCAAGGTTGTAACAGGCTTTCTTGGCCTGCCAGCCCCCAAATCATGACACAGAGACTTATTATTAGTTATGAATGCTCAGCCTTATCTTATGCTTGTCCCACAAGATCTTATAACTTAATGTAACCTGTTTCTCTTCATCTACATTTTGCCTGAGGGCTTTTTTACCTTTCTTTCATTCTGTATGTCCTACTTTGTGTCTGGCTGGTTGGTGGCTGCCTGGCTGGCTAGTCCTGGGTATCTCCCTCTCTCTCATTCTCTTTTCTCATTGAGCCTAAATTCCTCCTCCTACATATTCTCTCTGTCTGCCAGCCCTGCCTATCCCTCTACTGCCTAGCTGTTGGCTGCTCAGCTTTTTATTAGACCAATCCAGTGCCTTAGGCAGGCAAGGTAAAACAGCAACACATCTTTGCATAATTAAACAAATGCAGCATAAGCAAATGTAACATATCTTTGCCTGGTTAAACAAATGAAACATAAACAAATCAACACACCTTGCATAGTTAAATATTCTACAACATAAACAAATGTAACACATCTTTACATGGTTTAAAGTAATATTCCACAACGCAAGTTCTGATATCTGGGTACCTTGGTAGGACCTCCAGAAATGTTGTGGGGTATTCACCAAAGAGCACTGCTCAAACATAAGTTTAAGCCAACAGAAAGTCTTTATTAGCCATCCAGTGACTACACTGGGTGTTTGGGATCCCAGTGTAGCACTGAGCTTTTCTCAGAGTGAGCCTTTAAGCACAAAAACTGTATCTTGGGTTTATATACTTCAGTTAACAAGAACAGTTAGTAAGAAGCAGAAGTACAGAAGCCAAAAGGCAGGATTAGCACATTTAAAGATTTTCCCAGAACTATGGACTTTGATGGATTAGGTCTTTGTTTTCATTTTGGCAGGTGGTACTGTCTACGTGCTAAGTTTTATGGCCTGAATGGTATCTCTATCATGGAGTCAGTTATGCAAGAGTCTGGGGACCTGTTACAATGCTGAGACTTTAAACTTTTCCAAAGACTGCAAGAACTGTAACATTATTGCCCTGACTGTGAGTGGAAGCCAGCCTTGTTATTTTTAAACAACACTGACTGAATTTCTGCATCAGTACAAATAGGGAAATCACATGTGAAAGTTCTTTGACACTGGGGACTTGTGAAACAGCTTCGTTGGTGAAGCGCTTGACTTGCAAGCATGGGACCCAAGTTTGATCCCCAGAATCCACATAAAAATCTTGGTGTGGTTGCCTGTGCTTGAAATCCCAGTGCTAGGAAGGCAGAATCAAGAGGATCCCAGGGCTCTCTGGTCAGACAGCCTGGCCAAACTGGTGAGCTCCAGGCTCAGAGCAAGATCCTGTCTCAAAAAGCAAAGTGGACAGCTCCTGAGGAAGGATCTCCAGCCTCTATGTGCATCTGCACCCAGGCTCTTGTATGTAAACACACACACACACACACACACACACACACACACACACACACACACACACACACTTTTTGGCACCAAATGTGGTGGCATACAACTGTAGCCCCAGCACTTAGGAAGCTGAGGCAGAAGGATCACTAATTCAAGGTCAGCCTAGGTTGCACAGCGAGACCTTGTCTCAAAGTACCAGATAACACACACACACACACAGAATAAAAAAACTTTCTTTGATAAATTTTAGGGGGGAGTGTAAAGAGGTTCTGTGACTCAAGTGTTTGAGAACAGCTCAGGGCAGATGTATCTCTGTTGTCACATATTTTTCTATTTAATGTATCTTATATGACAATTCTTTAAGTCATAGAAACCAGAGCAGTGGGTGTTTTCCTGTTTTCATGGTAGCTACTAAGTTGTCTGATGATCCGATTGTGGTTTGGGGTTTTAACGTGTCTTCTAAACAACCGTGTTGGACTTTCACTGACTGGAGCCACTGATCAGCCAGGCCTGCTGCACCCCTGGACTTTTGCGCCCTCAGCCTGCCGCACTCAGCCTGTGTTTGTGTTTACATATTAAACTACGCCCTCCCTTCTCCCCACTTGCTCTCTCTCTCACCTCCTTCTCTTCTCTCCCTTTCTCTTTTTCTTTTTTTCTTTTCCTTCTTGTTTTTCTGGTTTTTTCAAAAGCCTCGCCTTCCATTTGTATCAGCATAATGATGCGTTTAAGCAACTCTCTTGTTCCCTATAATTTCACTTTTAAAATATTTTTTAAATATATTATCTTATTTTCTACCTCCAACTCAATGATTTCACTGTTAATCATATAAGGCTAAGAAATCGGCCTTATTTTCTGCTGTAGGGAAGAAAAAGGAGGCCTGTCCGTCATGAGTCTTGGTAGCATAAAGCTTCTTTTCCTGAAGGCGCTCAGATGCCTGGCAGTCCTGACAGCTGAACACCACTCCCACTTACATTTCAGCCTTTCTATTTTTGTCTGCTGCGCCCTTGGCTCCAGCTCTCTGCTGTTCTCAAACCATTATTGTCTTCTGGAAGCAACCCTCACAGCTGTGGCTTTTGTTGACAAATTGTTTCATCTCCTCTGGGCCTTAAATTATTTTCTCTGAAGTGAAAAGTCACTAGATATTTCCAGACACTGTTTTAGGGTCATAATTTGATTTCTCCAAACTCTGAGTGGTTCCAGTCTCTCCCACCCTCGACCCCCACCTCTCCTACACTCTAGACCTATTGTAACTTTTGGAGTTCAGGACTTGCTCGGTACTGGGATGACTTTCATAATTTGGATGACTGGTTTTATGTTGAAAAACTTAACAATGACAAGTCTTAAATTCTTTAATAAAATCTTGCTACAGATATACAAAGGTGGTTATTTCTGTCTCGTCATGACAATCCATTCTTATTTGCTCGGGTGTCTCCCCTCTTGGTCCTTCTTTTGGATCATTTTGACCTGGGACCTGGATGTTCTATGCTAGTTTTGCTTCAAGCACACTGGGTCCCTCAGGACCTTATGGTAACAGTCCTGAAATCCCAGCTGTTTAGGCAGCTGAGGCAGAAGGATCACAAGTCTGAGGCTACAGAGCAAGTTCAAGGCCAACCTGGGCAACTTACTGAAACCCAGTCTCAGAGTAGAGGTTAAAAAGAAGGCTGGGGGCCAGGCAGTGGTGGCGCAGGCCTTTAAACCCAGCACTCGGGTAGTCTAGATCTTCTGGTCTGGCCTCCTTTTCCCAGCATCCTCTTGTGGTCCCTGTTCCTCCAGAGCATTTACATAACCCAGTTTAACAACCTGCTGCCTTTCTCCCTGATTTGGCACCCTCTGTCCCTTCTTTATTCTCTGTTAAAGTAATAAGGGTATGTTCCATTGCACTTGCCTGAGAGTCTTGAACTGAGCCTGGGTTTCCCGCCATCTGGGTCTGGCTGGGTTGCAGCTTCTCTTTGATGTTGTAAGGCTTTTTCATTGAACTTGAGTGTGGCACTTACATGGCTTGTTTGCTTTATTTTTTTTTCTCCTAAGACAAGCACATTTTTTCTTGAGCTTATTTTGCTGTTTTGTGCTGTTATTTTTAATTGCTTCCGTCGGGGGGTGGGGCTGAGGGTGAGATTTGGCTTGAGTTTGCCTCTGTTTGGTATTACTCACATTCCCCCTCCAAAGTCCCACATTCTTAGGAGCTCTTAGGTGCATGCTCGCACTCTCTCTCTTGCTCTCTCTCCTCTCTCTCTTCTCCTCTCTCCCTTCTCCAATCCCCCCTTCTCTCTGACAAACCACTCTTGCAAGGCCACTGATGCCATGTGCAGAAGACGTCAGTAGGAGATGCTCAGGAACTCAGCCCTGCGCAGTCATGAGCCTGGCCATCTGGAAGTCGCCTCTTACTCAATGAAATGGAGTAAACATTGTCCATTATGAAATCCACCACACAGGCTGCCAGGGACGAATGGGATCCCACCCAAAGCCAATCGCTGCTCTGACAGGGAAGTTGGCTAGTGCTGCCTGAGACTACTCCAGCCTCCCCCGTCCCTGATGTCACAATTCAGAGGCTGCTGCCTGCCTGGGAAGTTGTAGAAAGCTCTGCAGGTTTTCTCTGTGTGTCTACAGGGCTCCCTGAGCCAGGTCCCTGTCTGATGGCGCTTATGAAAAAATACCTCCTCCCCATTCTGGTGCTCTTCTTGGGCTACTACTATTCTACAAAAGAAGAGTTCAGACCAGGTGAGTACAAATGTGTCTCTTTTGGAGGAACAGGCTTAAAACACAGGGGTTCTGGAATGTTCCTAAAGACCTAGCTATGTTCTTGGTCCCTACGTCACTGAGAAAGAGGGAACCCTACTGTGGATCTGTAAGTCTGTATCCTCCAGCTACAAGTATTGGGAAGGAAGGGGCAGAGAGGGGAAAGCCACATAGCCAAGTAGGCCAGGCTTCACTTGGCACCCAGGCTGGAAAGCAGTTTCAGATCCACAGAAGTGTAGGAATACCCAGATCTGCAGCTCAACCAGATAGCTCCATGGAGATACTGTGCTCCATGGAGATACTGATAGCTGAGAGGCCAAAATAAAAATAAATAAATAAATAAATAAATAAATAAATAAATAAAAAAGGCTATGAAGTTGATGACTAAGTAGAACAGTTGAAATCTCTCTGAACAAATTTTGTGATGCTTTTTAAAATTCCCTTTCAATATAGCAAAATGAGATCATGTCAAAAGTGTCGAACTCTGGCAGTTTAGCCAAACTCTGATCTTTCTGGCCTTGTCTCTACATTCTTGCACATGGAGGTTTTTAAGAATAATGGCAAGAAGGCCTGGCTCTGAACATCCAGGCCAAAGCCATCTTAAGAGCCGGTCTATTAACAACCCCGAGTGTTGCTTCAGTGATTTACAATGTGAGGCAAACTGATCTGGACAGTGCAACAAGGCTTTGGGGTACTCACAGCCTTTGTGGTTCTCAGAAATGCTCCAAGGGAAGAAAGTGATTGTCACGGGGGCCAGCAAAGGGATCGGGAGAGAAATGGCATATCATCTGTCAACGATGGGAGCCCATGTGGTATTGACTGCAAGGTCTGAGGAAGGTCTCCAGAAGGTGAGCATTCTGTCCCACAAATAAGTGTGCCTTCCTGTACCCAGCTTATGGCCTCACACATATACACAAAGGCTTGCCCCCCTCCCCTATGGGATGCATGCCCATATACAGGTACAAATATTCCCAGGAGTATAAAACTGCTGCTTTTAAGCATGCATTCTCTCTCTCTCTCTCTCTCTCTCTCTCTCTCTCTCTCTCTCTCTCTCTGTCTCCTCTCTCTCTCTCTCTCTCTCTCTCTCTCTCACATGTGCACTATGTTAGCCACAGAGCTCTTTGGTTGTATATGTTCATAGTCATACCTGTTCACACACACAGACCTGTATAGATGCATATATCCGGGAACTGGAATTCCCATACCTGCTCATGCATTTATGTTGTCATGCTCCATAGACTCACGAACTCGAAAGTTCTAGGTCATACCAACACTAACAAACCCTAATCTATCCCCATAGAAACCTGCAACCACGCCCATAATGCATTTTGAAACATTTGTTCATAAACTCTGCAGAGATGAATCATGGACTTAAACTCTAACACAACAATGATTTATCCATTTAAGATATGTCAGAGAACAATGATCATCTAAGAATATTTAAGCACCCCTCCAAATGCATGCATGTGCACACACACACACACACACACACACACACACACACACACACACAATTTCTTCTAAGCAGCTCTGTGAACAAACTCTCATGTAAGCCCCAGTTACTCCAAAACTACACATGAAAGCCCACAGCCAAGATGGCCACCATTTCTGCTGTGTCTCTCTAGGTGGTGTCTCGCTGCCTTGAACTTGGAGCAGCCTCTGCTCACTACATTGCTGGCACCATGGAAGACATGACATTTGCAGAGCAATTTGTTCTCAAAGCAGGAAAGCTCATGGGTAAGGCTCCCCTCCCTTTTCCTCCTCTGGTCTTAGAGAGTTCGGGAGCGGGGAGGGAACAGGATTGCCTCCAAGTGGTCTCTCTCAACCCAGCCATCTCTTTGCAGGTGGACTGGACATGCTCATTCTCAACCACATCACTTACTCCTCTATGACTTTCTTCCACAATGATATCCACTCTTTGCGAAAAATTATGGAGGTCAACTTCATCAGCTATGTGGTCCTGAGCGTCGCTGCCTTGCCCATGCTGAAGCAGAGCAATGGCAGCATTGTCGTCATCTCCTCCATGGCCGGTGAGTGGGCCAGCGGCCAGGGTGGAAGTCCAGAACAAAGCAATGCTGGGATTATGCTAGGCTCTGTGGTGGGCACATGTTGGTGTCCATTTCCATGCGGGGAAGTCACACTGCATGAACTTGAAAGCTCACAGTAATATTATACACAGGCAGGTTCACTCATGAGGGACTTGGGGTATCAACTTAGGGACATATATGTTGAAGAAAAGATACACTGAGGAACTAGTGGCCCCCAAAGTAAGGATTGGTCAAAGTAGGACTACAAAATCCCAGAAAGGAAGACACAAACGCCACAGTCCGGGATGCCCATGGGAAACTTGATGTATGAGCCACACCTGGGAGACAACAGGGACAGGAAGAGCTGCACCGCTAGTCTAGTCTCTTCATAAAAGAAACCTGGTCCTATTGGATAGAAAAGACTTTGCTTCCATCATAACCCAAAGCCACAGGGTGGTGAGGTCAGTGGGTACAAAAACAGGAGTAAGAATAGAACACCTTAAGGACATACAGTAAGATGGTTAGCTAGAAAACGAACTGAAGAATAACAGAGGAAGACTGTTCCAGACCAGTGGTTCCCAGCCTTCCTAACGCTGTGACCCTTTAATACAGTTCCTCATGTTGTGGTGACCCCAACCATAAAATTATTTCTTTGCTACATCATAACTGTAATTTTGCTACTGTTATGAATAGCAAGGTAAACATCTGATATGCAGGATGCCTGATACGTGACCCCATGCTCCCAAAGTTGTGGTGACCCACAGGTTGAGAACTGCCACTCTAGGGTTGGCACAGCACTTCTGTCAATCCCCTGGTATCAATCCCCAGTACTGTGGGGAGGGGCAGGGATATCAATGTATACTGAGGATGTTCTTCTAACCTCAATTTGTAGCATTAAAAATGAAATTTAGGCTGGGTGTGGTGACACACGCCTTTAATCCCACCACTTGTGAGGCAGAGACAGGTGGGTCTCTGTGAACTCAAGGACAGCCTGGTCTAGAAAACAAATTCCAGGCCACTCTAGTCTATATAGTAAGAAAGATCCTGTCTCAAAAAAAAGTGATATTTAAACAGGTAGGAAATATATGCAAAGAAACAATCTCATAGATATAGCTCTGTGGCATGGAGGGGTCCTCAATGTTTTGTATGGTGGCAGCATCCAACAACATCACTGAGAGTCTCCAGAGGTGAGGATTCCTCCTGGATTTAGGGCAGAAGTCCTACACGTTTGCTGATTAGTAAAAGATGTGGTTGAAAGGTCAGAACAGAGATATAAACCCGTCTTATAAGTGTAGTTCTTAGAATAGAAGCCGGGTGGTAGTGCCACAGGCCTTTAATCCCAGCACTCAGGAGGCAGAGCCAGGTGGATCTCAGTGAGTTCGAGGCCAGTCTGGTCTACAGAGCGAGATCCAGGAAAGGCACCAAAACTACACAGAGAAACCCTGTCTCAAAACAAAACAAAACAAAACAAAACAAAACAAAACAAAACAACAAGTGACCTAGGAGACCATGGACTGTTAAATACTTCAAAGATGCCAGTTCTCCTAGGGATGAATAAGGCCATCGATGCAGTAAAGCACTCTCCTTTCTGGCCCAGGAAAGGCCTGCATGGTGACTGGATAAAGGGACAGTGTGTCTGTGCCACCCTGGAGCACGGTGATTGATATGCACCCTTGTGCTTCCAGCCAGCACAGACTCTGGCCCCTCCTCACCCACAGACATGCTGGGCTGAAAGCAAAGGAGAGTTTCCAGATGCATACTGAGTGGGAGGGTGCTGGGTACATACCCAGTGAATCCTCTGCACTGGCCAGCTCCCCCACACACACACTGGTCATAGTGTGGGTGGCTCCAACGATTCCTGATTCTGTTGATGAATGGAAACATGCAGTCCAAGCAAAAGCTGTTTCACCTTTGCCTAGAGAATTTAACTTATATAATGTATATAATCCAGATGTGCTTGGAAGGAGCAAGGATTACTACAGACCCTAAGGGTCTAATGGAATTCTGATAACTTATGTTTCTGTACATCATGGGCATCTACAGAATGACACAGTAATTTCCATGGGGTCTGGGAGGTAGAAATAGAGTTGTGTAGCTCTTCCTGTGTCTGTCATTTGTGTAGCCTAGAGTTCAGCCTTCTTGCTTTAAAACATATCTCTGAATTTACAAATTAATTTTTCATCCTAAGAAGAGTATTATGTTCCATGGTGTATTGTTTTATTTATGTTTCCATTTTATGCATGTGTATAGTGTTTAAGTACATGAACAAGTGTATGGATGCCAGAGGCTGACACTAGGCACCTTCTCTAATCACTCTGCACCTTCTTTTTGGAGGTGGGGTCTCTCACCAGAACCTGGAGCTCACTGACTGGCTGGCTGGCCAGCAAGCCTTCTCCTCCACAGTATCAGGGTTACAAATGTATGCCCAGCTTTTTTTTCCCTTTAATGTAGTGCTGGGGGCCTGCACTCGGGGTCTCGTGCTTGAGTGACAAGCATGAGAACTGATGGAACTGTCTCCCCAACCCTGGTGTCTTCTTTAAAGCAATCAGGAAGTATGTTCAGTAATCTTTACTTTTAAAAATCTGAATCTCACAAACATCTCACTAAACATCAAACTGATCTTGAGTCAGAAAAAATACACTGAGTCAGAACTGTTCTCACTTCCACTGCCTTTGACGGTTCGCTAAGTTACAACGCAAAGCAATTGTCTTTTTCCTGATGCATTTCTGGGTATCATACTTCACAGAGGGCTTGTATTCTTTCTTCAAGCTTGGCTACCTCCTTAGTCCTCTGAGATGGTGCTGATGTTTGCACACACAGCCCAGCACCTTTTCTGGCCCCACTGAACAAGTTCTTGTCTTTATCACATGCTGTTTTATTAATCAGTCTTCCCTCCTCCCACCATGGGCTCCTAGAACATAATTTCAGCTCCTATAACTAAGGCCCAAATTTATCATGCCTTAAGCAAATCTAAATTCATTTTCTCCTGTGATCAGCCCAAGGTAGGAAGCCAAGGCTGATAGGATAGTCCCTACCCCATGAAGCTGTCCAAGAACCAACTGGGTCAAGACTACCAGGCCTGTGGTGTTACATTCATCAGCATGTCTAAGAAGGCTTGCTGTTATGTCTGAATTCTAGCTACAGAAAATGAAGGACACTTTCTGAAACCTGTAACTGTCAACCACAGCAGGATGCAGATGGGATCTGAACAATATTTAACTAAAAATCAGGGCTTCTCTTTCTACAAAAGAGCAGAAACATTGCTGAATCATTCCCTCCCACACCATCCATGCCAAGAAACACATAAGAGGAGAAGAAAATGATCCAAGCATGCCTGTAAATCCCAGCACTCAGGACACCAAGGCAAAAGGATTGCCATGAGTTCCAGGCCATTCTGGGTTACAGACTGACACTTGGTCTAAAAAAAAAAAAAAAGAAAAGAAAAGAAAAGAAAAGAAAGAAAGAAAAAAGAAAAAGAAAAATTAGCTACAAAAAAATGTCTTCCCACACCCACTCTATTGTATTCAAGACTACCACATGAATGAATCCTTGCCACCAAACATGGTGCAGAGGACAGGCAGGCAGGAGAAAAAGCATGCTCAGCTGGTATTTCTGAAACTGAGATACTAGTCACTGAATTTTACTTAAAATAAAAAATCACTGGGTTTGAAGAAAACACTAGAAGATATTTGGGAAAAGCCTGTCTGCCCTTGGTTAAAATGTCCCTTCTTTGTTTTGTTCTAGAAGGTAAAGCTAATTCCACTTTTGAGTCCCCTGGTTCAATGGGCTCCATAACCATGACCCATTGTGCCAGTCACTTGCATGGCACAGGAACTGGGCATCTGTGTGGCTTTCCTACCCCTCCTCAATGTGTGGTCCCTCAGAGGAGTCAGGGACAGGCCTATCATTCCTCCCTCCAACCCTCCCTCTACCCCTAAGTCTGTCTACACCCATGTCTCAGGGAGTCTTTTCAGGCGGCACCAGAGAAATTTAAACAAATCCTGTCTTCATTGCATTCTGAAAGGTTACCTTCAGAAATTGTTTCTCTCTCTCTCTTTCTCTCTCTCTCTCTCTCTCTCTCTCTCTCTCTCTCTCTCTCTCTCTCTCTCTCTCTCTCGTGTGTGTATGTGTGTGTGTGTGTGTGTGTCCATCTCTCCCCCTACCCAATGTCCCATTACCACTATCCATAAAACAAATAAGCACCTGAGTAGATATAAGTGAACAGATACAAATTCTTCATATCAAGGAAAACAAAAGAAGAGCTTAAACTGAAACCAGACATGATAATAAAGGACTGGGTTTCTTAGATCAAAATGAAAATGCACTGAAAGAACACTGGACCTTGTCAATGGCCTCTAAACACTCAGATCCTTCTTTCAAAGCTTCCTAACTGTTAATTTTTTAAAAATCAATTTTTAATATACCTATGGGTGGATGGATTGATGAATGGGTGGAGAGACAAATCTACTTTTCCATCCTATCCAAACATATTTGTTCTCTGGCTTATTCAACTATCTACAGAGATTTTAGCAATGTTTAACTGTAGTTGTGAAGTACTTCAGGCACACTGTCAAGGTTAAATATTCCCCAGGTCAGTACATTAGTAAGAATGAGGTCACTTGTTGGACTGTAACATTTGTGTCAGCTGAGGGCTGCCTGTGTGGTCTAAAGCGAGCTCAAGAATTTAACATTATAGGGAGGGAAGGAAAAAAAAACAAGTTTCTCAACTGCACAGATCACCTAGCAGGATTCAGCATCTCCATAATGTTTTGCATAAAGACGAGAATGTACAGATGTGAATCTCATACAGCCCTGTTACTATGGCTTCCAGAAAGTAAGCCAGCTCCTCAATGTGCTGCTGTAGCTCTAGCTTGGGAAGGTGGTAGGGATCCAAAGGAGAATGTAAAAGGGTGTGGGTACCAGAGTAGGAAGTCATGTTCCCCCCTCACCCAACCTGTTCTGATTGCTCTAAGAAAATATTCCCATTTACCTTTCAATCCAATTAACCCAGAAATAATTGTAAAAGTGAGTGGAAGCCCTTATGGGGTATTCTGGAATTGGAGTATTGTGGGGGCTAGAAATATAAGGTGGAAAAGCTGTGTATTAGTAGCTGGGTCATCTACAGGGCTTGAAAGAACGCCAAGGAGGTCAGAGTGAGACTCAGCGAGGACCTAACGCCTCCAAGAGTCACTGTAGATAGACTTTAAGGTGCTGCACTTGGGCAAGACCTGAAGGATTAAGGCAGTACCCACTGAATTATGAATCATGTCCTATCTGCCCCTAAAATGAGACAGGGAGATTTGAAATCAGAAAGTCTCTCTGGTGAAAATAGTAACAATTTTTGTAGGTTAAGGACAACATGTTATCTATCATGACTGCTTCAAGTTTTCTCTTTACAAGGCTGGGTGGCCTGGTATGGTGACGCATTCCTGCAATCTCAGACCTTAGGAGGTAGAGGCAGGGTGTGGACTCTGGTCTGAAACATTGCAAGTTTCAAAGTCAAAACAAACAAAAGTACGGTGGAACTGAAACCCTCCAAGCTGCCTCACTGTGGCCATGGCTTTATTCAAAGTCACTTCTAGGTGACATCAACCTCCTCCTCAGGGGTGAGGGGTGTGAGAATGCTGCCAGCAAATACATCTTATTGGAGGTACACAAATAGAAGATGCATGTGCCCAAAGCAAACTCAACACAGATGCGTACTTAGGCTTAAAATCTGCCTCCTGAATTTCTCAACAAAACGTATGCTGTGAAATAAGACTGTCCTCAAAAAGGGAGCAGAGAGGGAAACAAGGGAATTCTGAAATGAATTCCTCATGAAGATTAAGAATAGAAGGCAATAGCAACAGGAAAAGCAATACCATCAACATTGAGAGTTATTTCTATGATATGAAAGTGATGGCATGCACACAGTAAAAACCAAGGATAGGGGTTGGGGATTTAGCGCAGTGGTAGAGCGCTTGCCTAGCAAGCACAAGGCCCTGGGTTCGGTCCTCAGCTCTGGGAAAAAAAAAAAAAAAAAAAAAAGAAGGATATGTTAAAGCTACAAACTACAAACAGAAGTCAGTGGTGCCCTTGAAGGATCCACATAACCACAGGGAACAAACTTCAGTGCTGTAAAGAGACTGACAGGACACTGCAACTCATGGTTGTCCTGAATGTCCAGACGGTCCCAAACAAGCTTTGGCATCCTAAAATTCCTGTAAGGGCCACAGGTAGTAGCGCTGATGTGGGAGACCTTTCCCCACTTTTCCCAGGATACTCTTGAGGAGAGAGGGATATGAAATATTATAATATAAAATAAAATAATACAATACAATACAATATAATATAATATAAGAATGATAGGCCTAGCAGACAAAGAAAGACAGAAACACAGGATAGTTTCGGGAGGACCTGGTTCAATACCCAACAGCCAGAACTTATTCAAAAGGGCTTTTTATAACAATGCCAAGAAGCAAGGCAAAAGACCTCCCCCTTGCTAGATACAGCCAAGTGTAGACCCTTCCAAACACCTGGTAACCATGCCTGTGGTCAAATCATCCCCTTCAGATTCTCTGACCCTGAGAAATTTGGGCCTCCACCCATTGACCTATAACCCTAACACTTAGAAGGCTGACACAGGAGGACTGTGAGTTTGAGACTTCGGAAAGGACTATGGGACTTTTAAGTGTTTTATATTGCTGTTAACATGAGATCTTGGAAATGAACAAGAAAGGAAAGGTTATGGTTTAATAGAGATGTATTTGTGTGTCAAGTTGACCTTGTCTCAGAAAAAAAAAACCAGAAAACCAAAAAATATGTCTAGAGTACTTGTAACTCAGCAGAGTACTTGTCTTCTATTCAAGAAGCCTTGGGTTTGATCCCCAGCACTGTACAAAGTAGGTGTGGGCTGCACGCCTGTAATCTTAACTGGAAGTTCAGAAGTTCAAAGCTACTCTCTGCTACACAGGGAGAGAGAATAAAGTTTTCTGAACCTGAGCCTGAACTGATAGTTTTTTATAGATTTGTAGCACTCATCTGAGTGGAATATGGGATGAGTGGAACAATGGGAACATTTTAAGGTCATTTATATGCATTATCAAGCTGCTTTAGAATGACAGAAGACTGGACAATTAAAATAGAAAAAAAATAAAGCCTAACTCCAAACAATAACAAAAATGAATTATAATCTATTACAAGCCACAGAAAACAATGAGTTCACTATTACATAATCACATGACTAAACAAATAGAGAGAGGAGGCATTTCCCCTACATAGTAGAAGGCCAAATGATAAACACAAAGGGAACAAGGACACTGAAGAATCACCAGTTAGCAACCATCATGGTAATCATTTATATAGGACACATTAATTAATGTTAAAAACCAGAGGATGAATGTTTAAATAACAAACAGAGAATATGCATTAATCTCAAAGTGCTACCTACTCAACAACAAAAAAGCAAACAATAAATTCAATTGGCCAAAGAACTTGAAAAGATACTTCCCTAAAGAAGATATTCAAACACCCAACAGAAACATGCAAAGAAGTTCAACATCTCTAATCACTAGGGAAAACCCAAGTGTAAGGAGGCATCAACCCATACACATTGGCATGTTGCTACCATGACAGGCAAGGAGGAAGGAAGGAAGATAGAAAGAAAAAGAAGGAGGGGAAGGAGGAGAGAAAGATGGAGGGGGAGAAATACAGAAAACTTGGAGGCCCTGTATAATAGTAGTGGGAATGTAAAATGGTACAGCTATGTGGGGGAAAAAACACAGTCATTCCCCAAAACATTTAAAAAACACCATTGGCACATAACCCCACAGCTCTCCTTGTGGGTAGATACTCAGGGTTAGAATCAGTCTTAGAGATTTGAAAACAGCTAAAATGCAAGAGCAGCCCAAGCCTCCACAGACAGACGAGAGCATGACAAAACAATAGGATGGTGTGTGGTCCTAACCTGGAGGAAATCCTGACATACACAGGCAGCAACTAAGTAAGAAGCCGTGTACTGAAAGTAGACTAGTGGCAGCTGGGTCTAGGGGAGGGAGAAAATGGGAGTTATTGTTTAATAGTGTAGAGTTCAGTTTGCAACATAAACAGTTCTGTAGATGTTAGTAGAAGCTATTGCACAACAGAGATGTGCCTGATGCCACTGAACAGTGTGTTTAAGGATGGTTAGTACACGTTTGAAAAAAAAATCCACTTAACATAATTACTGACTGCAAGGAGAAAGAACAGTTCTATGCTAGAGAAACCTCAGTGTTCCTCTTGAGTCCAATGACTCCTGATTCACATGACCAGCCACAGAACGAACTGGAACCACATATCAATCTGGTGGGATTGGATGTGAAGAGCATAGAATTACTCCTGAGACTACCAGAACTGCATAGTTCAAATCATATCATGCCAGAATATCAGACAAATCCAAATGGCAGGACAGGTGCCAGAAGTGTGCTAGTGTATATTCAGTGGCCAGCTTCCCAGAAGGGAAAAAATTTTTAAACCTGATTGGTAGCACTTCTGTACTGTAAATAGTCCCATGATTGCCATAGCCTGACACCAACCTGCTTGCAAAATTTGTAAGCATTAAGCCATCATTTCTTGGTATCTGGCAGAAGCCAGACACAGCATACTGTACAGGACAAGCACTTGTATCTCCCAACAGTGTTAAAGCCGTGGAATCCAATGACACTGAGGAATTGTTTCAAATACAAATGGACTGACAAGTTCCAACATGTAATGCAACTTGTGGTCTTTGGGATGCTTTTGCTATAAAAGGTATGGTAGAGACAAGCATTGGCTCTCTGTGGGGGTCTGTGAATTATATAGCAAGAATCCATTAGCATTCCTGACATGGGCTAGATGGTGGCTCCCAGAAAGACATCTACATCTCAACACTATGAACCTATGGATATGACCTTATTTAGAAGGGTCTTTGCAGGTTTGACTGAATAAAGACTCTTCAGCTAGAATCACCCTGGATTACCCAAATGTAGATGAATTTCTAAAATGGTCTTATTAAATAAAAAACACGGAGCCAAATATAGAGGTGAAAGCCTTAGAAATAGGGAAAGCCACAAGCCAACCTCACCTCACCAACTCTGCAGCTTCCAAGTGTGAGTTACTTCCTGTCTACCCACACCTTTATTGCCTTGCTGTTCTGCCCTCTTATTGACTCTCAGCCCAGCTACCTCACTTCCTCTCCCTACATAGCTCTGTCACTTTCTATTTGTTTGTACAGACTGCCAGGTCTCTATGGTTGGTACTGGGATTAAAGGCGTGTGTCACCATACTAGGCTCTGTTCCCTAGTGTGGCCTTGAACACACAGAGACCTGCCGCTAAGGGATTAAGGGCATGTGCTGCCTGACTTTTGTGTTTACTATAGTGGCTGGCTTTCCTCTGATCTCCAGGCAAGCTTTATTTTATTAACGCACAAATAAAATATCACCACATTTCAGCACAAATAAAACATCACCACACCCACATGGGCACTTAATCCAACAATAAGCACCCTATAAGAGACAGAGAACAAAAGATGGAGGTAAGAGGCTATGTGAGTATCTTCTATCAGAGACTTGAGCAGAGGTTCCATCAGCAATGCTGACATCCAGGAAGGAATGGTCCTCTCAACTTGTTGATTTCACACATCTCTAATCCACAAATGTGAGAATAAATCTCTGCTATCTTAAGCTACCCACTTTGTCACTAGTTGTTACAGAAGCCCTAAGAACTGGATGGATGACTTCTTTACTGTCATGCTCATATTGTGACCAGTAGGACAGTGTCCCTCTGTGGGAGAAATGGACACTGGAGTGTTCAAGGTGGTGGGACATGGGGTCAGCCCTGACCTCAGTTGTAGGAATTACTTGTGGAAGCCATGTGCGGTGGTGCACACCTGTCATCCCAGCACTTGGGAGTAAGGAAGGGGGATCAGGAGTTAGGAGGTCACCCTCAATGCACAATAGTTTGAGGTCAGTCTGAACTATATGAGACCCTGTCTAAAGGGAGGCTCAGGGAAAAAAAACATTTCTTAAAGTTTGAAATTATTTCAAAAGACAAAAGTATTCTCCATCCTAGGAACCTACTGAAGTGGAGGAAGTGTAGGGGTGAATTCTTTGGGAGTTTTCTTTTGGGCTGTTTGGTGATCCCTATGGGAAACACTCCATCCATCCCAAGGGTTCCCAGGTGTGCTTGGTCTGACCTCTCTAGCCTTCCATCAACAACTGCCTGGCTGGATTTTCAAATGATTTCCATTTCAAGGGCAAGTTTTTTACTGCTGTAATTGAATGCTCAGAAAGAAAAATAAATACACCAAAAAGCTTCATTCCTGCCCTTCTTCAGACTTTTAGAGGGGTCCAGGCAAATGATCCAGAATCATTTGCTCAGTCGCCAATTGAGCAAGTTCCTTCTTGGAGTCTACAGCACTTCCATGGCCCGAGCTAGAATCCTCCTAGACCCTGCACTCCAAGCCTCCCTTTGACTTCTGGTGTTCAGCTAAAAAGCCTGTGTGCACAGCCTGTCTGCCAGCTCGCCCACTCTAGCTGCTCTGCAGTGGCTGAAACCCAGTGTTTGGGGATAGATCTAATCACAGACATTCTGTCCCGTTTACCACATCTGCACTCAGACATCAGACTCCTTGTACCATATTTTGCTTCAGACAATATGGTCACCACAGCTCTCTTCGTGCCTAGACCTTCCTGGAAGAGAATCAACTGTGCGTGCGTGCGTGCGTGTGCGTGCGTGCGTGCGTTGGTGTGTTGGTGCGCGGGCGCATTCTGCTCAGGTTTTCTGGGGTATTTTGTTTTTGTCTGGGTTTTTATGTCATTTTTGTTTTTGTTTTGTTGTGTTGTGTTTTTCAAGACAGGGTTTCTCTATGTAACAGCTCTGGCTGTCCTGGAACTCGCTCTGTAGACCAGGCTGGCCTCAAACTCACAGAGATCTGCCTGCCTCTGCGCCACCACTGCCCAGCTTATTCTGCTGTTGTGTCAACTAAAACTTGACCTTGAGCAAAGCACTCACAGGCTCCTCAGACCATCACTGTTACAACGCTCCGAGCTTCTTAGAATGAGCTCTTCACATATTACCTCTTCTAATGAGGTTCTGATTGACTGGAAGTTATACAAGAAGCTCCTACAGGGTGTCATTGGGAACAATGTGACGCTTCCCTCTACTGCCCACCCAACCCTGTTCAGTGGGAACCTGTCCTTCCCAGAACACGCATGACCTGATGACTCTGACATGATAAAGCCCTTTCTCTGGCTGCTTTGTGTCTCAAGAATGGTCTCACTTGGCTAGTTAAAATGTCAAGACATGTGTCACTTAACTTTAGCAAATGCCTTTCCCACAGGATGCTAATCAGTTTGTGTGAGGAAACGTCCACATATACATGTAGTAAAATACATTAAGACATTTCCGAAAGCTAGAAAGGGCAAAACTCCTTTGAAAAATCTAGATTCTTTCATTTTCTTTTGAGACAGAGTCCTGTGTAACCAAGGGTAGCCTCACACTTGCTATGTAGCTAAGGAGCACCTTGAACCCCTGGCCTCCTGAGTGCTGAGGTTGCATGTATACCACCATATATGGTTTACGTGGTGTATTACATGGGAAAATATGTAAGATAGTTCCTGGGATAAGGAACAAACTTTAATTAAATGCCCAAGGTTGTGATGGATGTGCTGGGGGTGGGGCGGTTGTCTTCTCTTTTTCCTGCTTTTGTGGTCTGCCCCAGCTTTTCTTTTATGAGCCTCTGGGGGAAAAGAATTGAAGCTCTGGAAATCAAGATTTTCCTCTCTGTAATTAAGCTGACCTGAAGTGAGACCTCTTTATCTAAGTGCAGCAATAATAACACTGGTTTCCCAGGTGTCTCCAGCTCCTCCAGGGCAGGAACAGTGTGTGTGTGTGTGTGTGTGTTGGGGGGTGGGGTATAGCATTCAGTATGCACCCACGTCACCTTCTCAAATCCAGACACTTTTATCGATTGTCCTAACATCCTAGGTGTGTGCTTGGTCTCTGAGCATTTTCGGTGCATACTTGGTCTTTGGTGTGGAGGATGCCTGAGGTTTGCTGCTGTTTCTTGTGCTCGCAGCTGCCCTGCTCCCCTCCTCCTGTGTATTTTGTGCTCTTCATTTCACCTTTCAAAGACTCGAAAGTTGCCTCCTCCAGGTTGAGTTTCCCAGCAGTCTAGTCCTGAAGAGCCCTTTGGATTTAGAGCACACTAGCTCCTGACAAACCTGTCTGAGCTTGAGAGCAACTTAGTGACTGGGAACTCTCTCAGCTGGCGCTGCAACCCCACCCCCACCCCGGCCTCCCCTCACGATTTCTTTCATGGTCCCTAGACCAGGTTCCACAAACCTGTGCCACGTGGCTTTCCTGCTCCCATCTTCACCCTCAAAACCCACCACAACTATGGTTCATAAACACACATCACTTCCTACAGAACTGTCCAACACCATTCTCCCTCCGGAACATTCAGGAAGAACCAGGGGAGCTGCAGGCATGAGTCCTGGGGTTAACTGGCTCCAACCTGATCCATGTGAGCATACACTGAGTTTGAGAATTGTTTATTTTAACAGATCAAAGGTGAGCTGTGAAACCCAAAAGGCAAAATGTGGTTATAGTAGATGTCAGTGATAGGTGCGGCCACAGTGGCCACAGCACAGGGGAACCTCATTTCGTCATAATGGCTAATAAATGTTCAGCAATTTTCACCTCATCTTGACCCTTGCTTAATAATTTTTTTAACATTTAAAGGCACATTATAAACCACACGTGATGATTAATGTTAATTGACAGAATCTAGAATTACCTGGGAGATGAGCAAGTCTGTGTGGGATTGATCATATTGATATGAATTGTGGGTAGGAAGATTCCCTAGCAGAGTGTTCTGGACTGCTCAAAAAGAAAACCCAGCTGAGCACCAGCATGTGTGTATTCCCCATCTCTGATTCTTGACTACGGATGCAAAGTGACCAGCTCCCTCGAGTTCCTGACACTTCCTAGTGTGTTGTGAGCTGGAACACGCCTCTTCTCCTCAGGTAGCTTTTGTCAGTTTCATCTCAGCAACAGAAAAAGAAAATAAGATACCATGTGTGGTGCTGTGACTCCTTCAGGAAAACTCAGGCCACTTCTGACTCCTTCCCTGCCTCTCTCCTTTCTCCTTTCCCCCTCTTTTTCTCACCTCCCTCCTTTTCTCCTCATGTGGGATGCAACTTTGTACTGTGAGTATAACCTACAGCTTGTTAAAAGATGGGGCATGAGATGGAGTATCATGAACAAAACAAAAACAGCTGTGCATGGCTTCTTGTTTCTATAGCTCAGTTGTTACCATCCAAGAATAAACATCAGATGCCACAGTCCGTATCCTCATTACACTAAGGAAGGTGTAGTGGGTGACAAGAGTGTGTCCCCAGAAGAAATGTCCCCCTGAAACCCATGAGCAGGACCTTACCTGAGCAAGGATCCTCAAAGACATAACTCAGATATCCAGATGAAATCATCTCAGATTCTCTCAGTGAGCCAAACTCCAATAACAAGAGTCCTTGTAGAAACATAAAAGGGGCAGAGCAAGAGGAGGCACATAGGAAAGCATGTGAAGGCAGCAGAATGGGATCAGGGTATCTACAAGTCGGGAGCACCAACAACAGCATCTATGCGAGGGGCTGGACCACACCTGGACTTTGGCCCACTGAGCTGTAGGAGGAGGGATGATACCAGCAGTTCTCAACCTGTGGTGGGTCACGACCCCTTGAGGGTGTTGAATGACCCTTTCATAGAGGTAGCATATCAGAAATTTCTATTACGATTTATAACAGTAGCAAAATTACAATTATGAAGTAGCAACAAAATAATTTTATGATTGGGCGGAGGGGGGGTTCGGGGGGTCGCCACAACATGAGGAACTGTACTAAAAGGTCACAGCATTAGGAAGGTTGAGAACCACTGAATTATACTGTGATCATATCATGCTTGTGGTAACTGATTTGTTATGGTGCCCTGGGACACAAATCTAAAGGGCTAAGAGTGATAAGCCTGTCTGTGGACACCTTCACCTGTCAGTCTGAAAGTAAAAATAATACTGGTAGTTATGAAGCTTGTCTGTTTGGGGCTTGAACATCAGACCAAAGAAAACTTCATCTACACAGGGGCATTGGAACTAGATTTGACACATGATTCCTGGAAAATGTGAATATAAAGAACAGGGGGCCCAGCAATGACTAATAACAATAATAATGAGGAGGAGGAGGGGGAGGAGGAGTGGGGAGGAGGAGGAGGAAAGTAGAGGCAACTATAGAGGAAACAAGAGTGTAAGAGTGAGCCACTAGAAACAGATCTGAATCTTGTTTTTTTCACCAATCCTTCAACTTTTAACAATTATTCAGCCTTAGAACTTTAGAGTGAGATATACAAGCTTTAAAGAAAGTTAGCACCTATTTAAGCTCAGCTTCTGTGTTCCTCTGCTCCACATCTCTGGCCTCTGTATGAGTGATCTTTGCTGACTTACCCTTCATAATGCCTGGAAGTGGATCTCTCAGTCCTAGCCTTATATAACCTTTTAGCTCAAAACCAAATGGCAGTAACTAGAATCCTTCTGTCATATATTGCAGTTTCTTGAAAGAGGCCATGGCATGTGTTCAAGCTGGTGTGCACACGTCTGTGGCTGGACAGCCCTCTAAGGCTAGAAGAGGGATGTCTTTGAAAGATGTACATACAAAAGGGCAAGGTGGGTGGGCGTCTCCAGCACCAAGCAGCTTTTCAAGTTTTGCATTCCATCCACCCACCCTTCCTTTCCCCAAGTGCACCTGTTTTCCTGGATTAAGTGTTTCTTGAAATGGTAAACTCATCCTTCTCATACTGTATGATCTTACTTTCCACACATTCTCTAGTGTGGTTTGAATTAATTTATTAGAGTGGCATTTTTCCACTCCCCTGAGTAATTAGTTATTTGTCCCAACATGACTTTTTGAATAGTTCATACATTTCTTGCTGATTTGAATACTAATTCTGTTGACAACAACAGCATTCTCTGAATGCCTTCTCGGAGTCAGAGTCTGTGCTAAGCATATTATGTAGTTATTCCAGCATGATAATGGCATTATCCACAATTAGCTAAGAAATGCCATGCTTGGGATTTATACCCATTTATACCCATGCCACCTGTCTCTAAAGCTCATATTTTAATCATATACTATTCCTATAAACATTTTGGATCTCTTTTTGGCTTAAACATTAATGGAAATTATTGACAGAATTGGAGTTCTGATGTAGGGCAGGCTTCACAGCTGACCCAGTTCAAGCTGTGTCCCCACCTTCCCGTGTGGTTTCCCACTCAGCTGACAATGAGCTAGCTGCAGTAGTTCTAGCCCCATATAAATGCACCAAGTGCCCATCAGGAGAGAAAAAAGGACTGCTACTCTCAGGAAACCCCAAGGAGGGAAAAGAACTTTCTGAGACACTCAACAAAAATTTCCTTGTCTCATAGGTCCAAACTGGGTCACATACCCATTCCTGTAGCAGACCTGAGTAAAGGGATGGAGCCACAGGGATGTCAGGTTTCTTCTCTCACATGGTCTATCTTGTAGCTAGAGTTTTCCTGCCTGGCCCACAGTCAGGACAAATCTCTGTCACCTGCCAGTCCCACAGCCTCTCAGACCCGACCAAGTAAACACAGAGACTTATATTGCTTACAAGCCGTGGCAGGCTTCTTGCTAACTGTTCTTATGTCTTAAATTAATCCATTTCTATAAATCTATACCTTGCCACATGGCTCGTGGCTTACTGGCATCTTCACATGCTGTTTGTCATCGTGGCGGCTGGCAGTGTCTCTCTGACTCAGCCTTCCACTTCCCAGCTTTATTCTCCTCCTTGTCCCACCTACACTTCCTGCCTAGCCAATGGCCAATCAGTGTTTTATTTATTGACTAATCAGCAACACATTTGCCATACAGAACATCCCACAGCACTATCTATAACGAGGTTTGGGCCCAGCTCTCAGGTGTTGAAAGTTAAAAACAACAGTGGGCTAAGCAGATGAGAAGTAAGTCAGGGCTGTCTGACGGTGGAGCAGAGCTGGCGAGGCTGCTCCAGGCCACCGCGTCTCCCCTGTGTCTCCACACTGTCCTCTTCAGTGTGTGCCTTTCTACCTCATGGTTCAAGGAACCGTGGCTATCACAGCCACCTAAGAAGAAAGAGTGGAAGACAGAGAGACTTCCTTCTGCCTCTGCTTACCTACCACTGTACAGAGCTTAGCCACCCAATAATAACTGGCTGAGAGGAGTGTGAGGCACCCACCTCACTCTGGATAACTGTACCCAGGTAGGAATTGGGGTTCCACTGCCTTGGAAAAGGCAGAGGCATACTGAGAGAACAGCAGCAGCACCATGACCAGTAGAAACGTGCATTTATTAGAAGGTCTATGAGACAGGAAGAGCAGCAAACTGTCTGCTGTTAGTCTCTGCTAGTGCTTTCAATGGCTGCATTTTACATTTTGTCAGAAGTCTGTAATTGTTATAATTTTTGAAGAAAAAAAATGAGTATTCTTTGGAGAAACATCACAAAATCCTGGGTCTCTGTAGTATATTACTTTCCCTGGATTTCTGATTGTTCACAGTGGTGCAGATACCAAGTGGCCAGATATATTTCAACCAAGTTAACTGCTTACTTTAACAGAACAGTTAACCCTCTTTGGAGGAATGAGACAAAATCCAGAGAGTCTGAAATGCACTGATCACAGTTTTCAGGATACAAGGGAAAAGTGTTATACGTTCAAGAGGAGGGAAGCTGTCCACAGAAATGGACCCTAAACTGACTCAGCTTCCAGACCTAGCAGACAAAGATTTTATAGTCTTTCTATCAGTGTTTAGAAGCACATACGGTCTCGTTCACTTCTGTTCTATCTATTCATAGAGCATGTGAAAAGCTCATCCCATTATGTCTATGTCCACATATCCCTCGGCAGACTGGAACCTGTCTTGACTGATGTGATGAAAATTCCAGTTTTGTGTAAAACTCAAACACAAGTGTTTTATCCCCTTTGTGCAGAGAGAAGACAGGTCACTGAGCTGGCCCTCTAGGATCAGAGCTGGAGATAGCAGCTGTGAGACTACATAGCTGTATTGAAGCCCAGCTCACTTCTTACCATTACTTAGCACCTCTCTCCAGTGAAACCTGTCTTGCAGCTCACCCCATACACTATTGCTCCTGTCTTAGTCACTGCTCCATTGTGGTGAAGAGACACCATGACTAATGCAACTCTTCTAAAAGAAAGCATTTAATTGGGAGCTTGCTTACAGTTTCAGATGGTTAGTCCATTATCATCATGGTGGGAGCAGGCAGGCATGGTGCTGAAGAAGTAGCTGAAGCTTTACATCTTGATCCTGAGGCAGGCAGAGAGAGAGAGAGAGAGAGAGAGAGAGAGAGAGAGAGAGAGAGAGAGAGAGAGAGAGAGAGAGAAGAAGAAGAAGAAGAAGAAGAAGAAGAAGAAGAAGAAGAAGAAGAAGAAGAAGAAGAAGAAGGAGGAGAGAGAGATTAGAGGGGGAAACAATGGGCCTGGTATGGGCTTTTGAAACCTCAAAGCCCACCCCCTGTAGCACCTACTCCAACAAGGCCACACCTCCTAACCCTTTCAAGCATTTCACCAACTGGGGACTGAGCTGATGGTAAGGTGGGGGCATTCTCATCCAAACCACAAACTTGATTTCTATTCCTTCAGAAACATAATGCCATAGGATAATTCAGGGAACAGTGAGAAACTGAGACTCAGTGAGTAAGGAGACCCCTCAAGGGTTGCCAGCCCCCTCCAAGTCAAGCCCTGCTCTGTCTGAGGTCAAACTGGGTCCTCATTAACAAACTTCTTCCACCTGTCATTTAGGGAAAATGGCCCAGCCAATGATGGCTCCCTACTCTGCAAGCAAGTTTGCTCTGGACGGGTTCTTTTCTACCATTAGAGAAGAATACTTATTGACTAAGGTCAACGTGTCCATCACTCTCTGTGTTCTTGGCCTCATAAATACAGGTAAGGAAAAGACCCTGGAATAAATGGCCTTAAATTCGTCTGTCAGCTTTACCGTGTAGAAAAAGAGGGGTTCTGTCTCCCTGAGGTTCTCTCCTTCTCAGTGGCAATACACTAGAGATCACAGCTAGAAGCATCAGTCCTGTCATTTAGCGAGGCACTTCTGTCACTGGTGGAGCTAGTCAGCTTTGACCCTCCTTTCTAGTCTGAACACCACACTCAGCAGATTCTACTCTGAGCTCCTTATGTCCACATGAACTCCCCATGACCACTGTTATTCAATAAAAGACACTAAACACCTGTGTACTTTTCTCACTAGACTCAACAGTAAGGAGACGGTAGTTTCATGAGCCCCTCAATGTGGCACACTGAGAGGATCCAGCATCCAACTGAGAGACTGTCCTTAGAAACAATGACTAGTACTCTTCAAAGAATCAAGGCCATGAAAGACTAGAAAAGAAAAAGAAAAGAACCTTCACAGACTAAGAAAAAATAGGAGAAATTAGTATCGAGTATGCTCCTGGACACAATCCAAGTATAAAGGGGACACTAGTTTAAAAAAAAAAAAGCCAGCAACATTGTGATGCATCATTTCTGGCCATTACACAGGGTTATGCATGATGTGACCAATCAGGAAAGGTGAGGTGTGTATGGGAACAGTGAGTACAGTGTTTACACATTTATCTAAAGCATACATCTAAGACTGTGAGAAAATCTTGTTTAAGGAGTGATTGATGCTCTGGGGCTGTAGCTCAGTTGCTAGAGTACTTGCCTGGTACTCATATGGCCCTGGGTTTGCTTCCTAGCACCACCTAAACTATGTATGGAGGGACACACTTGTAATCCCAGCACTCAGGAGGTAGATACAGGAGGATCAGAAGTTCAATGTCATTCTCAACTATATATTGAGTTCCAGGCCAGCCTAGGCTACATGAGACCTTGTCAAAAAAAAAAAAAAAGTAATTAAGTAGTGATTACAGAACAAAACTGGAAGTCAAACAGCATGGAGATGAAGAGAGGGAAGGCATGTCTGAAGGACATGACCATGGAGGAAGACAAACCATAATTCCTGCCAGCTCCTTCTCTGTACAGTGGTCAGTGCTGGGAGGGAGCCAAAGCCTGGTTCTACTCTTCCCATCTGTAAAGCAGTGGGTCACAGCCTCATCACATTCTCCTTTGCCATCTACATTTTACATCAGCTACTTAGTCCTCATTCTGCATCACCCCCATGGTAATGTGTCACCCCAACCAAAGTACCCAGAGAAGATCATTTGGACCCCCAAGCTGTCACCTCCACTGCCACACAGATCCCCAATTCAGGGAGTCAGACATCTGCCAGCCAGTTTTCCTTTGTCCACACTGGACATATCCTGTTGTCCAAGGGTCCCCAGAGGGCCTGTGGGGCTCAGACATAGGCACAGAGTACCTAACAGCTAGGGGTCTGGGATTCTCCATCACACAAGCTCTGCTAACCCTGGATAACTCCAGTCTTTCCTGTGGTCCTACAGAAACAGCCATGAAGGCAACCTCTGGTGTATTAACTATGCAAGCTGCTCCCAAGGAGGAATGTGCCCTGGAGATCATCAAAGGCGCAGCTCTGCGGAAAAATGATGTGTACTATGGCACTTGGAGATGGAGCCCTATCCTACTTAGTAACCCAGGAAGGAGGATCCTGGAATTTTTTTCAAAAAAGAACTATAACTTAGATTTGTAAGCAACTAGGAACTTCTGAGGCCTAGTAAAGGTCTTGGAACAGTTCTACCTGATATTTCTGTGAGCCCTACCCATGAAAGAATATTCCCAGAGATATATAAATCGTGGGGTACCCCTCATCATGAGAAGAAGTTCCTCTGACACTTGCACAGTGAAACCATAATTATAATAAATGTCACGAACCACTCTGGAGCCTGAAGTTGTGAACTTGATAGTAAGCATGGATATAAATACAAGGTAGTTATATCAACTTTACCTCACATTAAACAATACAATGGTGCCTAATATAACATTAAATATAATAAAGGTAATGTCAATTTTATAAATGCAAAACTGGTAACTATAAATTGAGTTTTCTCAACGTGCTTCCTTTTTTTGTTTTGTTTTGTTTTGTTTTGTTTTTGAGACAGGGTTTCTCTGTGTAGTTTTGGTGCCAGTCCTAGATCTCACTCTGTAGACCAGGCTGGCCTTGAACTCACAGAGATCTGCCTAGCTCTGCCTCCCGAGTGCTGGGATTAAAGGCATGCGCCACCACTGCCCGGCTCAACATGCTTCCTTTAAAACCAACACCTAAACAAATGAAAATTTCCCATGTTCATTTCCTGTTTTGTGGTCTGGACTTTTTAATCTGAATTAGAGAAATCACATCATCCTTTGTTTGGCAAGCATCCTATCTTTACTGTCTCTGTGTATTTCAGATGTTCCTCATACATTCACATATTGCTCATTTGGGCGTGAACCACTGAGGTGACTCAGGGGGCTGGAGCTCATGGGAAATATGAGTCTCAGCTTAGCCTGCTCTATGCCACTTAACCCAACAGCTCCTAGAGTTTACTGGGCATCTATGCATAGCATGAGGATGCTCAGGTGAATATCAGAAGTGTGGAGAGGAGGGGTCCTGTCATTCATTCGATAAAAATTCACCAAATACTTGCCAAGCATTGTGGGACTACAGTGAAGTGGGAGACAAAACACTAGCCATATTAATGATTCCACAAAGCCCTCAACTGGTCAGGCTACAACAGGAAGAGATGGCACCTCATGGTGGATAATTTCAGTGCCATCTAATAACAGGGGCCACTGGGCCAGCGGGATGGCTCAATGGGTAAAAGTGTTCACCACACAAGCATTACAACCTTAGCCTAATACCCTAAGTGCACAACAGAAAAAAGAAGACTCTCAAAAATGGTTCTCAGGCCAGGTGATGGTGGCCCATGCCTTTAATCCCTTGTCTCAGGAGGCAGAGGCAGGTGGAGCTCCGAGTTCCAGGCCAGCCTGGTCTACAGAGTGAGTTCCAGGACAGCCAGGGCTACACAGAGAAACCCTGTCACAAAAGAAACAAACAAATCAAATAAAGTTGTTCTCAGAGCTCCACACACATGCTATGGTGTGCACATGCGTGTACGTACACACACACACACACACACACACACACACACACACACACACACACACACAGAAGAGTTTTAAAAAATAAACAGTTTTAAAGGTTGGGGGTGACTTATGGACTTAGAAAAACAAAAGCAAGTCGTGTGGAAGTACAAACAACGGAGCAGTATCTGCAGTCAGTTCCAGCTCCTTCCACCCAGAGAACAAAATTGTGACCGGAGACAGAAAGACCATTTGGAGAAGGTCACAGGACAGGATCTCTGACAGTCCCTGGAGGAAGCAGTCACCCTCCTCAGGTCCATGAAGCAGCGGGGGCTGGGGGAACAAATGCATGACTTCACTCCTTCCTCTCCCTGTCATCCCTGGCTAGTGCTGACCATTTGCAGAGGAGACAAAGGAGCAGACCACTGTAGGACGTGCAGGTCAGCCTTCCTGACCTGGGGGCTGAGCAGGGCGGTGAAAGATGGAAGGTGTTGAGGGAGGGAGTGGGCATATAGAATCAGTAAAATCTCAACTCTCCCAAGCGTGGGGCTTCCCTGGTAAACGATGCTGGAACCTGGAAGCTTGGGGGAAATTTCATTCTCCTGCCTCAGTCCCAATATCTAAGCAGAATGATATGTCAGAACATATAAGAAGCCAGGTGTGGCTGTCATCTAAGCTCCAGGAGATGGAAACATGAGGATGGTGAGTTGGAAGCCAGCTTGAGCTACACAGTAAGAACTTGTTTCAAGTTTTTTAAAAAAGGAAAAGAAGAAAAACCCACAGTCAACAGTGCCTGCCAGCCCCAATGACAAGGAGATAAGAGTGTGTATATGTCTACCCTCTTCATACAGAGATGCCCTTCCTATGTAAGTCAGCAGGAGGGCTTCAACTGCACCTGTGTGTGAATAACTAGACCAATGTGAGGTCTGGGACCTGACTAGATAGATAGATCACATACCAATCCACAAGCACAAATCACCCACACCAGCACATTGTGGTCTCAAATATGGTTGAGCATTAGCATGTTTTAAACACAGTAATACAGTTGGTTATGACATTCATACATGCGCATAGTGGATTTTAATCATATATATTCACCCCCATTATTCCCTCTTGTCCCTCTCCCACTCACACAGACCCCTTCCTCCTAACTGTCCCTTTATACTTCTCTCTCTCTCTCTCTCTGTCTCTCTCTGTCTCTGTCTCTCTCTCTCTCTCTCTCTCTCCTTCCCTTCCCCTCCCCTCCCCTCCCCTCTCCTCTCCAATTAGTTTCATCAGACTTGCCTACAGAATTGTGAGTGAGAGGTTATTTACAGGATCATGTACATCTCACCAATTACCCCCATTTCAGCTATCCCAGTGAAGAAAATGTCTGTCCCTCTCTTGTATAAATCCTAAGGAATGGTGATCTCATGAGCCCTTCCTCCCTCCATGGCTGGTGGTGTCAGGCCCAGTCTCATGCATATCTTGTGCAGGAAATCACAGTTGCTATGAATTCAAGAACACCATGGCCGTCTCACCGATGAAAGACAGCACTCTACACCACTGCAGACTGTCCTCTGGCTTTAGTGTCCTTCTGGCCTCTCTTCACTGATGCTCTCTGAGCACTGGAACAGGTGACAGAATCTCTTGTCCTCAGTATTTTGACCAGTTTCGAATCTCTTCAGTTACCACTGCCCACTACAAAAAGAAGTTCTTTGATCAAAGCAGGCAACAGTACGAATCTATGAGGGTAAATATAATTATTTAGAAGGCAATGTGATAGGTGCATCACATCCACTCAGCAAAACAGCAGCTGTCACTTCCTCACTAGGACCTGTGACCTCCTCAGCCATGGGCTTTTGACCAAGTTTACAGAACCAGGTGTGAATTCCCCCTGTGGTGTGGGCTCCAGATCCAATCAGAAAGTGATTGCTTACCCCAATAACAGAATTGCCACTTTACACCAATCAGACCAACCTATTGATCCTCCTGGACAGATGAGGATTCCCCTTCACGGTGAGGAGGCAGAGCACGGAGACTCCTCTGAAGGATGAGACAAGATCGCTGAGAGAGGATCTGCTTGGAGACAGATTAAAAACTCTTACCTTTTAATTTTTAGATGTATTTATTTTATGTATATGGGTATTTTGCCTGTATGTATGTGCACCATGTGCATGTGGTGCCCTCGGAAGCCAGAAGAGGGTGTTGGATCCCCTGAAATCAGAGTAACGAATGGTTGTGATCCATCATGTGTGTGCTGGGAATCAAACCCAGATTCTCTGCAAGAGCAACACGTACTCTTCAGCCCCTTGAAACCTTTCTTAATTTAAATTTTTTTATTTGTTTTAAATTTTATTTTTTATTGTAGGTGTATGAGTATTTTTCCTGTTGTATGTATGTGTATCATATGCATGTCTGGTGCCTGCAGAGGTCAGAAGAAGTACTTGGATCCCCTGAACTGGAGTTACAGATAGTTTTAAGACACTATGGATGCTAGGAATCGAACTCAGATCCTCTGCAAGAGTAACACATGCTCTCAACCACTGAGCCATCTCTTCAGCCCCTTGTTTTACTTTGTTGTTGTGTTTATATGTTTGTTTGGGATACAGTCTTACAATGTCTGTCACCTAGATGGCCCATCCTCCCACCTTAGCCTCCTGAGCCCTGACAGATGGGCTCGACACACCTGACAGAAGAAATTTCTTTCTTAATGAGGCTTTTCCCCAGAATCCAGAAGGAAGGGCTCAAAAAGTAGATCCCAGAACAAAACCATCCACATTCCATTGCTTGCTGTATTTATTAGCATGCCATTAAAATTCCACCATCTTTATCAGCACACTTTCTCATGCCAGGACACTCTTGTCCAGAAAGATCAATGTTGCAAGCCCATTTTTAAATGTTGCAAGCCCATTTGTAAATGCTTAACTTTTCAGTGACACTGACTGTCACTCCCAAAGATGCTGGAACCCTCAGTGTAGGTGTGGGATCCCCCCTATGACTTGTTGGTCAGGGAAACTCCAGACGCTCCCCAAACAACACAGGCTGTTCCCGTTGCTTATGCTGCCCACCAGAACTACATGGGAAGACTCTACGCTGAAAATAAGACACTTTTGTGCGCAGGACACAGAAAAATCAAGCTGCAACTGATCTGGAGGCTTCTTCCCTGCTGGCTAGCTCTCATAGTGCCAGGAAGTGCAATGCACACAGCTGTGGGGAACAGGGGGATCATCAATGGTCCCTCCAGCTACGAACCCTGGAGGTTACAACACCAACGTGCCAGGCAATGTGTGCTCACTGGTGCAATAGAGACTTGACTATTGTGAAGGGAACCAACCACTTTCTGGTTGGATTTAAGGTAAATATAAATATCTATATTTATATAAGGCCTGGTCCACAGGAGGGAATTCATGCCTGGTGCTGTAATGCTGGTCAAAAGCCTATGACTGGGAAGATCATAGGCCCTATTGAGGAATCTACTACTATTGTGATCAATCCACATGAGTCTATTAAATGGATAACAGAATTTATTAAGATATAAACTGAGGAAATACACTCACAAATACAGAATGGAGTGGACAGCTGAAGTCGTCCTCTGATCTGACCGGGAGCGAATCCACCTCGCAGGCAGGAGCAGGGAAAAGGGGCATGTGACCCTTCTCCAACTCCTTATAAGAGGTCTCGTACAATGGCAGGAAGCACCACCTCCTTTGGGCCATACAGTCCAAGGTCATGGGCTGAGCAAATACCACTATATACTACTGTTGTTTTGTTAAATGGACACATAGCCAGACCTCCTTCTGAATACTTATATTTATACCCATAGATCAGTGCTGATCTCAGCCTTAGTAAAAGAAGCTTCTCTGGAGTGGGTAATGTGTAAGGCAAAGACTCATAACTTGTCAGTGATAGAAATAAGTGACTGCCAAAGGCTCAGCCTTAAAAGGGACACCACCAAGGCTCAGAAAAGACAGTGGAAAACATAGCAGAGAGAATGTAAAAGCCAGAGGACAGGAGAGGGGGCTCTGAAATGTCACTTTCTGGGCATGGCATAGCCACTGCCCTTATTAAGAGCTGTCTGCACAGGGCCCGCCCAGGACTGGGCCTATCAACATTCAGGCATGGGTTGGGGATGGGGTCATGGGGGAACCGTCGGCTGCTGTGGAAGAGGAGTCATCGTCTTCAGTGGTGTAGCTTACTACTGAGTACACCATGCTCGTGCTCATGTGGGCAGCCTTAATCAAACTCAGCAGCTCACAAGACAAAAATGAACAAGAGGACATGCGTGTGGGAGGAAGGCTTGTTCGGAAGGGGAGGGACTGGCAGGGAGCTGGAGAAGGATAAGAGAGGGTTAGGGTGTGATCAAATGCACCACATACATGCATGAAATTGTCAAAGAATAAAGTTAATTAACCAAAACCTTGACTGCCCTGTGCTTACCAATCCCAACCTACTGTGTGGTGATCTGACCCAATCCTCACAGAGCCTCGACACCAAACCTTGCAGTAAACTCTCTTGGGCATGCTCTCCTTGCCTGTCCAGGCAATACACCAGGTATGCCTGATCAACAGTCACTTCTGTGTCTTCTTAGGGAGCAGGCAGTCCATAGGCCCATACCAGGAGGCATGGTGGTTTTCTTCTTCTTCTTCTTCTTCTTCTTCTTCTTCTTCTTCTTCTTCTTCTTCTTCTTCTTCTTCTTCTTCTTCTTCTTCTTCTCCTCCTCCTCCTCCTCCTCCTCCTCCTCCTCCTCCTCCTCCTCCTCTTCTTCTTCTTCTTCTTCTTCTTCTTCTTCTTCTTCTTCTTCTTCCTTTCTCCTCCTCCTCCTTCTTCTTGTGACAGGTTCTCTAGACTATGATGGCCTCAAACCAGTTACATAACTTAAGATGACACTGAACTTCTGATCCTCCTGCCTCCACCATGGCCAGTGTGTGTGGTGCTGGGATCAAACTCATGCCCTTGTGCATGTTAGACAAGCATTCTCCCACCTTAACTATATGCCCCAGCACCTGAGGCGTCCTCATAAGAGTCCTCGCTCAGTTGCTAGTATGCTTCCCAGCCCTTTAACTATCAGCCCCATTTCTAGGGTCTGGCTGTGACAGCTCCATCGGTACCAGCTCACAAAAGCCCTTGCCATTAGTCAGGTTCAGCTCAAAAGGACCTGTCCTTCTTAGTCCTTGTCACCACAGGGACCAGTGTGTGAGGATGTGTGTACCTCATATGGCACATTATCACTCACCTCTTGCCTACACTGGCATAAAAACTCAACCTCACTTTGTGGGTTCCGAAAGTAATTTAGTTCTTACTGAAATTATCAGCGAGCAATGCAGCATCTTCCTAGTATGTCAGAGAAAAGGGAAGGTGAGACTGCCCTCATTCGCTGCCTGTGAGAAACATAGGAAGATGTCTCTGGGCCACAGGGCTCCCTTCTGGTCGCGCCTCTCAGAGTCCAGCCTCCCTCCTTCTCCCTTAGTTATCATTACACCGTGCTGATCATACCTTGAGGTTACCAGCCATATCTTTTAACAGAAATATAGTTTCTTTGCACAAAGGAATTATTGTGTTAACTATTAAGAAAGTAACAGTTTCACCAAAGATAACATTCTTTGAAAAGGAGACCTTTGTGCTCTTGAGTTTGAGAAGGAGCTAAGAAGTTAACAGGCCCTTAGAGGCCCCTTCACACGCTGGCCTTTGAACTATCCTGCTTCCTTCTCATCTGCTCTCAGCTCCCAGGATCAGCTGGCCAGCTGCAAGCCTTCCTGGGTGTGAGTTTTCATCACTGTGATACAACACATGACAGAAACAGCCCCAGAAACTGGGTACAGTAGCACATGTTTGTAATCCTAGCACTTGGGGGAGAGAAGAGGATCAGAAGTCCTAGGTAATCTTCAGCTACACAGGGAGTTCAAGGCCAACCCCAGGCTATGTGAGACCTTGTCTCAAAAAAAAGGGGGGGGGGGAGGAGGAAGGAGGAGCAGAGGGAAGAGAGGGAAGGAGGAGCAGAGGGAGGAAAGGGAAGGCGGAGCAGAGGGAGGAGGAGCAGAGGGAGGAAGAGAAAGGAAATCGAGAAGGAGGCCCTCAGAGTGGGAGGAGCTCTTCTGACTCACAGCTTCAGAGATTCACATCCACAGCACCTGGCCCTCGATGCAGGGCTGTGGGGAAGTGGAGCATCATGGTGCAAGTATTGGAAGGAGAGCTGCCTACCCTCTGTGAAAGCACACACAGAGGAAGAGGCCAGCGACAGGAGGTGCCCCTCAGGACAGGACACCTGTCATTGCAACACTTGGGCAGGTGAGGCTGGAAGATCAAGAATCCAAGGCCATGCTTGGCTACATGGCAAGTTCAGATCAGCTTGGGCTACATGAGACCCTGTCTCGTGTACCCACAATGACCTACTTCCTCCAACCAGGCCCCACCTACTCAAGATTCCAACACTTCCCAGAAAAGCACCAGCAGCTGAGGAACAGGCTGTCAGCAAGAGCCTATGGGGACATTCATACTCAACTCATAACAAGCCTGGGCTGATTTCATAATAACCACAGACACAGAGAGACAGCCAGAGCAGGACACAGTGCTTAGGATCCTAACATGTTCGACACACACCAGCTGTCAGCACATGCTGGGGACTAGGCCAGGTCTCAGACTGCCTTTGGGAAACGGGCTCATCACGGGCCTACACATGGGTAGAAGGGGAGCCCTGAGGAGGAGACTCGCAGCTCCCCACTTGCTTCTCACAAGCAGCTACTCCTCAGGACAGTGAGGTTTCACCTGACCACCAACTTCTCCCGAGAGCTTTGGGCCACCATTGTCTTAGACCCACCGAAGCACAGCTGCTACACTTTGAATGTGTTCCCCAAGCCCAGCTGTTAAACCTGCCTGAGTTTGGCATGGTGGTGCTCATTCCTGCAGTCCCAGTTCTTAAGAGGTGGGGGGAGCTCTGGGTTGGCCTGTGTAGAACTGTTGGTCCTAAAACAGTAATGTTGAGTGAAACCTATAAGGACATGAGAACATCAGGAAGTCTGTGCCTTTGTGAATGAACTTTGTTTTTAGCTCAGGCTTGGGGTTCATAGCACAACTCCCACATTTCCACATGCCCCAACCCCCAAGCCTTCCCGAGGAAGGTTCTCCCTTGGAGTGCTCCACTTGCTACAACCAGTCATCCTACAGCAGCAGGTCCAGCGGCCAGAACTCACACTTGGACTCACTCTTTTGTGGTATAGTCTGTAGGTCTCAACAAATGTGTGATGTGTGTCCACCAGCATGTGGGGCAGACTCATTCATAAATCCCTGTGCCCCATCCAGGCATCCCTTGCACACACACACACACACACACACACACACACACAATCACTGATCTTTTAACTTTGGAGACATTTTTCAAAGTGCCTTCTGAGCAAGTCACAGAAGTTGGCAAAGGATGAGTCTTGGGAAAGAAATGTATGTATAAATTTTGCTACAATTAGAGCAAATTATAAAAAAAAACTAAAAATTGAATATTACTAAAGTGATATAAGACTATAATTCTCTATAAGAATAAAATGTTTTTTAATGTTGATTTGCTTTTAATAAAAGTTTAAGTGGGTGACAATTACTTTACAGTAACATCACATAGATTATTGATATAAATGTTTAGGTAAAACATAAGGTAAAGTTTACATAAAATTTACAAAAGTCTGACAGCCCTGAAATGATGCTGTTGGTCATGCCCGTTACCTTTAAAATCCTGTAGGTCATGAAAATAACTCTACTTTCTTGTAGTTGCCGAACACTCACTAAGGATTTTCCCCATGGCTATTCAAAGTCTTTTGTTATGTAATTTTAGTTTCTCTTGGAAACATCTACAATCAGATTCATTAAAAACATCCCAAGCTATATTTAAATATAGCTTTCTGGTAAAACTAGATTCTTTTTTATAAATATATTGATTTTTCTTTGATTATCTTTGAAAAAAATTGGTATGGCTGCAGAAAAAATGTTTCTTGGTTCAAAATTATTTTTATTTTGCATTTTCCTTTTAAATCCCTGCACCTGCTGTCAGTCAAAACTCTGCTGAATGAAGTACAATTCCTGACAAAATAACGCTGCCTCAGCCCTCAGGAGCTGAGCAGAGAGGTGCTCATCCTGCGCTCTGTTGATCCAGTGTGGGCAAAAGGATTCGATGCTGACTCCACCCATGAGTCATGCACACCCCACCCACCCACTCTACCACCCAAGACAGGTACAAGAGAAGAACAATCAGACTCTCACTACAGGACAGCGGACAGCAGTGTTTTCATAGAAAAGTCTGGATCAAAAGTAAGGAATGTGAAAGTTGCAAGAATCAAAATGAAGCCATTTGTGCCAACCTAGAAAAAAAAAAAGGTAAATAAATTGGGGAGAGCCATGGGCTTGCACTGATCACAACTAGCAACTTGGTTTAGTCCCAGACTGACACAGGATTGTTATGCAGGGTGAGCAGGCCTGAGAGCTGCTACACTTTGAAGTTCTTGGGGTCCCTGCTGGGGCCATAAGGTGGACTCACAGAAGAAACCTACACCATTGGACTTGGTACAGGATTTGCCTGCACAGGAGCCTCTCAAGGAAACAAAAACCTCCAAGAGTCAGCTCCATCTGCATGGAGTTGATCCATGAGTGGCAGATGTGAGCAAAGGGCTCTAACTAGGAAGAGAGGCAAGGGAGGGTGGTGTTGACAGGACTGGTCTGGTTTGCAGGGCTTCCCATGGTCTTCCTTTCTATCTGGGAAGGGCAATTTCTCCCCAGCACAGGCGAGCTGTCCTCTGCACAGGAGTGGCAACTTGGGTTTAAAGAAAAGCCATAAGGCCAGGAAACCGGAGGCTGAATCCACAGAAACTGTGAGCCAAAATAAACTCGGGGCAGGGGCAAACTCCAAGGTCCCCCCAACACACACCTCTCACTCACCCCCATCCTCCCACCCACCCCTGGTTTCAAAGTACCTTTAACTGAAACAGCCTTGCAGACAGCATATGTCTGGCTGCTTTTGCCCTTTGTGTGTGTGTGGGGGGGGGGGCACCACCACACCTGGCTTAGGCAGTGCTGGGGATGGAACTCAGAACGTCTTGCATGCTAGACAAGCATTCTGCCAACTAAGCCATCCTCAGCCAATATACAAATGAATGCTTTAAAAATCGAGCACCAGGGGGCTGGAGAGATGGCTCACCAGTTAAGAGCACTGACTGCTCTTCCAGAGGTCCTGAGTTCAATTCCCAGAAACCACATGGTGACTCACAACCACCTGTAATGAGATCTGGTGCCCTTTCTGGCCTGCAGGGACACATGCAGGCAGAATACTGTATACATAATAAATAAATAAATCTTAAAAAAATAAATCAAGCACCAGATGTACAGGAGCTGAGCAGGAAAGGCTGTGAAGAGAAGATTTCAGGAAGCAGGAGTCACAGGAGAGGGCTCAGGGGTATGCTGAATGACCTGAAGCTAGAGATTAGAAACTGGAACAAGACCAAAAAACAAAAACAAAAAAACAAAAAAACACAACCACCCACACCATATTACAAAAGACAGAGCAAACAATAGTATTCCTGAGTCTCTGGTGGGTGACTACCTGGTGGGTGGCGTATTTCAAGGCTCTCTCACTGTCCTTGGATATAGACTTGCAGGGAGCAGGTTCAAGAGTGAACCCCTAAATCACCACCATGCCTAAAGCGCAAGGCATTAACTACCAAGACTATCACCAGCCTCCTGATGGCAGACAGGGGCAGCAGCACCACCCAGTGGCTCCACACAACATTGATCCTTCTGACAAGGTTCTACTCCAAAACTTACCACCATTCAAGCCAAAGCTCATGAAGGAGTCATGGTCTGTGGACCACGACCAGACCAGAAGAGGGGAGTCAGCTCCAACACCTTGACTTTCCTGCCCCAGCCACCCAGGAGATTGGCCTGGAGCTGTGGGAAGGAGCTAGTTCTGTTCAATAGCGACCCTTAGTGGTGCTCTCAGAAAGGCACGCTGGGCCTGACAAAGAATGAAAAAGCAAAAGGCCGGGGGAGAGAATTGACAGATTCTCTGCTGGGAGAGGAGGCTGGCTTCTATCCAAAGCCAACCTTGAGCAAAATGGAACATCAGGCACCTGCAGGCACATCCCAGGCCGCCTGCTCTGCTTCTGACTCTCCAAGGACATGAAATTGTGTTCCTCTGTCAGTATTCGCCACCCCCATCTCCTCTGCTCAAACCACTCTCCATCCCTGTTGCCCACCCGAGTTATCTGAATATCTTTCTATCAAGATTCCCCGGGATTTACCTCAGTTGACTCTTGCAAACTCTTCTTTAGGAGACACTGGGAAGCATTTCAAATCTCTTTCTCCCATACACAATCATATGGCACACATCCTTTAAAGATCTTTGCTAGGGGGCAAGGGAGTAGCTCAGATGCTAAGGCACATGCCTGGCACATACAAAGCCCTGGGTTCCATCCCCACACCACATAAAACCTGCTGTGATGTACACACCTATACCCCAGCTCTCGGGAGGAGGGGCATCATAAACTCCTTGGCGATAGAGTGAGTTTGAGGCTGGCCTGGGCCACATGAGATCCTGTCTAAGAGAAAACAAGAACTTGGTTAATTGAGTTGTGTTAGATGAATTTTAAAAAGTATGTTTTAACTTTTGCTATCATCCTATGAAATGAGAGGCCACATGTTTATGAATCTTCCAGGTGATTGGTTCTTACAACATTATATCAAGCCTGTGTCACCACACTTGGCTCTGTTCCCTAGTGTGACCTTGAACACACAGAGACCCTGCCTGCCACGTGATCGGATTAAGGGCATGTGCTACCACTGCCTGACTTCTATGTTTACCTAAAAAGGGCTGGCCTTTTTCCCCTTGATCTCCAGGCATGCTTTATTATCAACATACAAATAAAATATCACCACATTTCAGCACAAATAAAATATCATCACAGTACCCTTAGAACGCTAAAGCTCATGTTCACCTTAACTGTGTGAATTAAGATGCGTTTGTGTTGGACTCACCAGTGGTTAATAATTACCATGAGTGATGCTACGGCACATGGCAGCTGCCCAATAATAAAGAAATCATTAAACATCCCTAAAGGTGAAAATTATGAAGACATGGAATATATTTATAACTTAGTGCCAAGTTTAAACAACAAAAGCAATGATGGGTCTCAAGACATGAAAACAAAAAACAGGTGACTACGAACTGAAATTAAAATACAGTGACAAAGGCATGGGACTTTCTGTGTTGGGTAGTAGGACTTTTTTCTCAAGACAAGGTTTCTCTGTGTAGCCCTGGCTGTCCTGGAACTTGCTCTATAGACCAGGCTATCCTGGAACTCAGAGATCCACCTGCTTCTGCCTCCGAGTGCTGGGATTAAAGGCTTGTGCCATCACTTCTCTGTTTAAAATCTTTTAAAGCCAAGCATGGTGGTATACACCTGCAATCCCATTGCTTGGCAGGATCAGAAGCTCATGACCAGCTTGGGCTAAATGAGATTGTAAAAAGAAATCTTTTAATGGTGCTACATTATACTTTCATAAAACAGAGAGAGAGAGAGAGAGAGAGAGAGAGAGAGAGAGAGAGAGAGAGAGAAATTCTGAATGTTTCCCAGCCATTTTTCAGTGTGTCTTCCTCCCCCACACAAGCTGACAGTACAGTTACAGTCTATGACCCCTGTGCTTTGGTGGGGTCAGTTCAGGGCAACTCCCCTATGTTGCTACCCATGACAGATCTTGCTGAATAAGGTTTGAAAGGTATGTGTGAAAACGTGGAAAAGGCTCTGGGGAAGGGGACTCCATCTGGAGTGGGGCACCATTTGTGACATAATTAAGATAGTTTTAACTGAGGGTGAGCCTGTTAGATAAATAGTGCTGACACCACTAAACATCATCATACACTAGAACCCACGTCTCCAGCCCCAAAAAATACATAAGCAGCCACCTCGGCTGAGTCCCTGGGACTCTGAGCTGAAGCCACCAGTGAGGGTCACATGAGAAAAACGGCTCATACGAGACGAGCAAGTGGAAGCACTTCATAGCTTTGATTTCTGATTAAAGGATGATTTGCTAACCTGGTAATTTATATAGACATGTCCTTAAGTAAATAATTTCATTAACTCGGTCTTCAATTGCTGCTTGTTGGAGAGCTCACACAGCCCTGGAGAAGAGGGGAGGTATTTTCCAGTGTGCAGAATGAGGGGGAATGCTTAACTCATGAGCAAGTCTGTACTTTTCTGCCAGCCCTTCCCCCACCCCCGGGGTCGGGGGGAGGTGCCGAAGACACTGAGCTGTTCTGAAAACTGAAACAGCCTTGTCCTGTGGTCCCCAGATGGTTACTTTAGTCAGCCTACCTTACACTTTGTTTTTCCATCAGTTAATCTATATTGCATCATACATATGTGTGTGCCCATCTATATATTACAGACACCACCCCAGGCCTGAGGCTGTACCCTGCAGGATACTGAAATTAAAGGCTAAGAATTCACCCTTCTTATCCTCCTTTGCAATGCTGGACCCTAAGGACAGACCCATTGGTGCACTATGGCAAGCCTTCAGGTCTTCAGCACTGAAGAGCAGAGAGAAGTTAGTTAGCTCCGCTGATTCAGAACTAGCATTGTGGTGGGAACAGTAAACCATGTAAATCGGGAGGTAGTTGGAGGGGAGGCAAGCGGAATCTTTAAAAGCAAAATGAGGATTAGATGACACCCCTGAAAAAAAATCCTAGTGCCAAAGGCCAATGACAAGGGTGGCATCTGTCCAAGATTAAACAAACACCAGGGCAGATGCCCTTGCAGTAGCTGTAGTGTGTGTGTGTGTGTGTGTGTGTGTGTGTGTGTGTGTGTGTGTGTGTGAGAGAGAGAGAGAGAGAGAGAGAGAGAGAGAGAGAGAGAGAGAGAGAGTGAGAGTGAGAGAGAGAGAGAGAGAGAGAGAGAGAGAGAGAGAGAGAGAGAGAGAGAGAGAGAGACTGGGTGTGTATATGTGTATATGTGTATGACTCTGTGTGTGTGTGTGTGTGTATGTCTGTGTGTGTGTGTGTGTGTGTGTGTGTGTGAGGTTGCAGTGGACTTTGTGCAAGTTTGTGGCTCTAGCTCTGATGTAGTTTTTGTTTTTTGTTTTTTTTTTTTAAGTAGGGTATTTGGGCTGGCTTCAGACTCCCTATGTAGCAGAGAATGATCTTGAGCCTCATCCTTCTGCCTCCACCTCCAGAGGGCTAGGATTACACGTGTATACCACCATGCCCAATTTATGTGATGTGCCCATTCTGAAGATTCTACCACCTTCTAACAGTGCTCTGAGATATGGGTCTTTGGGGGGATCCAAACTACAGCAAGTGCCACATGTATACTAATATGCTAATAAAATTTATTATAGACTAAGTTACTTGGGCTTGAGAATGCATTGCTGAGAAACACGGGTCAGTTGGGAGAAACTCCAAGAAAGAACAATTCTGATTAACATTATGGTTTTCCGAGAAAGATGCAAGCAGCGAGCAGAAGTGCCTGGAAAGGGAGCCCCTTGTAGCAATCTGAGCATGTCCAGTGTTAATACAATGCAGAGCTTTTCTTTTCCTCAACGGGCTTCCTTTAGCTTCCTGAACCACACCATAAAATCTGATGGTCCCAACACACTTATTGACATCAGACTAATGCAACAGGTCTGTATTCAAGTGTTGTGGACCCTGTGACTGCGCTGTGAGACTGCAAGTTCCAGCAACAACCACCCAGCAGTGGAGATCCCCAGTGATCCGGGAGAGGAGAAGGGACACATAGGGCTCAGGAGTCACTGATTAAACCATCCCTTTCCATCCTCAGAGGCCAGCTGGGGATGAGACGATCTCTTTGTGCGTATGGTTTTCTTAAATCCATTTGACTCTGATTTTCAAGGCCATCAGCACAGTTATACAACCGACTCTTATGTCATTTGCAGGAAAATTGATGAACCAGGGATCACGAAACAAGTGAAACGAGCCAGACTCAAAAATCAAAAACCATGTGTTTCCTCTCCTGTGAGATTTTTTTTCTTTTTTTGAGGCAGGGTCTTACTTCATATCCCAGGCTGGCCTCCAACTTGTGCCAATCATCCCTGCCTCTACCTCCCAGGTGCTTAGAATAGAGTGCGAACCATTCTACTTGGCTTTGGAATCTAGGTTTAGACAGACAGACATGAAAGTAGAAGGGAACTAAGTAGGAGGAAGTGGGTCTGAAAGGAGGGGGGCAAAGAGGGGACTGTTGAAAAGGAAAGATAAGTATCATGTTTTCTCTCACATGTAGAATCTAGACTTAACAATACACGTACTCTATATAAGACATGAGAGCAGAAAGAGGCTACTTCTGAGGAAGAGGGCAACCCCTGGGAAGGAGAGGGGTTGAACCAAGGAGGAGTAATCAAGGGGCTGATGTGAGCAAACTGAAATTATGTACATATCAAAATGATATAATGAAACATCATTCTAACTAACTAAAAAGTTAATAAAATAAGATGAAAATGATTCAATGTATTAATTTCCACCTTAGTTGGAAATTGCTTCCTAGGGTTTTATATATGTCCTTACTCTTATTTTCATTGCTCAGACCAGACAGTAACTCACTTTTAAGTTTTGTTTTCTATTGGTACTTATACCACCATCCCCTACACCACAGCACCCATGCACCCAAATGCCCAAGTATCCATGCACCCATGCACCCAAATGCCCAAGTATCCATGCACCCATACACCCATGTACCCATGTACATCCCATGCATCCAGGCACCCAAGTACCCAAATGCTCAAGCATCCATGCACCCATGTACACAAGCATCTCTGCACATATGCACAAACTTCTGAATTCTCATTGCTCAGTACTCTAACTTAACATTTTCTTCTTTCCTTTTTAATTTTCACCTACTTTCCTTGGTTATTCTGATTATTTTTAGAAGTCTGCTTGAACGTAAATAAAATCATTTTAATCTTATTTAAACAATGGTATGACTGTAGCTATGAGTTCCTCTTGAGGCATGCCTCAGCAATGCCTCACAGGCTTCTGTCTTGGTGTTCCCATTATCACCATGTCCACTGGATTCTTCATTTAAAACTCAATTCTCTCCATATTTCAATACTGAGCTGGGAAAAGTTTTTCATCTATTTTTTTTTAATTCCCAACTTTTGTTGTTAATTTCTAATTTCATTGTACTATGGTCAGATAATCTTGTTCCAAAGGCTTTTTCTTTTTTGAAAATCTCACTAGCTAGTCCAGGCTATTCTCAGGCACACTTTCTTCCTGGCCAGTACTGGAATTACAGGCATGTACCACCACATTCAGCTAAGACATTTTTTCTGTCAACATGGTCAGTCTTGTAATGTCTCGTGCATGTTTGAAAATAGGATATATTCTCTATTCTCGGGGATAGTGTATGTTTGTGTGCACACATGTGGGTGCGCACCTTTCTTTTTTTTTTCATTTTTTATTTATTTATTTATTTATTTATTTATTTATTTATTTATTTATTTATTTTTCTATTATCAGCTTGATACAGTACAAATTCTTATCCTAATAGTGAAATGTTTCACTGAGGCTTGCCCAGTGATGGAGCAAAACCAAAACTTATTATAAGCCACAGTCATCCTAGGGTCCCCCCTGCTATGTAGTCTCCCTGGTTCTGTGGGTTACAGTCTGATTGTTCTTTGCTTTATATCTAGTATCCATTTATGAGTGAGAACATACCATGTTTGTCCTTCTGAGTCTGGGTTACCTCACTCAGGATGATATTTTCTAGTTCCATCCATTTGCTGCAAATTTCACGCTGCCATTGTTTTTCTCTGCTGAGTAGTACTCCATTGTGTATATATACCACATTTTTTTAATCCATTCTTCAGTTGACGGGCTTCTAGGTTGTTTCCAGGTTATGGCTATTACGAATAGGCACACCTTTCTTTTTCAATGTAGATAGATTGGTAGGCGGTGGCAACTTCATGAACTGTTAATTCTCAGAGCAATGTTAAGAGTTCTGGCTTTGCCTCTGGTGGCGGTAGCTCACAACATTAATCCCAGTCCTCAGGAGGCAGAGGCAGGCGGATCTTGATGAGTTTGAGGCCAGCCTGGTCTACAGAGTTCCAGGATAGCCAGTACTACACAAAGAAACACTGTCTCCAAAACAAACAAACAAATAAAAAGAGTTCTGGCCTTGATATTCTAGGCCAGCCCTTGCAACCTGAATTTGAGCACACATAAAAACCTATTAGCCCAAATAGTATGAGTGTGTTAGGGTCCACAGATCACCCCACAAAAGACTATCACTCACATATGCAAAAGCAAGAGCATCTCTCTCTCTCTCTCTCTCTCTATCTATCTCTCTCTCTCTCTCTCTCTCTCTCTCTCTCTCTCTCTCTCTCTCTTTTCCCCTTGGAGCTGAGGACTGAACCCAGGGCCTTGTGCTTGCTAGGCAAGCGCTCTACCACTGAGCTAAATCCCCAACCCCGAGCGTTTATTTCTCAAGAAAAGAATTCCTGCATGCTGGAGTCAGCCACACAACAAAATGGCAATGACTCCCAGACAAGCTCACGGGCTCCTTTTATAGACAACCAGGAGGGGATTGGGTCATCCTAAACATGATTGGTCAAGCAAGCAGCAGCACTAATGTTCCTGATTGGCTGGGGCTCTGAGTGCTAAATCATTCCTGCTTTGCAATTTCTCCCACACCTGCCTAATCAGAAATCAAAACAGAAACTGAAACTTAGGCCTAGTAGAGGCTGGGGCCAGGAGAAGCCCACCATGGTGCTACTGTGGCCTCTCACGTGTAGCCCCCAAAGAGTGTCCAGCCCTAGAAGGGATTTTGATCTCTATACACATTTCTGTACAGTTTTTAATAGAGTCCAAAGAGTCTGCAGCAGTTCAATACAATCTCCTGACTTCCCGTATTCTCTAGTGTCTCCCACCCTAAGGGCACGTCCTACCTTGATCTGGGTTCCAGTGTAAGAATCCAGCCTGTGCACTTCTTACCTGTTTCTTCCCTTTTTCTCTTCAAAGAGAGGAGTAGCAGTCATGAAGAGGACTGTGATAACTTCTCCATGTTAACAAAACTTACCACAGCTACTTGAGTGTCTCATGGCCTGCCTCACATCTGCCTCACATCTGCCTCGCAGACATCAAACCTTGCATTCACAGCAGCCACATCAACCACCAAACCCCTCCATACCAAGGGCTTGCTCAGAAGATTCCAGAGGTGTTCGTGAACTTGCACCAACCCAGTTTCCTGCTTATCTATCCTGAGCCACTCTGGAATTTTCCACTTGTAATAGTTTCTTTTTAATGTGTCCGTTCTCTTTAATTTTTCCCAAAATGTCTCAGTTCAACTTACTGGGATTCTTCTTTTTTTTTTTTTTTTTCAGATTCTGCTAAGTATCTGCCTTCTGCCTTCCAGCAGCCCAGACTGTCACCCCTCCACATTGCTTCATAAAGAAATGAATCCAGAACACACACCCTTAAGGGTCTAGAACGTCACAAAACACACAGAGCCTTCAGACCACAGGAAACACTACCCAACACCAACATTGAGGTGTCCAAAGGAAAGAGAGACTGCCAAACAGATAGCTAGATGGCATAGGGAACATCCCTCCTGGATCTTACCACAGAAATGGCAAGGTTTGGATCTGGTCCAAAGCCCATCCCTGTGTAGTCCTAGAAACTATTTAAAAAAAAAAAAAACGGTTTTGAAACAGGCTGCCTTGAACTCAATAAGTAGCTGAGGATGACTTTGAACTCCTGGTTCTCCTGCCTCCACTTCCTGATGTTGGGGTTTCAGGAAAGCACTACCAGGTCTGGCTTTTAGTTCTGGGGATAGAATACGGGCTTCACACATCTAGGTAAGCACTCTACCTCCTGAGCTACATCACCAACCCCTGGAAATGGATATTAGCTTAAAACTGCTAGGGAGCACAGACCAATCAGGTAGTGAGAGAGTGGGTGGCTGGGTGGAGTTCCTCACCAACCCGGGGAGGCCCCAAGGGTGAAGGGGCCCTCTCAAATTGTTAAGAGCAAGGAGAGGAACTGAGGTTTGCAAGCACTGTGGCTTGTGTATTTCCTGTTTCATCAAGCTGCTGTACAAAAAAGAATGTCAGTACAAGAGGAAAATGGTGAGGGGGCTGAGAACATCTGATTGACGGCTTCCCTGACCATCTGAGACCAGAGAGACCCGGGAAGGGCTGAAGGTTCTCCTGAGACCCTTGAGACAGAACCTGGGACCAGAGGTAACGGTGGAGGAATATGCTTTGGGATCTAGGTTTGGATCTGTTGACTTTGGGGTGGAGCGGAAGGTTCTCTGCCATGCCAGCCTCCTACATAGCAGCAGGTGGTAGAATTTGAGTGCTGGGGTTTATGTGACCAAGAAGGCATCCTGTGTTGGATTCCTTGGGTAACCACTAGGATACGGCTACCAATTCTGCTCCACCTGTTAGCTTACACTAGATGTGAGTCGCATGACTTGGTGTTGGGGTGCTCAGCATCCATGCCATGAATTAAATGACCTTTTCCAGATCCCTTTAAAGCAGGGATCCCTGTAACAGGCCCTTCTCCCTCAACTCTCACTGAGAACTCTGGACTAGGAAGGCCAGATCCATGCAGGATACCACCCATCATTTCTTCTGCATACACAGCCAGGAGGTAGGAGCAAAGTTCTGGAAAGGCACCAACAAGTCTGTAGGTGAGGGACAGTGCCCTGCTGTCTTCCTGTGTGGGCAGGAGAGCCTCCCCTAGCCAGTATTAAGTCTTCCTCCAAAGCTCTAACTGGACCCTCTCCTGTTGCCAAAGAATACCTCAGAGACTCCAGAAAGCCTTGGGCAGTGGCCCTGTGACCTTTCTCTGAACTACAGACCCAGTTCCTTTTTCTGCAGTCCATCCCTGTCCATCAGGCCTTCCACAAGGAAGAGACATCAGCACAGGCTTGCCTCAACCCCACAAGACCTTTCCTCTTCCCATCTGGAAGGCAGGAGGATCCTCAACCCAGGTAGCTACTTCCAGTACAAAGCCTATATGTAACTAGGGCCCAACATGGAGGAACCTAACCCTTCACACTCATAACACAGTACCCATTATTCATCCACCTGTTTTTCGCCTTCCTGTCTGACCTAATTGAGTTGATGATTATGTCCAGACCAGAGAGAAGTGCTTTGTCCTTGTAACCAAAACTCAGAGGCCACAGGAACCAGAGTAGTAAAATTATTCCAAGATGGAGCTACAAGCCCTGTTCAGAACTGAGAGAAGGAATTAGGGGAATCAGAGGGTGAAATTGAGCATTCTTGGTCTTAGAGTCTGGCTTTGCCTGGGGCATCTGATTCATATCACCAAGTCTTCAGTATCTAGCATAGCAAGGATAAGTATGATATTTTATATCTATTATTAAAAATAATATTTTATTGTTTTATATTAATATTTTTAAAGCTGTAATTTATCATATGCCATGTGCTAGGTGTATGGTGTGGATATTGTTATTTAATACTCATCTCCCTTCAAGGGAAGTTTTAGCCCCATTTCAAAAATGAGAACCCTGAGGCTTTAGCAACACTTAACACCTTCTCCTCTGTTTGGTAGGCAGTGACAGCCTGGGAGTGAGTCACAGTCTGTCCCCAAAGCAAGAGTTCCCCTCCTCCAGTGAAGACCGAATAGTAAGGTGCTATGGCTTTGAGGTGCACATGTATGTGGAATCCCAAGTCCCCTCCATCCATTCATTTATCACAGAACATGCATTGAGGTGCATGTGTGTGATCCCAAGTCCCCTCCATCCATCACAGAACATGTGTAGGCCTTTTCCTCCGTTTCTACATAATTTAATAAACAGAGTGACATGTGGGAAGTCTAGGAAACCCCATAGAGTGAGAGTGAGGGCAAAAGCCTGAAGGAAGACGTTCAGAGGTGATGGAAGAGGACGAACACTACCTCACAGTCCTTGGGGTAAGCTCTGCCCAAGGCAGAGGGTGTCCCTCTGCCCTCAAGAGCCAGATAACCAAAACCATACGGAACTTGGCCACATAAGAGCCATTCAGAAAGTGAGACTGTCCACCCACTGGTTTGTGAATAAGTATAGTGACCAGAGACAGAGCAGGAGCCCTGCACAGAATTCTGTCTTGTGCCAGGATAGGGATCAAAATTCCAACAAAGACGCACAGGGCTTCTGCCTGCAGAGTCTGTGCCGCCTATAAACAAGCCTTGGGGGTCAGAGCTGGCCAGTGCCTGCTAGTCAGTGAGGCTGGGACACTTCCTCTGACCACCCAGGAACTGAATTCCTGGGCAGTAGGATGAGTGGGTAATAGAGAAGAGACAGCAGCTGTGAGGAGGACCTTCCTCATCACCCCAGTCTGACTCCAGAGGGCAGAGGAGGCAGGGCACAATTTCTGGTGCTAGGATGTAGCCCATCTGAGTCCAGCCCTGACTTCACCAAGCTGCCAGAGACCAAAATGAGACTAGCCAAACCCACAACAGGTAGGTGAAGATAAGAATTTGGGTATATATGGATGGTAGGTAAGGCCACCTAGTGGGACACCAAGCCTGTCCTGAAGACAGTCCCCAAAGTTCCTTGGGGACTTTGCATTACGGGTTTCTTAGGGCTTTCTTTGTAAGACTCCTGTTGCAAGTACTCTGCATGCTTGCTAGTTTAGATGGCAGCTTTGGAAACAGACTGAGCCTGGCAGGGAGGCTGTCCTAAAAAGGTAGAGCCCTCCTCTCTGAGTCACTGAGCCAGGTTCTCTGAAATGGACCAACACTAAGTGTTTTGAAGGTCCTCAGCCAATAGACTGACTTGATCAGCAACTAAAGTCAGAGCCTAGCCCTAGATACACAGTAGATGACAGAGAGAAAGGTCAGGATGTGGTGATGAAGGAATCAGGGCAGGTTTCCCCAAGCCATGCCAGTCCAGAGCCACAAGATGACTGCTGAGAGCTAGGAATGGAGCAGAGGGTGCCAGTCACGAACCTGATCACTTCCTAAGGGCTTGTGGCTAACCCTCTAGGTCTCAAGAAGTGCCACTTAGCTATTTTAGTAAGAATGTGGGCAAGAGAGCAGTAAAGATGACATCTTTCATTTTAGACTAGAAGATAAAGTGGGCTGGAGTGTCCTCAGTTCTACAAGCCACTCAAACAGCTGTAAGCTCATGACGATTATAATTTGTTCCTTGTATTCCCTCACTTAGAGGCAGCAAGGAAGAAGGGGCTCCAGAGAGACCTGCCCACTTTAGGGATTAGTGCTAGAGAATGGCAGAAACCTGGCCTTGCTGGATTCCATCAGTTCATGCAGGATTGAGCCCGGGAGTCCTGGCTCTGGGTTCTCAACACACATGGATGGAGCCCTGTGCTATTTCTGCCCTGACCCAGGGAGATAGATTGTCAGTTTTCAGCCCATCTTCTGACTCCTCCCTCTTGGCATCTGGCAGATCCAAGCAGCTGTTCAAGGAACTGGAAGCCAAGCACAACAGGTGCTCGGGAGGTCACCATGATCAGCTCAGACCCCAAGTCCTCCCCTGGCTTGGCTCGGTGGGCCGAGAGCTATGAGGCCAAGTGTGAACGACGTCAGGAGACCCGAGAAAGCCGCCGCTGCCGCCGCAATGAGACCACTTGCCGCCAGCCAGGGAAGCTGCTGAGGACCCAGCACAGGGAGCGGCTTCAGAGAGCTCGGCAGCTCCAGTTCTTCAGAAGGAGAAACCTGGAAGAGGAGAAGAAAGGCCAGTCCAGGGAGCAAGGGCCCTCCAGCAAGATAGATGGAGGGACAGGCCAGGTGACTGTCCTCAAGGAGTCCTTGCCTGGTGACTACAAGACCTCCTTCCCTGAACAGCAGGTGGGATATGTCCGAGAAAACACTGCTGCAGGCCCAGGGGTGGGGGGTCTGGGAAGTACAAAGGCTGAAGGTCATTAACAAGTGATTTTTGTAAGTCCCTTCCTCAACCATGCAATCAAGTTTCCATTACCCATTGCTCTTTCGGGGATTTTGTTGTGTCTTTGTTCAACTTCTTTTGAAGTGAAGGGAGGGGGGTGGTCCTACACCTACCTATTAGGAGAAAGGAAATAATTGTACAAACAATTCCAAGCCAATAACTAGTATAAGATCTTTTTTTTTTTTTTCTGAGATAGGGCCTTGCCATGTAATTCAAGATGGCTTCAAACTCATGATCCTCCTGTCTCCCCTTCCTGAGTGCTGGGATTACAGGTGCACCATAATTCGCAGATTCTACTTCTTTTTGTTCTCTCAATGTCGAGGGCCTTATGCACAGTGGGCAAGCATCCCGCCACTGAGTCACATCCCCAGCTCTGTGACATCTTCTGCAGCTATCCATCATTCGCTAGAAACTGACTAAATGCTTTTAATATGCCAGGAACACAAGCCAATGTTCTTCGTGTCCCAACATGTATAGTGTGTGTGTGTGTGTGTGTGTGTGTGTGTGTGTGTGTGTGTGTGCCTGTGCCTAGAACAACCATCCTGGAACAAAACTTCAAAAGAACCAACTGCCTGTTTACATGGTAACGAGGCGTCTGAAAGGCCTGCAGAGGGGCAGAGATACCGAGATGGAAACAGAAAAGACAGTGAAGTAACTGCGTGTCATGGTTATCACGTCAGCCCGTGATGGAATCCTACAGATATTTCTTAGCCTTTGAGTACCGGGTCACCAACATAGACTTTTTTATTTGTAGAAGAAAACATAAAAAGAGCAGAGAAACTTGTGACTACCACTACCCCATTGTACCAACAGGTCCCTACTCTGTCCTCTTTCAACACAAAAGCTCAGTGGTTCTGTGGCTCTAGGGAGAGGCAGGCAGTCCCTCTGGGCCCTTCCTCACAGGCAGGAGCCAGAGGCCTAGAAACGGCCAGATCTGACACCCGTCACTCATTCATTCTTGGACATGGCTGAGTGGCTGAGAGCAAAGAAGGAGGGAAGACCAGTCCCTTGTCTGGGCTGTGGAGAGACATTCCCTCTGTCCAGGACAGGGAAGAGCAAGCGCAGAGGTCAGCTCACAGCTGGGAACCCTTGGGCGGTTTGGTTTTCTAGGAAGGAAATATCACTTGCTGCTGTGACAACTCACCACGCGGAGAGTAGCTTGAACAGCAGAAGGGTGTTTCTTGTCATTTTTGAAGCTGAAGTCCAAGCCCAAGGCTCCAGTGAGTCTGGAATCTGATGAGGAGACTCTTCCCTGTGTCCACACATGGCAGAAAGCAGGCAGAGAGGCGAGCTCTTGCACGGCTCTTCTGGTAGGGCACGAACCTCATTCACAAGGCAGCCATGTTCAGACATAAGGATTTCCCAAAGGCTCCGTCTCTTAACACCGTTAGAATTTCAACACTGGAGTTTCAGGAAAACCACTCAGTCCACACAGATGTGATTAACAGTTTGCTTTGCTTTGTTTTACTTTGGCTTGTTTTCCCAGTGCTGAGGGTGGAACCCAGGGCCTTGTATGTGCCCAGCAAGCCCGCTAGCACTGAGCTGCAGCCACAGCCTCTGTCTGGGAAACGTAAGAGGCCCTTCAGAGTGGCGTTCAGCAACCTTCATCTGCTTTCCAGGTAACAGGGACAAGCTCTGCAGTTTCCCCAAGCCTGCATCATTCCTCCTCAAGCATCCAGAGAGATTTGGATGGCCTCCATTCCTCACACGGGACAGCCTTTCCACCACAGGACTCTGCCAGCAAGAAGCCACTCAGACAGCACCGGGGTGAGCGCGCAGCCCTGACCTGAGATGGCATCCCAGCTCTCCCATCCCCTCCTCGTTCTCCCTCCTCCCCTGAATGCTGAATCACCTACCTACTTCTCAGGTACTCAGACAAAGGCAGAAGAGGCACAGCCAACAGTAAAAAATGACGCCAGTCAGCAAACCAAGTGAGTTCCTTCGTGTTCCTGACCCCAACGCTTCATGTCTCATTTATTCCTCTCCTCCAAATGGACCCACTGAGAATCCTGCCCACCTCAGCTGAGGAGGAGGAAGCCCCTCCCCACCCCACTGCTCTTCCGCAGGGATGCCAGCTGCAGCTGACATCCTGCCTGCTCGCAGGTTTCATTTGGGGCCCATTGTCATGTTTTCCTTCTCTTCCCAGCTGTGGAGTTGCAGTCCTAGACAAGGTAAGAGGACCCTCGTTTGGAGGGGTTTGGGCCAGATGGAGCCTAAGCTCTAGCATTCTAGGATTCCATGATGAACTCAGGTTGGGGTGGAGGGACACCTTCTTCCAGGACAGCCAGATGGTCCTGAGCATAGATGTGGGCCTAGGAGGATCCTGCCAGACCCAAGGCAAAAGAGATCTGCTACATGCAAGCCAGCTAGGGCTCTCTGGTTCTCTGCTTCAGTCCTCCTGAATCTCTTTCTTCTCTCTAGGACATCATCCAGCTCTCCGAGTACCTCAAAGTAAGTAGCACAGTGACGCCTGCACACATCTTCACCCACTCTTCCTCCAGGTTAATCCTTCCCTTTACATTTTTCCTTCTAGGAAGCCCTACAAAGGGAGCTGATCCTCAAACAGAAAATGGTGATTCTCCAGGACCTGCTGCCTGCTCTGACCCGGGCCTCTGACAGCTCTTGGAAGGTAAGAGTAAAATCTTCAGACAAGGTATGCAGATTTCTATGCATGCCCACCTCTCTTCCCCTGGCATACCATCCAGCAAGGGAAGGGCTGTCCCACTGGGAAGAGGCAAAGGTAGAGGTGCTCGGATGCAGAGGCCAAAGGGTCACAGTAAGTGTATCCCTGGGGAAGGCCCAGAACTGAAAGTAGACAGAAGGCCTGCTTTTGAACCATGGGAAAGAAGAAAGGAAGGCCCAGCCCAGTGTTGTTACTGAGAATTGTCAAGGCAATGACGTTCACACAGGATTCTGTATTAGTCACTTTTTTATTGCTGCCCCAAAATACCTGACAAAAGCAACTTTTAAGAAAGGGCTTATCTTGTTCATGGTTCCAGGGTAGAGTCCATCATGGTGGGGGTTCACGGCTGCAGGACTGTGAGGCAACTGGTCACATTGCATGCACAGACAAGAAGCCAAGTGAGAAAGGCTAGTGTTCAGCTGGCTTCCCTTCCCAATTTCTTTTCCCCCACTGGAAACTCCAGCTGGTGGAATAACACTGCCTCTATACCAGGTGGGTCTAACCACCTCTGCAATCTAGAAGCTCCCTTGCAGACATACCCAGGGGTTCGTCTTCAATATGACTCTAAATGCCATCAGGCAATCAAACTCAATCATCACAGATCCATATCAAGACTCACACAAGCCAGCCTGAACAATACTCAGCCGAGAGAGGACTTCATGGGTGACCTAGTCTGATTTTCTGTTTGCCATAATGGGCCAAGGCCTTGCCCATCATCACATAACTACTTAGCAAGGTCCAGGTCTCCAATGTTGGTCTGTTCATTCTCTAGATAGCCAAAGGCCATGCTCCTGCTACAGAGCACTGCAAATTTGTTCTTTAGGCAGACACCTGCATTTTTTTTTCAACACCATCTCACTATGACTCCCTGGATAGCTTAGAACTCTATGTAGATGAGGCTGGCCTTGAACTCACAGAGATGCACCTGCCTCCCAAGTGCTGAAATTAAAGGCATGCACTGCCATACCTAGCTCAGGCTCCTGCTTTTTAGAGAGCTCATAGTTTTATAAACAAGTCACATGCCAAAATAATACAGACATGAGAAATAAAAGAAATGCTTCCAGGGTGGAGCAGGCTACAGGAGAGAACAAACAACCCAGAGAAAGGAGCTGGGCCTGTGGACAGTTACAAAGCACTGAGGCAAACGAGGACACAAGGACAATTGTCAAGCAAGAATACAGAATTGGCAAGAGCCAGAGCATGGCTTGGTTTGGGACAGTGGCTCTCTAACTCTTTTTTATCTCAGGATTCTTTTTATTAATTTTCAGTTAATTAACTTTTCCCTAGATCAATCACATTTTTCCTCCTCTCCTCTCAGTCCCCCCCACACACACACACACAACCTCCCCTCTCCATTCCCCCATCCACTCCTCCTCCTTCCTCTTCAGAAAACAGCAGGTCTCCCCATGTATGTCAGCCAGCCACGGCATATCAAGTTGCAGAAAGACTAGGCACCTCCTTTCCTATTAAGTCTGGATGGGGCAACCCATCTTTATACTAATTTTTAACTAAAAATTCCGAAGAACTTCTGGTGCATACCATATTAGAATTTACCATGTTAAAAATTAAAACAGAAATTTAGAAATATTAATTGAGAAATCACAATAGTCAAGCACCATGTGCTAACTTAAGTTATGTATTTTAATGAAAATCTTTGTTTTCAAAAGGAAAAATAGAGAAGCAGCATGTGTAGCGGTATTTGCTCTGCCCATGACCTTGGGCTATATGATCAGAAGGAGGCAGTGCTTCTTGCATGGCTGTACATTTTCAATATCTAAACAAAAGACAGCTAAACTCTATGTGCTTCTAAATTCAGCCTCTTGTGATCACTCTTTTAGTTGAAGCATTTGAAATCTGTCAGTGTCACGGAGACATGTGCTGGAAAGGGAAAGGCCTTGCAGATCCCTTGAAAGAGTCCCTAGGACCTCATGTGTTCAGCCGATGATAAGCAGGTTGGTGCCACCAAAGCCTAAAGCAGAAGGTGTGTTGAGCCAGAACAGGCAGCCTCACAGGCCTCCATGCACCTCACCGTAGGAAGGTTTATGCTTAAAGAAGTGAAGCAGTGGGGAGGGAGAGTGGGGGTGGAACACTCCAAGAAGTTTGCAGAGACACGAAAGACCAGCACTCCCACCCTGCAAACCCATCCTCCTTACATCAGCCACTGAACCTGGGTTCAGGAGTCTCTCTGGTAAGGCCTCAGCTTGCCAAGTCATTGCCACTGGCAGAGCAGGGGCCTGAGCCCACAGAGGGCATGCCAGGTAGTTTCCAGTACTGAGCTAAATTGCGATCATCTCACCCATTCGTTCACTCTATGCTGGGGGTTCAGGAACACGGAGCAACAGAGTCCTTGCTCTGAAAAACTCACAGTCCAGCAAGGGAGAGACAGAACAGACAACCCCAGTGAGACGAGGCTGCAAGTATGTGTGCAGCCTGGCACAGAGAGAGGACGGTTCTGCCTGAGGTGGAGGAAGGAAGGCTCTGTGGAAAGAGGCCGTTTCAGCTGGGTCCTAAAGGATGAGCTGAAGCTCACCAGTTCAGAAGTAGCTTGATGAAGAAAAGTGTTTAAGGAGTTAGGGTGTTTGTGGGCCTAGGTGCGGCAAAGCATTGGATATAGCCCAATGTGATGGACAGGAAGGGATCCTATCTGAACAGCGTCAAAGAAAGACCTCTCTCACACTTTCAGAATAAGAGACTTGAGCCTTCTCTGTCAAGGTATGTTTCGGATTTAATGTGTAGACTCCTTTTTGAAGGAAAAGTCACACAAACACACTCACATATTTGTATGTGTGTATGCATGTGTGTCACAGCAGACATCTTGCATTGGAGGACCCATGGGATTGCATGCCGCCCCAGGCTGAGAAACACAGTTACAGGGGAAAGGGGCAGAAGTTAAGCAGAGTTCAAGTCCTGCACTCTGAAATGCCTGCCTGTCTTTAGAGCAGCTTGGTCACTACAAAACTGAACCGAAAGGTCTGTGTGCATGGTTTCTCTAAGCAAAGGCCCGACTCTGAATGAGGAGTGGGACCCTACAGAAGCCTAGAGGAGCCTAGGTCAGCTGTGCTTAGTGGGAATGAGGCAGACACATTAAGAGCTATTTATGCAGCACTCAGGAGTCTGAGGTAGGAGGATTCCAAACTTCAGGCCAGCCTGGGCTACATGTTGAGACCCTGGTGTTTGTTTTGTTTTAAATCATTTCTTCGATAAACTTGGGAGGGGGGTGTTATTTTAGCTCAGGCTCCAGACAGAGAGCTGAGGTTCCTCTGGCTGTCACTTCCTCTCTCCCACCGTCCTACCCTTCCCAGGTCTCACATCCACCCTCCTCTTCTTCCTCCCACCCCAAGCTCCCAGCTTCCTGTATTTAAGAAAAGTCATCACTAACAGTTCAGTTGAGAGTCCTTGCTTCTCCCAAAACAAAACATTTCAAATCCATCCCTCCCCAAGAAAGCCTCAGTATCAGTGAAACAGTGGCCCCATTTGGTGATTTTGAGAAAATAACTGAATGAAATAAGGACAGAACTGGGACTCAGACCTCAGCCAAGTGTCCACTTTGTCCCTTCCATTTGGTTCCACGTATGAGTCTCCAGCTTCTCCTGTAGAGATGTTCATGGCAAGATCTCCACTAGAACCCCAGAGTCAGTGCCCTCCACGACACTCCCAGAGCTGGGTCTGACCAGTAGAACAAAGGGAGCTCTGCCAACAGAGGAAGCCTGAGTGGATCGCTGGGGCTTTAAGATCTGCAAAGCGGAACTGAGAACTTGAGATGACAGCCCAGTGGGGACTGGCTTTGCGCCCTATGCAAACTCTGTTAGAGCAGAGATGAGCCCTGGGATGGGGCTTCTGTGGTGAGGTGTGGTGTTTCTGGAAACAGATCTGAGGCAGGGGACCAAGCAGCAACAGGATCAGAAGGCCTCAGACCAGCACCAGGTGTGTGCGGCCTCCCGACAGCCTTTCTCCACCAGGGGTGGCCTGTCTGAGGTGCTCTGGGCTCCTGGGATAAGGTCCAAAGCAGCCTATAGAGCTTCTCAAAACTCTACCACTGGTGGCAGCGAAGGGAGACGGGGCAGGGGCGGGGGAGGGGGACGGTGTGCTCCATTTGCAGCAACTTGGCTTCAACTTTCCTGCTCGCCTTAGGGAGTCTGGGAAGGCAGAGCTATGGGACAGAGATTTTGTTCATGCTCTAGACTTGGGTGGCAGCCCCATCCCTACTTGAAGGGGCTACCATGAATCATCTTGTATTGCAACATAAATGGAAAAATAATCTGGGGTTGTGCTGAAATGCATAAACACTTGGAAGAGAAAAATATTGAATGAAAGTGATACTACAGAATAGGGAGCTACCCAGAAGACATTTCAAAGATACTGTCTGGAGCCTGTATTCCTTCCAGACTGTAAGGAGGCAATCTTTAAACTTGGTGGGAGTGGCTGGCTTTTGCCCCAAAGAGTCTGGGCAAAGGAAAGTGCTTGCACTCTGTTGGAAGACCAGCACAGAGAGAGGCAAGGTGGGGCCAGCTGAGTTCAGCGCCTGCAGACTGACAATGAACAGCCCCTTTGGGGAATGCGCCTGCTCTACCAGTTATGCCTGGGCCTGAACAGTGGAATCCTTTGTCCTTCTCTTTCCTTTGTCCCAAGCCCTGTGGTTACTGTAAATGCCAAATCCCTTACTCTCTACGCTTTCCCACATGCGACTGAGAAAAACATTAATAGCAGGAGGCACTTTAAAAAATTGTTTTTGGCACAGGTTTTTGCTTTTGCAAGGCCCAGCTGAGTAACACAGGAAGCAGAAAGGGTGGGTTCTCCCCCTGATCCCCACAGTTAGAAGAATTAGACAAATAAGATCAAAATGGGAGCTCTGTGATACCACTTCCTGCCTTCCCCAGGCACGCTGACTCTCACCCCAGAGGCCCTCTTCTGGCCCTAGTCTTTAGAGCCACGAACTGCCATAACTGTTGGTCCGTTTTATGACAGGGGCCACAGCATCCAAGCCTGGAGAAAGGTCCCCCAAGTCTCACAGAACTCGGGTGGAGAAGTCAGAGAAAAAATATGAAAACCACTTACAGGCTCATGGCCCTATCTCTGAGAAACATGCTCTTATTAATGGCACCCCCACTGTCCCAGACAGATACACCTGAGGTAAAACTCAAGGCTGGCAAAGGGGATGTCTTCAGGTAGGAGGAGCAACGAAGTACAGGAAATGCTGGGGGAAAACACACAAACACACACACACACACACACACACACACACACACACACACAACCTGAAAACCAGAACTGCACCTCTACCCACCCTTCTCTGCTTGGTTCTAGATCAAGGAATGTCTTCAAGTGCCATCACGCACCACAAGACCTGGGGCATGCTGTGGGGAAGGGGGCACAGGACGACACAGCAGACAGACCAGACCTTAGATTGACCCAGCTTTTGAACACCTTTGGGACTTTCCCAGAAGCCCTCTTTCTCTCTCCCTGCGCCCACTCCTACTCTGCTTAGTATCTCTAGGTCCATTTCTCACTTGAGCTCTGCTAGGCAGGGAAGGACACATACTAGGACAGTCAGAGTCCTCCACAGCCACAGGCTCCACAGCCTCAGATTCAACCAACATTGGATCAAGAATAATTGAAAGAAAAAAATCCTGTTTTTCTTGTCTTTCTTGTAATTAGTCCAAGTAATACATTATAGATGTCACTTACACGGTATTTCCAGTGTACTGTGAGTGAGCCAGAGATGATTCTAAGCATATAGGAAGATGTACATAGGCCATCAGTAAGTGCTACACATTTATATAAGGAACTTGCGTATCTGAAGGGTTCCAGGAACTAATCATATGAGGGGTATGAGATGCCAGGGCTGCCACTAAAGACCTCTGCCCCACTGTCCTGCCTGGCCTGAGACCGAGGTACCAGTGGTGTCAGTCTCCCCTCGTGTCCCTCCTGGGTTGCAGATGTCCATCTTGTCTTCAGGTGGTCTCCCTCAGCATGTCCGGGCCTTCTGGGAAACTAGACTAGGACTCACTGGACTGCATTTTCACTTCTTTGAAGGCCTACCTCCAAATATGGTTCCATCAGGGCACTGCAGCTCACCACCGCATTCAAGCCGGAAGGGCAGACACAGTTCGTTCAGCCCATAACAAGGAATTGTAGCAAATACAGATTCTCCCCAGGAGCAACGGGGGCAGGGAGAGCAGCGGGGGCGGGGGGGGGGGGGGGGGGGGGGGCCGCGAGAGAAATGACAGCTCAGGAACCTCCCTGTCCTGTCAGTGGCCTTCTCTGCCGCCTGGGCCATTTGAAAGAGAAACTCTATCAAAGTACAAAGAGGGGCCAGTCTGGATGGGGAGAGAGAGAGACCAATTTCCCCTCAGAGCTCCTAAGCCACTGTACCTGAAAGGGTTCAGCCCCATGGAGCCCCAGAAGCTTTGGCTGTGTGTAACTGGGCTGGAGAAGATGTAGTCTCTTTGTGTATTTTCTGGCCTTAGTTTACTATCTCACCCTGTTTACCTTAGGGGCAGCTCAATGAAGACAAACTGAAGGGCAAACTAAGGTCCCTAGAAAACCAGCTCTACACCTGCATGCAGGTAAGCACATTAATTTCAATAAAATGAGCATGTCTGAATCTTAGTCCTGCCTTCTAGAAATGCTACCAACTGGAGACTGCCACACTCCTCACTCGTCTGTGTTCACTCTGGTCCCTAATTTGCCACGTCACTATCTCCACTGTTCCTTCTTTGTACCCTGGGAAGGAATCCCAGCACTAAACATGTTGTTGGCTCCTAGGGAGCTGTAGGGAAAGGCCCTTCCTTGGTAAAGGTTTGCACCACACAACCGGTCTCCACAGACCCAACCCGGGGGCAGGTGAAGAGGACATGACAGGAAACTGCAAAAATGATTTTCATCTCAGGAACAAGTTGTTTTTAGCAACAACTTAGAGGAAGCAAGAAGCGTAAGAGTTTGTAAGAAAGTGAACCCTGGCTTTCCTTATTGATGTTCAGCTTCAGTAATCTCTTGATTTGGCCTAATTTCAGGTTACAAAAAAAATCAATTCCAATGACAGGTAGAGAGATACTGAATATGAAAGTGGGAGAGCAGGGCCAGCAAGATGGCTTCATGGCTCTAAGGGCACTTGCCACCAAGCCTGGCAATCTGAGTTCAATCCCTGGAATCCACATAGGAGGAGAGAACTGTACCCCATCACAAGCTGTCTTCTGACCTCTACACACCCTCTGTGGCAAGTACACACACATACACACACACACACACACACACACACACACACACACACACACAAGGTGTTTCTTTAAAAACATTAAAGAAAATGTAGATAAGCAGGGATAAGGTGGGCTTCTCTCATTTAGAGCTAGAGAGATCAGTACGTTCATACACAGCAGGGAATAGTTTATATTGTCTATAGGTTTCCTTGTCTACATATTTGTTTGTTTTTCCATGTGAGCTGCTATGTTAGGATCTTATTAGCTAAAATATGCCAACCAAACTTGTAGAGACCAGCTTACAAGCCAGAATACAAGTCTTTAATGTGTTGTTTGAGAAAGGTCTCATTATTAAGCTGGCCTTGAACTTGTGACCCTCCCACCAACCTCCAGTGCTGGTGTTACAGACATGAGCAACTATGCCCAGGTACCCTGCTGATTTTCTATTGGAAATGAAGCTGGTCGGTGACTACTATTGTTAAGTGCAATAACTAGGACACCACCATGTTGGACTTCAACCAGTCACTCTTTGGTTTGATTTTTAATGAAAATTCCAAAAAGCAGAGCACCCTTTCAGACACAAATACAAAATTTCAGACAATCCCAAAGTGAAACAAAACTGACTCCTCATGAGCCATTCCTTCATCTTCATTCTCTGGACTCAGCCAGACGGGTCTAGAAAGCTTCCTGCCTCCCCCCAAGTCACAAAGCCGAAAGGTGAAACACAAGGGCGGCTGACGATTTGGTGGATCTGCAAACATATTTTATCTGGTTTGAGGTATTTTCCTAAAACCAGGGGAAACACCTTGTCGGGCAGTGGTGGTGCACACCTTTAATCCCAGCACTCGAGAGGCAGAAGCAGGAGGATCTCTGAGTTCAAGGCCAGGCTGGTCTACAGAGCAAGTTCCAGGACAGCCAGAGCTGTACCACAGAGAAACCCTCTTTTGACAAAACAAACAAACAAACAAACAAACAAAACCAGGGAACATTCAATGCAAATGTACTACTTCTAGAGCACTAAGTCCTCAGATTCCTGGGATTTCATTCGGGCAGCTCTGTGTTCCCCGTTTGGAAATTGTTTCAAGTGGAGTAAGGGAGATTCATCCACAGAGCAGAGCAGTGGAAGTGGTGGGGTGAGGGTGGGGAGGTGGGAGGCTCGCATTAATGAAAATTCCAAAAACATGGGTCCCAGTCTCATGAATGCCAATACGTCAGTGCTTAGCAAAGCCACCACAGCCAGGGATAGAGGAGTTAGTGGAGAGTTAACAGAACTGGTTCATGTTCTCCACCTGGAGCTCAGCAGAGGGCTAGCCAGCTAAAGGGATAGAGGAGGCTGTGGCAGAAGTACCCTGCCAATGGCAGGTACCTCTCAGATAGCCTGAGAGACTCCTCTGCTCAGCTCCAGCCTGAAGAAAAGGCCTACCAGACTGGTATCTCTGCCCTGGGGACAAGACCCACATTCTTCTCACGTGTGTGTCCCAGCTGCTGGGTAGGCAGGACTTCAACGTGTATTTGCTGACTTGCTCCTGGTTTACAGAAATACACTCCCTGGGGGATGAAGAAGGCACTCCTGGAGATGGAAGACCAGAGGAGCAGTTACGAACAGAAGGCTAAGGAGTCGCTCCAGAAAGTGCTGGAGGAGAAAATGAGCGCAGAGCGGCAACTGCAGAATGCACAGGTGGAGATGCTGTGCAGTCCTGGGGGCTGGGACCCTGGGGACAGTCCCCAGAGCAGGGAAGGCGGGCAACTACACACTCCAGAGAGCACACTCCTCAAATCCACCCTGTATTTTAAACTGCAATATAAACAAATGTAGAGTACGGTGTGCTCCCTTTCTCTAAGCTCCTGCTCCTTGGGAAACTTCTCTCCTCTGGTCTCTCTCAGCTGTCCCTGGCTTTGGCAGAGCAGAAGTGTGAAGAGTGGAAGAGTCAGTACGAGGCTCTCAAGGAGGACTGGAGGACCCTAGGGGACCAGCACAGGGAGCTGGAGAGCCAACTGCATGTGCTTCAGTCCAAACTACAGGTAGTAGGCCCTGGGCATGGGAGGGCAGGGAGGCAAGAAGTGGGAGAAAGGGTCTGGTGAGAAAAGGTGCTCCAGGGTTGGGCCCCAAAGGCCCAACATGCAACAAGGAGCTTTCAAGTCTTCACCTACCTAGTACTAGACTCAGTACTGCCCACTTAGTACTAGACTCACTATTTGCCTCTGAATTATGATTCTATACTTAGAAATAATGCCTGCAGTGCTTATGCAAATGAACTAAGTACCCACTGGAAAAACATTAACCAAGTGCAAATGCCTGGGTTGGAATAGTCATTGGGTTGATCAGCCTACTAATTGCACACTATTCAAACACCATCCCAGCAGAGTACACAGAGCACAACTGCCCACTGTTTTACACACAATAAATGTTACTAATTTATTTACATGTGCTAACACATCCTGCCAGTGTGCTTCTTAACAAATTACAGTAAACCCTTGGCATACTCCAAAGTTCTACACTTTCAATCTGTCACTTTAGAAAATCTAACCTCCATAAGCTTGTTTCCTCATCAACAAAATATGGGTAATAATCTTTATATCACAGTATTGTCGCATGTATTAAATATGGATAGCCACACATAGTTTCTGGTACATATGAGCACTTGATACAGGTTAGCGATTACTTTGCATGTGTTGCCTCCAGGTGGAGACCTAACATTCCAAGCCACCTAAAACTTAAGAGTTAATCCACTAGGGCTTGTCAATCATTTGGCTAATGAACCACCCCTCTGGAAGGCAGAGTCACCTTAACCCATGCAAAAGAAGAGTAATTATCCCTTTAATAAGATAGTGCACTTTCCCTTCCCAGAAAGCCTGCCCCTGGTGTGCTCACTTACGGAGCCGTAGCCACGCTGCTGGGCTAAGTCTGCCCATTTTTCTGAATTTCTCAGAAAAGTGCAACTTTCATCTCTTCTTTCTTTCTAATACTTGCCAAAGCCAAGGCATGCTTCCAGAACACTCTGGGCTTTCTTACTCTTTTTCTCTCAAGTTATTCTCTCTCCATCCCCTTTGCCATATGGCTGTTTGCCAAACCTGCACCCCTAACTCAAAAGGCATGGCTTTCTTTTCCTCTTCTCCACCTTTGTCCTCTATGCACGCTGAGATTACAGTATGCCCACTCTGTTTTTGTCATCATTGTTATTGTTTGGGGTGTTTTGGTTTTTCTTTTTTAGCCAAGCAAAAGCTTTCTTCAGAATCTGTTCTTTTTTTTAATGGTAACAATGTTTCTTCAGTTTTTTTTTATTCTTGAGATTTTAATTACATTTCTCCCTTCCTTTTCCTCCCTCCGAATCCGCCCATATATTCTCCTTCAAATTCATGGCCTCTTTTTCATCAGTTATTATTACATGCATATATGTATATGCATATATATTCCTAAATATAAACTGTTGAGTCCATATACTACTTGTATGTATGTTTTCAGGGCTGACCATTTGACACTGGGGGAAACCACCTCTCCTGCTCCAGGCTTTCCTCAGGTGCCTGTAGTTCTTTGTGTAGGGTTGAAGCCTCCTGGGCTTTTCCTCATCCAGTGTGGCATGTCTATTGGTGTCTTCCCTGTTCACATTCGAGCAGTCATGCTGGTGAAACTTCATGGATGTCATTTCTGATGTTACTAGGAGACAGACTCTCATAGCAAACCCCGATCCTCTCGCTCTTACGATCTTTCTGCCCCCTCTCACGGCAAACCCCCTGATCCTCTGGCTCTTACAGTATTTCTGCCCCTCTCCTGCAATGTTCCTTAGGTGCTGGAGTTGTTTTGTACATTTATTGAGACTGGGCTCCACAAGAAGCATTTTGATTGGCTGTGGTTTTCTGTAGTGGGCTCCATCTATTGAAAGAGAAGTTTCGCCGGGCGGTGGTGGCGCACGCCTTTAATCCCAGCACTTGGGAGGCAGAGCCAGGCGGATCTCTGTGAGTTCGAGGCCAGCCTGGGCTACCAAGTGAGTTCCAGGAAAAGGCGCAAAGCTACACAGAGAAACCCTGTCTTGAAAAACCAAAAAAAAAAAAAAAAAAAAAAAAAGAAAGAGAAGTTTCCTTGATGTGTTCTTTAATTTTTTTTTATTAACAAATCTAAGAACTCAGAGAGGAAGCCCCAATTTCCTCAATAACATATGGCACCTTAGGTGGGGCTCCCCAAAATCTTCAGTAACACATAGGTTTCACTGACTTAGTTTGGAACTTTGAGGATCTGCCCCCCAAAGTGGATCTTTATAAATTCCCCCAAACAGGAATCAGGAAAAACATAGTTGATGAGAGAAGGTATGAGACTTTTAAAGGCACAAATCTCACTGGCCACACAGCACACGGCATCCACATGGCAACCTTTGCGGTCTTCTTCCAATCATATATAAGGCAATTCTTAGGAAAGTGTTGTAAGGTTTATAAACCATAATTCTGTGAAAATATTCCTAACTACGCCTCTCCCTCAACAACTGATCATGCTAAAAGTAAAGACAAAGAGAAATATCTAGAAAAGTTCTGACTTGGTATGCCTTGATGTGGAGATCTGTCAAGGCATCAGGACATTCTCCCCTATAAATATCAAGTCAAATGCACTTTAGAAACATGTAGGATAGAAAACAAAGGGAAGTGGAGGAAAGTTTCCATTTCCCTGAATCCCCCTCTCTAGAGTTGTACTGTTTTCTGTTCCATGGCACCCGCTCTGTCTCCACCTACACTGACCTCCTTTTCCTCTCAGGGAGCAAACAGCAGAGACTCACAGATGAACCAGGCCCTGCGACATTTAGAAAATGAGCACCAGGAACTGCAGGCCAAGATCAAGCGCCTGCAAGGGGACAGAGAGCAGCAGAGCTCTGACACCCAGGACCTACAAGGTACTTCTTGGGGGTCACAGGATCATGAAAACCACAGCTGTATGAGTTCAGAGAGGGGAAGCTGCGGGGAGAAGCTCTGGTCTTCATTTCTGCTTGGCCTTATGATTGCATCTTTCTGTGAGGGAAAGGCAGGGCTCTACCTTCATTCCCCTAAACGAACATCACTTGTGCTTCACTAGGACTTTGCACGCTCTCTTCTCCAGCCCATGCCTGTGGGCCAGACCACAGCTGCTCCCAAACTAGTCATATGCCGAGGCCATATTCCTAATTTGAAAGGGAAAGGTTAGCACAAACACTGGCAGAATGAAGGTTTCCCAGCAGTGCTGGTGTGGGCTGAAGGGACCCACGAGTGTGTGTACATAGCACTGTGATGTTTGTGTGCAGATGGTGGCCTTCCTCTTCAGAACTGAAAGACACTTGACGCTTCAGAGGCCACAGAGAGGACAGAACGCGTCTCTCGGTCCCAACCTCCTGCGCTTCTATTTCAGTCTGCATCCATTCTTTCACTTTCAGATCAGCTAAAGAGGTCAGAGGAGGAGAGACAGGTCCTGGTGAGCAGAGTACAGCAGCTGCAGAGTAAGTGTCCTTTTCGGTCCTCAACCTGCACAGGTGGCTTCCGGCAGGCCTGCCCACAAAAGGCATTCGAAGGAAGGCTGGGCTCCAGGCTCTGGTGTGTCCTGTTTTGGCGCACTCTTGGGCCCACTTCCTGCAAAAACAGGGTCATTTGCATAGCTCTTCACAAGTTATGTGGTTTGTTTCTTTCCTAAGTTGTATATTAACATCTGTTCTTGTGTTTCCTCTCTGTTTTCCTCGTCAATGACAACCATTTACATTTCTACAAGAATCTGCAGCTGTGTGTGTGATGTGTATGTGTAACGTGTGCATGTATGGTATGTGGGGAGGGTTGTCATGTGTATTGTAGTGTGTGTGCATGTGTGGTGTATATGTGTGGTGTACATATGTGTAGTGTGTATGGGTGCCCATGAAACACGCACAAGGGGGCTGACGGGTGTTGAGTATCTCCTCTCTCACTCTCTGCCTTAGTCCCTTGAGAAAGGGTATATCTCTGTTTCCAGCTAGGCTAGCCAACAAGCCCCAGTGATCTCTGCCCCTGGACCTGATAGCATTAGGGTAACAGGGATTGGTAGTGTTGCCCAGTTTTTTTACGTGGATGCTGACTAGTTAAATCAGGTCCTCATGTGTGTACAGCAAGAACTCTTGTTCACCCATTGCCCCAGGCCCAGAACTATCCATTCTAAGAAATGTTAAGCTTTCTAAGATGGTTGTTTTCTTACACATTCTATGTATTCACATGAACATGTCACTCAGATCTTTTCACTAGAGGTGGTTCAGAAAATGAGCATTCATCAAACCCCTATATAAGAGCAGGCATCCTGAACATATGCACTGGGGTACACAATAAGCAAAAGGTAATAGTTTAAGAAACTGCCATTCTAAGCAAGTCCATGGGTGGGGTTCCATGAAAAAGAAATCAATGTATGTTAAGACACAATAACTACTATAGAGAAAAAGCAGCAGATTAAAGGTCAAATTAGTATTGTTGTATAGAAGGTCACCTGAGAACATGTTCCTTCTAAAGTAACAATTAAGCAGACTCACAGACATGGTAAGAGCTGATATAAGGATGGCATATTTGGGGTTTTTTTTGTTTTTGTTTTTGTTTTTTTTTGGTTTTTTTGTTTTGTTTTTTTTTTTTGTTTTTTTTTTGTTTTTCGAGACAGGGTTTCTCTGTGTAGCATTGCGCCTTTCCTGGAACTCACTTGGTAGCCCAGGCTGGCCTCGAACTCACAGAGATCCGCCTGCCTCTGCCTCCCGAGTGCTGGGATTAAAGGCATGCGCCACCACCGCCCGGCTGGCATATTTCTAATGAAGGACCACATTAAGTGACTTGGACAAAAATGAGCTGTTTCACAGGACTATAAGGCTGTCCAGAGGGTTGGCACCTTCTGAGGTGAGGGCCTGCTCCAGGCTTCTCTTTAGCTTTGCAGGCGGCTGTCTTATGTGTCTTCACATCACTTTCCCTGGAGCACATGTGGGTCTAAGGATCCCCTTTCTTATAAGAATACCAGTTATCCAGACTAGGGCCCATGTTAATGGCCGTATTTTTACTCAATTGCCTTTTCAAAGACTCCATCTCCAAGGAAGGTCACATTACAGGAGTAAGAACTTCATCATAAAAATTCTGAGGAACAATATTCAGTCCCTGACAAATGGTAACATCTGCAATGAGTCTTTACAGTAGGTCTGCTAGCACAGACAATTTCCTTTTGTCTCCCAACAGATCTGCTTCAGAAACAGTCCTTACACCATCACGAACAGGAGAAACTCTTAAAGAAAGGTCAGCAAATTTATTCCCACTAATGTCGCTCTTCCTTTGTCTGCCTAGAGTCTGGGAATGGACTACATGGCTTCTTGGGGTCCTACCCACTGCTGAGAGTCTGTGAAGTCAGGGAGGTAGGGAAATGTTCTGAGAAACTCTCATTGACCTGGACACTTTAGTCAGCCTTCTACTCTGAGAGGTACATAAACTGTGGGAAAGGGTTTCTACTTTCTCTGAAAACATTGTCTATGTTGAACATTTCAATAAATTGATTTTGAACTCAGAATTTCATGTCAGTTTTTACACAGTTGACTTTACAAATCACATCCAGCTTCTCAGCCCAACCACACAGCACACCAGAGTCCTCTCATCAACCACACAGAGGCCCCGGTGGCTCCTCAGCTATCCACAATACCTAGTCTGTTGTTATATTCTCACAACTATTGGGTGTAATACAGGAGAATGTAGAAATGATTGTGCCCACATAGCACAGACAAGAAAATAAAGGTCTCTGATCATATAAATTAAGGACTTAACTAAAACAATAACCCAGAACTTGACTCTAGTCCAGTGCTCTTTTCTCCAAAACTGACTACAAGGTGGCTGAAAACCCAGCTTTAAAATATTAAGAGGGGGTCTAGAATGACTTCCATTTTCAGGGCACAAAGGTGAAAAGGGTGCAAAGGACACAGAATTATACAGAAGCATTGGCAAACCTACATGAGAAACTAGATACTTCATGCCAATAATGAAACAATTTCAATTAGTAAGCACTCACTAAAACTAACAGATTAAGACAAATTCAAAGAAAAATAAGATGTCAACCTTGCTTCAAGGAGCCCAAGCCCAGCTGTGCATCTAGGCCACAGGGTGTACCAGAGTGGCTGTCCTGGAACTCACAGATCCACCTGCCTCTTCCTCCCAAGTGCTAGAATTAAGGTGTGCATCACTATGCCCAGCACATCAGAGTTTTTTAATGTAGAATGTTCTACTCCATTCAGTGAAGACAAGGACAAACCTGCCATCTCCCTATTCTCAAAACCCTAAGGTTCTCAGTGACAGGGTCAGCTCTCACAAACAAGACTGTCACTGAGACTCTGGCTGCTTTTTTAGATCAGGCTTTACCTGTGTGGAATCCAAAGCGCTCCCTTGCTGAAGCAAAACCGGAGAGTACAGGAGAGGAGAAAGACTGGGAGCTCAGAGACCAGCTACAAAAGGAGTCAACTCAGCTCCAGGCCAAGGAAAAGGAGGTGAGGAAGTGACTTCAGAGTGTAAGGGCTCATCCAGAATGTGAGTGTGCATCCACATTGAGTGCTCATCCAGACTGTGAGTGCACATCCAGACTGGATGCTCATCTAGACTGTGAGTGCTCATCCAGATTGTGAGTGCTCATTCAGACTGTGAGTGCTCATCCAGATTATGAGTGCTCATCCAGACTGAGTGCTCATCTAGACTATGAGTGCTCATCTAGACTATGAGTGCTCATCCAGACTGTGAGGGTTCATCCAGATTGTGAGAGTTCATCTAGGTTCGTGGTTCCCAAACTGTGGGTCACAACCTGTTTGGGGTAGCATATCAGATATTTACATTATGATTCATAACAGTAGCAAAAATACAGTTTTGGAGTAGCAATAAAATGTTATGGTTGGGGGTCACCACAAATGAGGCACTGTATTAAAGGATTAGGAAGGTTGAGAACCGCTGATCTAGACTGGCAGAAGCAGGAAAACCTTCTGGGAGGCAACTGGGAAACAGGAACTCCCAAGCCTAAATTGTGACTGAATGCCCATAGGTGTTCATTTTCCTCCACAAAATGTCTTTGCTCTTAGAGAGACTTGCAATCTTCCTCCTTCCTAATTTATAACAACCCCTACAAGGTTATATTGGTAGCCTATTAGGAAGTCAACCAGAAGATAAAAACAGTTGGCAAACACATTCCCTTCTTAAATTCCATCACATACTATGTACGGCAGTGCTTTTATCTTACATCGTATCTTTTAAGTAGCAAACACTTTCCTAGGAATATACTTCCCTTGGTAGTGTACAGAGAAACTAGCCCCCAAGAAAGAGAGGCTTGTCCTCCAACTACTTTTAAGTCTATGGTGCTGTAGCACTTTCACAAAGATGTATAAAAGCATTTGCATGTATTGGGGCCAGTAAGCTGGCTCAGCAGGTAAAGGTACCTGCTGTCAAGCCTGATGACCTAAATTCAATCCCTGGGACCCACATGGTAGAAGACCAGAAGTAACTCCCAGGGTTGTCTTCTGACTCCCACACATGCACTGTGATATTAGCATACATATATACATACATACATGCATATGTACATACATACATACACACACAACAAATAATGTAAAAAAAATTAAGCATTGCCATGTGTAAAATGTAATATATGCAGCATAACCAATCATATAACTCAACATTTTCCAGATAAACTATGTAATGGGAGGAAGATTAAAACCTCTGAGAAGAATGGGAAGAATGGTTCACTCAAAACAGGTGAAGGAGTATAGTACTCAGGCCAGTCCTCTTCCAGAGCCATGTCCCAAACTGAATTGGTGACACTGTTCTGTCATCCCCAGTGCAGAGAGCTGCATTCAGAGTTAGACATCCTCAGTGACAAGTACCTCTCCTGTCTTTGAAAGTTACAGCACTGTCAAGAAGCCCTGAGCCACAGCCAGGAGCTGCTGCCCCAAGTAAGGGGGCCCATTCCTCTCTATAGCCCTCTATGACATTGGGGCATTTTTCCTTTTTAATGCCCGGTCTATATCAGTCCACACCAACATCTGGTCATTCTGTCCTGTTCCACCTGATTTACATTGTGCCAACAATAGCAATATGAAATAATATAAATCTTATGAATAAATGGGAAAGAACCGCTGTCTAGGATCTGCCCAATTTTCATGCATCTCTTGAGTCTGTAAGACACTAGATGGGGCGCACTCTGAAAACCTGACATGTTCTAGATCCAAAACATACTGTTCATGCACAAGCATGATGCTCAAAGGCTGCAGATGATTTTGTCGCATTTGGGATGTGGGATTTAGGATGCCTTTCTATTAGGTCTGCTCAACTGGTGAAGTCTATACAAATATTACAAAATGCCAATTTTTTTTTTTGAAACACTCCTAATCCCAAGCATTTCAGAAAAATGATACTTAACCTGTGTTGGCTCAAGTATGAAAGCGTTCTCTTTTGATTTATTGTGAACAAAATGACAAGAGGAAGACTTAAAAAGCACTGAGGCACACAGAGAGTATTATTTTGCTGAATTATTTTATATCTTTATATCTATTCATATCAGCCTTTAAATATCTGTCCCCTATTGGATATGCATCTCTAGGCCACTAGTAAAGTGGTTTTATCTCAAGGGAAGTGACAGAACATAGGGAGACACAGAAAAAGTCTTTTTTGCCACCGATGTGAGGTTTTCTAATGGGTTAGAACACCAAAGGACTATTCTCGCCCATATTTCCTCCAGCTAACTCACAGATGCTCTCTCCTGTCTCCACCTCCTTCCACACAGCGGCAATGTGGCCAATGGCTCCCAGTGCTGATGGTGGTGATTGCTACGGCACTGGCAGTGTTCCTGGCAAACAAAGACAGCCTGGCGATCTGAGTAACTTCTGGCATCTGTCTGGGGTAAAGTTCAGAAGCAAACAACTCCATGAAAAACTTGAGTTTTGATACCTTACAACTTGGGTTCTCCAAGAAAATCCAGATTCCTAGTTTTAATTTTTCTCATCACACTGTAAATAAACTTTATCTCACAAGACTATTCTTCAGAACTGTCTATTCCTGAAAAACCCAGCACAAGTACGACACTTAAACATCACAGTCTCATATCCTAATTCAGTTAGAACTACATAAACATTCCAAGTACCCAGTCCTCCTCCTTTCCCCGAGGGAATATCCACTTAGGGCAGGCCATGCCACCATCCAAGGGTACATTGCTTAGTCTCCACATAGCTCCTTTTCCCACTCTTTTCTTCTGTTTCTTATTCAATGACTAACAAACAGACACCTCTGCTAAGTACGTGTGAACTCCTAATATAGAAACGGAAAACATACCACGGCCAACAGCTATCCCCATTCACACACGTGGCCGAGTGACTGAACACTTCGGAGGATGCTAACTGACATCTTCCACCCAGAGGTGAGCATTCACTGATACCTTCTCAACCGGCAGAGCTAGGTCAGAGGGCCACAGCAGGCAGTGTGACTATCTCAGAGGAGATGCTGAGGGCACCAAAGTCACCCTGAGTCCTAAATCGGGTTCTGAGCTCCTTCTCCCAGGTGCTTAGAAAGTCCCTCAGGGCTGGGAACAAACTCTCGGGAACACTAAAGGAGTAGAGCAGAATTGGAGGTTGACCAGGCAGCCATGAAATCTGAACAGTGAACACCCGCAAGGGGGTCATAGCCAAGCAGTTGCCACCTCCATGGTTCAGGTGAAATGTGTAAGAGACAGGATAGCCCAGGAGTATCCCAAATACAGTGCAGAGATTCCAATCTGAGGAATGCAGCTTGCTGTAGGAGACTCCCAGAGACACATCCTTCTGCAGTCCTTGAAAATGTGTGATGATCTCAGCGATGAGAGATTTCAAATCCTGGAGCTGGTCCAATGAACAGACAGAAGGATGGGGCTGTGAGCAGGAAACATCCACTAAAGCTGTGGTACCCAGCAGTACCTGCTCCAAATGCTGACAGGCATGCTCAGGACTGACAATGAGGTTATTCTCTCCAATCTCAAGAATGTGAAGTCCCGGCGTCAGGAAGCCCAGGCCCTGCAGCGCCTCCAGATAGCTCTGGAGCGCCAATACTCCAGCAGAGTTGCAATCATAGAGAACTGCTGGCTTCAGCCCGCGGGCCACAGCCAGCACCTCTCCGGCTAGGTGAAGACAGACAGCTCTAGGTGGGCCCTTTCTCTTTCCTGTGCCCAGGGTCTGCTGAGCAGCCGCCACCAGCAGCTGAGGGCGTGGTGTTGACATGAGTTCTGGAAGAAGTTACATGAAGCATGGCCTCCTTAGCTAGCCACGGTTCCCTTCCCTGAACCACAGTTCAGGTTCCAACACTTGAGGGAGAGCCTAAAAACAATGTGGTAGGGGGAGTCATTAACGCTGTCAAGATACCAGTGCTACACCCCATTTCTCTCAGACTTAAGTTTCCCGAAGCCATGCTTCTGGCTTCTAGCCACATTTATATTGTCTCTGGCTTCGATTCTAACTTCGATTAATGCTCTGGGATTCAAACCTTAATGCGTCTGGCATGGTCTCTGGTAAAAGTTACCGCCATTTCTCCCCAAACTGCCCTTCTGAGACAGAGCTCTGAGCTCCGAACCTAAGCTTTCCACTGCCAACTCCCCCTTTCTCCCAGTAAGAAGAGTTCTCTCAGCAGCCTGATCAAACCAGCATAAGAAAGAATGCGGAGTAACCACCGCCTCACCCTTAGACACACAGGAAGTGAAAGCAGCTACAGGTGGGGAGGGGCCACATTTTATCACTGCTGGGCCCGCCTTCCCTTCTGGGAAGACTCGTTCCCTCCACCACATGTACCCACGCGTGAGATTATTAGAGACTAGTTACATAAGGTAGCGCTCTGACTCAAGACGCTGGGCTTGCATTCCCGCTGCAGGTTCGGGGACGCAGGAGGAAGTCATTCTGGCCCCCTGCCAGCGGGCAGGAAGGCGCCCCACACAAAACTGCGAAAACCCCACAGATGACAAGGAGCCCCGGGAAAGACAGCCTGACGCACATGCGCACCGCCATACTCGGTCCTTCCGTGACGTCATTCAGAGCGCGTACGCAAGCCGGAACCATCGACGAGGCCGTGAACGGGATGGGAAGTACAGCCACCCTAGACCCACCCCTTCCGGTAGAACAGAAGCCGACTGGCCGGCCGGGCGGAAGTGGAAGGTAGTATCCGGAACCTGCTGCTGTCACTCTGCGGTATAGCGGGGACACCGCTTCTGTGGGTAGTGCTATAAAGTTGTTTTTGTTTTGTTTTGTTTTGTTTTTCAAATGTCCCTAAATCCTGGACGTGAAAGGTTGAGTGCCGAGACCGTGAATATTCACTCCTTTCTAAAAAATGTCTTGTGTGGACGCGTGCTACAGCGCAGCGTCAGTTCTCGCTTTCACCTTCTAAGTGGGTTGGGGGATTTACTCAGGAAACCAGCCGGCTTAGCGAGTGCCATTAACTACAGAGCCAATTCACTAGCCCACTATTTTATTGTACTATTTTACTTTGACAGCGTTTTGTGTAGCTGGGCTGACCTGGAACGGGACTTCTCACTCTGGTTTATGCTGTGCTGGGAACTGAGCTCTGGACTTTATACTAGACAAACACTAACTGAGCTACCTCTGCAACCCTGGGTATTCATTCACTCTCAGTGTACCTAGGCGGGAGAGATAATGCATTGTACAAAATAGCAACCCTATCTAATGGACCTCAAGGCCTGAGAGTCCAGTTTGCTGATCATTTTATTAAGAGATTTATTTTTATTTTCATTTATATGTTCATATGTGCGGGTGCCTAGGAAGCCAGAGAAGGGAGTAGGAACACCCGGAGCTGAAGTTAAAAGTGTTGTGAGCTGCCCAACGTGGGTTCTGGGAACTGAATTCAAATCTTTGGAAGAAAAGCAAACACTCCTACCCACTGAGTCATCTCTATAGCCGCACTGTTGTGCTTTTTTGAGACAAAGTCTTGCTATGTGCCCCTCAAACTTATGACAGTCTTCCTGCCTCACCCTCCAGAGTGCTGAGGTTAGGCTGTGTGCCACCATGCCACCACATTAGGGGATTCAAACAAGAAGTGAAGATCCAGAGGCCGTGTGGATCAGATGGTGGTGTACCTATCCTTGGAGCCAAAGTGCTGCCATTTTCATGAGTTCAGCTGTGTGGTCTTGTAAAAGATCATTGCAACTAGGCTTAACTGTTGACATTCCCGTATAGAAGGAGGGTCTTGGGACCCTCACTGGAGTATCTAGCCACTCCTCCCAGCCAGTTGTGTGTGATTCTGCCCTAACTGAATGTTGCCTCAAGGAGGTATTTAGGCTGGGAAAAACTAGGGAGGGGAACGGCATCTAGGAAGCCATAGAAGAGTTAACATCCATACTGGATGCAGAACTTCCAACGAGACTGCATTTTGTTTTGTTTTGTTTTGTTTTTCAAGACAGGTTTTCTCTATATAACAGCTCCGGCTGTCCTGGATCTCACTCTGTAGACCAGGCTGGCCTCAAACTCACTAAGATCCGCCTGTCTCTGCCTCCTAAGTGCTGGGATTAAAGGCCTGCGCCCAGCTTGGCTGCTTTAGGCCACCCACACTCCTGCCCATAACCCCTCACTTGTAAGTAAGCCTAATAGACTCATTGGTTCTCCAGATTGACTTTGGTGGAAATGTACCCTCATTTGTCACTGAGACCTTAAGAAGGGAAGTAGATGTTGCCTTGTCCCTTTTCCCAGAGAAAAATCTCACAACAGATAGTTAGGAAGGACAAATACTGACATAAAAAACTAAAGCCTTTTAAACTACCAGCAATTTAACCTATATCTCTGTGAAGGGAAATCTTTGGTTTCTCTGTGTAGCTTTTGGTGCCTGTCCTGGATCTCGCTCTGTAGACCAGGCTGGTCTCGAACTCACAGATATCCATCTGCTTCTGCCTCCTGAGTGCTGGGATTAAAGGCGTGCTCTACCACTGCCCGGTTTGAGGGGAAATCTTAAGAAAACTCTAGACTGGAAAAATAGTTCCCATTTGTGAGCAGCAGAAGGGAGACCTGGACTGCAGGTTGGCTCTGCCTTGCTGGTACCTTCAGATAGGAAAGGACCAACAGCACCTATGGAAGAACAGTTGCAGGGCCTACCAATCCAACTTAGGTTCTTAGCTCAGAGGGAATCAGATACTCAAAATCGATACAACCAGTACTCTAGCTTTATATTTTTCCCTTTCCAAGTTTATTTTATATCCCCATGGTAGTTACCAATAAATCTCCAAATTAAAAGACTTAGTTCATTTATTACAGCACAAATATCTGAGAACACACCGTATCAGACACTGCTGAAGACCTGACAGTAAATCCAAGACAAACAGTCATGTAGGATGCAGATGGTGAGGAATTTACACAGAACATAGTTATTCTGAAAGTTTGAGATGCTATGCAAACATACAACCAGGGACCTAATTATGGTGAAGAGACCAGATTTGACATTTGCTTTCCCAGTTTAACTGTAGTGGGTTCTTTTTAACTTTGAGTTAATCTAGAATACACATTGAGGAAAAGGAGGAGCTAGGGAAAATCCTCCTCCCTTCTGAGTCTTGAGAGGAGAGCAAGGGAGAAGACAGTTAGGAAGTGAATGGAAGAGGCAGGAAACTGAGCCATAAGAAAGGATACCTGATGTGTATCAAAACCAGAGAAAGTTTACTGAATATGATCAGAGAAGATGCCTGCATGTCATATACTCTCCCAGCATTCTAAAAAAGATGCAAGACAAGAAAGTAAGCCTAAGTAAGTAAGCCTCACTGTCACCCAGATCGGGTTGAACTTTTAGACTCTAAATCCATCCCAACTTTCAGTGGCTTGAAAAGTAGAAGGTGTTATTCTTAGTTTAAGGGCAGCAGACTATGCACACAGGCATGAGCCCTGTTACATGAAACAAATGGACATCAGTGTTCAAAAGGATTGGGGCCTATAACCAGAGATACACATCATGTTTTTCATTTGAGTCTTGGAATTCAAACTATAAGAAGGGACTGGGGCAGATATTCTGTGAGACACAGTGCAGTGCTCTACACTGCTAGTCTCCATTGCTCACAGCAAGACATATAAGCAGGTTTGAGCCTTCCCCAGAAGAGCACTGGCCAGACCTTTAACATACGTAAGACCTTTTTCTTCCCAATTGGAAAAAAACAAATGTCGGGAAGACCCTTGTAAGTCTCTACACAGGAACCATCCCTTTTGTTGTCTGAGTGTATCCTAGATGCCCAACTCCCTCCAGGTCATCTTCAGAGAAGGACTTGAGAAAAAGGAGAGCGTCTACCCCGAGTCCACCATGGAGTCACATGCACTCACCCACCCCACACAGAAGGTAGTATGAGTGGTGACAAAATCACACCTGACAACCATTCTTTCGTGGAATTCCAGGCCTTCCCTGTCACCAGCTTCCCCTCTGACACTCACTTTATGAGCTTTAACTCCACAGGTTAGGTGACTTTCAGACCTTGGCACCCATTTCTATTTAGATCTCAAACTGGTTCCTAGGCAACCAGTCAGCTCCTCTCCCTCTTATTTCCCCCAGCAGGGCGCCAGCTGACTGTACTAGCAGAACAAGTCAAACAGAGCTCAATTCAGGACAGATCAGTGCTTCAGGAACTTGGATGAAAGCAAGAAGGGGGAAAACATGGTCTAAGAATAATGCAGAAGGGTCCTGTTCCAGGCAGTTTTGTTTTATACAAGTAGAGGAACGTAATCAAGTCAGAGTTTTAAGGCTGAATGCAACTGGGCATCATCCCAAACCTTATCTATTTACATGTGATACATCTGAAGCCCTCAGGTTAAATGACCAGCCTCATGGAAGTGCAGCTGCAGCTAGAACTCTGGTGTCTAAACTTCCAAATCAAATCTCTCCTACACCCACTGTAGGAGATCTAAGAGGAACCCCTCAGAGAGATAGTATCTCGATAAATTAGAGCAACTTAAAACTAGGCATATTTGGAAAGTCACAGACCTCTAGTGATGTTAGAGAAAGGAGACTTAAAAGTTGGTTAAATGTGAATAAAAAATCCATATGTACAATATAAAAAAGAGAGAGGAGAGAAGAGGACACAAATGGCAGTCAGGATCACTGGGCAGGCAGGGCAGGGGGCAACTGCATGCTGGGGGCAGGTTGCATGGGCTGCCAGCTCTCCTGGGTTTGAAGGATGCGGTACAGCTGTTTGAGCTGAGCAACGATGTTATCTTTGATGTCTGGAGTGGAGATCTGCAGTCGGACACTGCCACTGTCAAAGGACCGGGTAAAATCACCAGAAAACATCTCATAGATCATCCGAGCCACCACTGGAATGACCTGTTCAGGCAAGAGCACATGAGTTTCTGCTGAAGAACAGGTATTTTTAAGTAGCAGGAGAGCCCTGACATTGATGAAGAACCACTGAGTCCCTGAGAAGGCCCCTCCCCACCCAAACATCTAGATACTGGTGAAGGGCTGTATTTTCCCTAGTCAAGGTTCACCCTAGAAATTGGTTAATTCAAGGTAAGAAACCTGAATGCAAGCATCATTCCACATGCCTAACTAGATAGCTGCTTAGCAAAACTGTGAATCAAGTGACATCTACTGCCTAACTTGGTGCCTAACTCCATGCACAACCCCAGTAGACTTGCTACCAGAACCAAGTAGAACATGGCTACATCTTACAAACTTGGCCAAAACTAACTTAGCGAGACCCTAACATCAGCAGGAGAAAAAAAGGCAAAGTGTCCATTAAATTGTCCGCCCATGATCAGAATGTGGTATTCTTATCCAGCACAGTCCTACTGTGCAAAGCATAAATCTGCTACCTCTCTGAGGGCATTAATACACATGCACCAGCAGATGCTCCGCCAAGACTCGTCCCAGATGAAGGGCTGAAGCACCAGCACAAAGAGTTGCGGACATTGTCTTATCTCCTCACCTGAACCAGGATGAGCTTCCTCTCCAGGGGTTTCCCATCCGGCCATTCTTCCCCGAAGCATAAGTAGATCTCAAATGGTGGCTGCTTCTCTATCTGTCCTTTCTGGTGGGCAATGAGCTCTGTAGAAGATGGGAAAATACTTCTGGATTGTTCTCTATCCGTGTCAATAAACGTCATCCTTCATGCAGCCCAGTACAGTAGCCACAAGCCACATGGGCTATTGATTTTAAATTAATTAAAATTAAATAACTCTTTAGTCATATCATTCATATTTATATGCTCACCAGACATATGTGACCAATGGTTACCAAATTGGACAGGACAAAAATACAACTTTTCTATCATTTCAGAAGGTTCTACTGGACACTGAGGATATAGACTTGGGATTCAAACCACATTGTAAGTTGATATCTCAATACTTTTCCTAAACTTGCCTCCTTAAATTAACCACTCAAATATTTCCTGAAAGAAGACTGTGAGTTTTGCGGACCATGATGAACAAGGTGAACCTTCTGGAGTGAAAGATAACCTAACATTTGGGGGAGGGAGGTAACTGCAGGACTGTTTCCTCTGTCCCTGAGGGAACCAGGGGACGGAGGTACCAGCAGAACTGTTTCTCTGTCCCTGAAGGATCCATAACCAACCTCAAAACACCTTCCATGCAGACAGCCTTGAAGCGCACCTCCCTTTGTGACTGTCCAAGTCCCTGTCCTGGCTTAGAACCAGGGCTCTCTTCTCCCTTGACGTTTTGCCATGCCAGGAAAGCTTAGGAGGGGAGGGAGGAGGAGAAGGCAGAAGGAGAAAAATGTCCAAGGGGCATCTCCCAGTATCAATCTTCTAAAAACAGACTCACCACTCAGGAATGTTTCCAGACAAAACAACTTGACCTTCTTCTGCCTCTCAATCAGGTTAGGAGCAGCAAGTGAGGGGGCACATGGCCCGGACCAGTACACTTTGCACTGGCACAGCCTGATGGCGTAAATGGCGTGTCCGCTGACCTCCAGGATCAGTCCCCTGTCCATGACATCCAACAGCTTACTGGTGAACAGCTTCTGCTTCTCATTAGTGATATGCTCTGGACCTGGGAACTTGACCTGCTCCAGGCTGACGGGACCAAAGAGCTCCTCCTGGTCAGGCATGGGGCCCAGGTCCCCATAGAAGAGCCGGCAGCCCTGAGGGTTGCTCACCGTCATGGTTTGCCCATACTCCTTCCCACGGTACTGAAACTTGATGTCCAAGTCAGTCACTACAAGGTGAGAGATGACAGTGAGTTCTGTTGCTCTGCTTTGTCTGTCCGTCCCTAACTCATGTGAGTCCACCAAGATCAAGCCATCTTTCAACCAGCTCTCAGGAAGGCCATTGCCATAGTTATCCTTCCTGCAATAAAGGGAGATGTCAACATACCCCGGGATGGCCTCACAAAAGGATGCCTTGCAGCAGGGCTTAAGGCCCTGCTGCACTCTGCTCAGTCGCCACACCCTCAGGGCTAGAACCTAACTCCATACACTGATAGGCCTGGTATCCCAGGTCACACCAAATTAAACATACATTGGCAACACTTGAGGGGGAATGGGTAGCTACTGGCCACATGTGTAATTAATGTGACCAAGGATCTATTTGACATCAATTAATTAATAATCACACGCAGCTAGTGGCTACTCTATTGTGCAGCATAGAAACTGGTGTTTGTTGAATGGATGGAGAATGATCGTACCAATCATATTTCCAGAGACTAGGCAACACAAGGAGCTAAAAACTAAAGTATCTGGCTTACATATCACTTTTTTTCTGAGACAGGGTCTTGTGTAACCCAAACTAGACTTGAACTCACTGTATAGCAAAGAATGGCCTTGAACTCCTGATCCTTCTGCCTGTAGATCCTGAGTGCTGGGATTATAGGTGTATGCCACCTTACCTGGTTTTATTTAGTGCTGGAAATCAAAACCAGGACTTCCTGCACCATAGGCAAGCACTCTACCAACTGAGCTACACCCTTAGTCCTGCATCTCACTTCATAAATAACTGGAGAAACAAGAAGAAATACCAAGCCATCCTTCTGAAAATCATGCATGTTAGTACACATCCTGAACCTCTTCTATGCATGCTATACAAGGAGGCTCACTGAGAAGTACATTTTCACTCAGCAAGTCTCCACTGACCCCAACAGGCCTCATCAAAGCTACTCAGTCTCTCAAAGAAGATTCCAGGTTCATGCCCCATCATGCAGAATGTGAAAGATGACAGAGTTGTGAGGCTGATTCTTCACCAAGATAAATGTGTACCTAATTAAGAGAGTCCCTAAAGTCCCTCAAAGTCAAAAACCTTGGGTGACCAAATCCATGGCCTAGTACTTCCCTGTCTTATAGCAGACCTTGTCACTAAAGCCCCAAGTCAGAACAACAGTAATCAACCTGAAGCTCTTACCAATCAGAACATCTACACAGGCACTTCTTTACTTCCCTGGTAACTCATTTGACAGCTCACACAGAAAGCACACAGGTTGTGCAGGTAGCTATTCTAGACACAGCAAAAAACGAAGACAGAAGAGGTCTGGAGGTGTGACTCAGCGGCGTGGTGGTTGCCTAGCATGCAAGAAGCTGTAGTCTGAGTCCTTGCACTTCAGGAAAAGAACAGAGAAGGAAGTGGGAGACAAGAGAGGGAAGACGATGGAATAAGAGATGAAGCCCCAGCAATAAAAAGCAGGCTCGCTTACTGGGGAGAGAGCTGATCCACAGCTCTGGAGAACTGTAAAAGGGCTGAATGGGTGCCTGGGGCACTTCCATCTCCAGAGGCTCTGTTTTGGTCCACACTGATTCAGGGCTGCAGTTGCCCACACTGCAGTTGCCCACGCTGGCTGGTGCCATTGGAGAACCTAGAACAGAAGAAGTGAATGAGCACACAGAGGCATGATATCACCTGGTCTGAAGATTAGAGAACAGGCAAGGTCAGTAGACAGGAGTCACTGAGCCAAAACCTGGTATGATCTCTCAGCCTAGCACAGATCTCATGACTCATGACTCAGTGGCCATCACAGCTCCTGCTTCCTAATCATTTTATTTCTCCCATAAATTCATGGCTCTTTATTTGCTAAAGATCAGATGGAGATATGGGAGCTTTCTCTGGAAACTGAATTGGAAAGGCATAACTGAAAGATGATCTGCTGCTTAATCTGTACACAGTGACTCGATGTCTTCATAAAGGGAGCACTGCACAGTGTGTACATGATAACTCAATGTCTTCATAAGGGGAGCACTGCACAGTGTGTTCATGATGACTCAATGTCTTCATAAGGGGAGCCCTACACAGTGTGTTCATGATGACTCAATGTCTTCATAAGGGGAGCACTGCACAGTGTGTTCATGATGACTCAATGTCTTCATAAGGGGAGCACCGCACAGTGTGTTCATGGTGACTCAATGTCTTCATAAGGGGAGCACTTCACAGTGTGTTCATGGTGACTTGATGTATCATAAGGGAAGTGCCACTGACTCAGCCAACTGGCTTCAAGTGAGTGTCAATATACAGTCAATGTACAACATGCTGTTCTAGTAAAACAAATGCATTTTACAGCCATAAACTGTCTTAAAAAGAAGACTGGCTAGATAGTTCAGTGGGTAAAAATCACCGGCTGCCAAGCCTGACAACCTGAGTTCAGTCCACAGACCTAAGTGACTCCTGCAAGCAGGCCTCTGACCTCCGTGTATGTGTGTGTGTGTGTGTGTCCATCCACACACAGTAAATAAAAAATGCAATAGAATGTTAAAATGTCTGGAAGGGGGGCTGGATAGATGGCTAAGTGGTTAAGAACACTGACTGCTCTTCCAGAAGATATGGATTAAATTCCTAGCACCCACATGGCAGCTCACAACTGCCTGTAACTCCAGTTCCAGGGGATCCAATACCCTCTTCTGGCCTCCACAAGCACTACTAGGTCCATGTGTGGTACACAAGCATGCCATCAAAACACTGACACACATAAAATTTAAAAATAAAAATAAATTTTTGAAAAAATGCCTGGAAAGTATCAATACTTGAGAACCTAGCTAGATTTGTCTATATCAGTGAATGAGCTAGAAGGCTCATGGAGGATGCAAGGAAAGCCTTTCAATTGATTATCTTCTTATACTGTTATAAATTTTAAAAGCACATAAAAGTGTTATTCATCCAACCAAGTCCAATTACAGCTTTTAAAGAAAGAGAATGAAAAGCCTAGTCCTTGACAGGCTCGGTGGTGCACATCTTTGGCCCCAGCTCCAGGAGGCTGCCACAGAAGGGGCACTTGTTCCAAACCACCCTGAACCACCTGTAAAAACAAAAGGAAAGAACACCCAGCTCTACTTCCTGCTGCCATCAGTGCTGGCTTGCCTAAGGCCCACAGGCTCCATCTGGGCCTCATCTCTTAGGTCTTCCTGTGCCCCAGCAGGTCTGAAATCAGGGGCCGATGTTCTTTGACCCTTTGTGTTAAATACGAAACCATCTTACATTTCTGTTCTTAATGTATAGTCTACAATTTTCCCAAAAAGATTCAAGGTGGCCTCCAACACAAGGGAATGCAGAATTAATCTCAAATAAGAAATCGGGACACTGGAAACAGGTTACAGCCTTTCAAGGAATGGCAGCAGAATTAGTGGGCCAAGAGTCTGGGAAAGGGCCCCACATTTCCAACTCTTCTAAACTGGTTGTTTGTTTTGACTTTCTTTCTCTCTTTTTAAAGATAGGCTCTCACTAGACCAGGCTAGACTCGAATCTGTAGTGATCCTCCTGTCTCTGCTACAGGGGTTACAGGCGTTTGCGACCACACTCACCTCAGATAGATGTTCAACTCTTCGAACTTCACTACGTGACAAAGCAGCATGTGGTAAAGCTGTCTGGATCTCCATGGATTTTTTTCTTTTTAGAGATTTATTTTCATTATTTTTTAATTGTGTGTATGTGTGTGGGCACATGGATACAGGTCTCCAAGGAGGCCAGAGATATCAAATCCCCTGGAACCAGATAATTGTGAGCCACCTGAAATGGAGTCTGTCAGGACATGTTCTTAACCACAGAAACATCTCTCAAGCTCCCATGAAAGTTTTCTTTATCCATCACTTGTTTGCAAAGGTCTAAAAGGCAGCTAGGAGTGGTAGCACTCCCCTTTAGCCCCAGCACTGGGAGACACAAGCAGGTGGATCTATGAGTTACAGACCATCCTGGTCTATATGGCGAGTTTAGGCCAGTCAGGGAGCTATATAGCATCCCATCTCAAAAAAAAAAAAAAAAGAAGGAAGGGGAGGGAGCAGGATAAGGAAAGGCTGTGCACAAATACTGCTATTTCCTGGTTCTAGGTGCAGAGCTAGAATAAGCCACCCCCAAACCCGAAGGTGGCATCTTGGTTTACTGAATTTTCTAGGTGGTAAAAGTTATCTCATCTGACCCACAGCATGCAGATAGAGTAAGATGGCCAGTCATTCAGCTAGCATCTCCATGGGCAGGTGTAGTAAGGATGCTTCAGAAGGGCAATCCAGGGCACGCTGGGGATCCTTGGAGGAGCATCTACAGACTCAGACCCTGCTGCCACACAGCATTTCCAACCTCTCCACTCCTCTTTCCCGAAGAGCTGAATTCAAAAGTCCAACACGAGAGGGTGTTACTACAGAACTGCCATGAGGCTGTTTGGCGGGACCCAGAAAGATCTACTTTTCCTTTTACCTTTTTCCTTTTTCCTCTCTCTCTCTCTCTCTCTCTCTCTCTCTCTCTCTCTCTCTCTCTCTCTCTCTCTCTCTCTCTCTCTCTCTCTCTCCTGGCATACTCTCCCTAACACTCTGGGCTTTCTTACTCTTTCCTTGAAGTCCCTCATCCTCCACCATGTGGCTGTTTGTCCACCGTGTGGCTGACCACCACTTTGCCACTGCTAAAAAAGCCAGCTCAATTCAAACAGCATGGCTAAATCTCATCCTCTTCTCCATCTTCCAGCTCCTGGCATCTGTCAAGATTTACAGCTTGCCTGTCCAGGGAGTTTTCTTTTAAATGCTAATAAAATTGTCAAAAAGCTTTCAAAATCAAAAACCCATAAAAGAAGACTCTTATAGATAAACCCACTGGAGCCAAGTGCCATCAGCTAGAATCAAGTTTTCCATGACATGCTTCAACAGAGCGGATTCTGTTAAGGACGTGACTCAGAATTCACCAGGGAAAACTACTGAGACTTTAACTACAATTCATAAACAGGATATATCACTTACCCTGAAGTAAACTTCCCAAATTTATCATTCACCAGGAATGAATTATGCCTCTTTATTTCCTTGAATTTAATGTTCTCTAGAACCCATTTGTCTGCATTGGAATAACTGAGGCATCAGAGGTCTTCCACCTGTGATGCCTGCTTACTAACACCCTAGCAGTCCGGCCAGTGGGGCTTGCCACTGCCCTCCCCAACCCAGCAGTGGTGGCTGATAGGTCAGCAATCCCAAGGCCAAAGCCAGCTACATCCTTCTCACCCCTGAGCACCACCAGCCACCCCACTCACCATTGATGTTCAGGAAGGGGAAGGTGTCCTGGATGGGGACGTGGTGCTGCGACTGATCAAGCTCATCCTCCTCATCATCTTCATCCACATCATTATCTTTCTCATCCCAAGGAGCAGACCCTGTGGAGCCTACCCACGACACATGAGCCCATGGAAGGGCAGTTTGCTTCACTGCCATCTCAACAGCTGACCCACCACCCAGGCTAGAGACACCTCAGGCTCAGTATGCACCCACAAGCCCTAGCTAGTTCTAATTCCTTCTACAGAGTCTGTTCTTATCTTGCCTTAGAAATCCCTATACATGTGGACTGGAGAGATGGCTCGGAGGTTAAAAGCACTGCCTGTTCTTCCAGAGGTCCTGAGTTCAATTCCAGCAACCACATGGTGGCTTAGAACCATCTATAATGAGATCTGATGCCTTCTTCTGGTGTGTAGGCATGCTTGCAGATAGAACACTGTATACATAATAAATACATTTTTAAAATAAGAGATTACTATAGCTACACAGTAGCTTTCTACACATTAGCATCTCCTTTAAGGGCTCCAGAATATTCACTTTTCATCTTTGTGAGCCACATATGAGGGAAGCACAAACCCTGCATCATGCCTGGGCCTCCCTGGATGACAAGGCTAAATGTCTGGTTCTTTGTATTCATTATGCATTGCGGACTGGGTGGCATGCTCTCAGCCAAGGTACTCTACAAACTAAACTACCATTCGCCCATCATCTATAGAGAACACAATAACTTTTACAGATCCTTTGAAAGAGACAGAATGAGGAGAGTTCACATCTAGAAATAGAAAAAACGGGCTCAAACGCCCAATAACTCTCAAGTCCAACAGCAGTAGAGTGATACAGGCAGGTTTGGAATGCAAGCCCTCTAGTTCTTACTCCTTCGCCCCTACCCTCACACCCCAGAGAGGCTGTCCTACCAGTAGAACTGTACCCCCATCTGCTTGAAGCACTCATTTTGTAACCTTTTACACCATCTGCTCTCTGAGCTCTTCCTAGGGAAAGGCCTGATCTCAACCTCTCTCTTTAGGAGCCCAACCCTGAGTCTGTCCAAGCCTCGAGCCTCACCTGGGTTAATGACAGAGCCCTGGGGCTGGGGGATATCACACACTTGGTAGATCTTCACAGGATTCATGGGCACTTCCTTGGTGCCATCATACATCAAGTTGAACTCCCTGCTTTTGTTGAGAGCGCAGCGGAGCTGAGCCTTCCATTTAGCCGGGTCAGGATCGTCCACACCTTCCTGGTACTTTCCAGTCTCCACAGCCCAAGCCTGAGGAATGAAACAGTGTGAGTGCTGACCACTATGAAGAACCACTGTCAAGCATGTATACAACCTTTTCACATGTGCACACATGCATACACACACTTGCACATACTGACTTTAGGACCAGCCAAGGCAGGCCAAAGGGAAATCAAGCTGTATGCAAACACACCTGTGAAAGGAGCCTTAGTTCAGGCTTTAGCACCAGCACCTGTCCAGACAGCAATGCTGAATCTGAAGTCTGGGGCAACACTGTACAGCAGGGCTTCAGGCAGCCTTTTTCTCCTCTTCTACCCTCTCTTCTTCCTTCTTTTTCTCCTCCATCCCCCATCTTTTTTTTTTTTTGAGGTTTTGTTTAAGATTTAATTTTTAATTATGTCTATTTGGCACATGGGTGTGTTCATGTATGTGCTGGTACCCTCTGATCCCAGAAGAGATGGCAGGATCCCCTGGAGCTGGAGTTACGGCTGTTGTGAGGTGCCCTGCACGGGTGCTGGGAACTGAACCTAGGTACTCTACAGAGCAGTATGCTCTCCTCACCACTGAGCCTGTCTCTTTTTTAAAAGACAAGATCTCACTCTGTAGCCCCATGCTGGTCTCAGCTCCAAGTCCTCCCTCCTGAGCCTCCACAGTGATGGATGTGAAGTGTGCTCCACCTCACCATTCTCCTTTAAAACAGGAACATCTTACACACAATAAGTACGACAGGGGCAATAGCAAATGACATAAAGACTCTCAGGAGCCAGGTATGGTGCTGTTTGCCTGTAACTCCAGCACTTAGGAGGCCAAAACAGGAAGGTAGTGAGTGAGTTCAAGGCCAGCCTGGACTACACAGTGAGGCCTTGTTTCAATAAAACCAAAGTCCTTCAGGAAGCATGCTCTGGAGTTCAGCCTGCCCCCACCTCTACCTGAAGGCCTCAAGCTTTAACAAATTTACGCACATCTCTTCCTGGTTCTTCAAACTCCCTCTTCATTGGAAACTCCATACAGTGGCCTGGTGGCATGGCCTAAAAACCACTTTGAAGCTTCCTCTCTCATAGTACCGCTGCAGATAAGAGGAAGGGATCATCTGCCCAGTGAGAAGAGGAAAACCAAAGCCACTGAGGAACAGACTCAGCCCCTCAGGAGTGCCCCACTCAAAGGCTGCCCACTATCCCACGGGCCGTGTGCCCTCTGATCACTAAGCTTTCTTCATCTTCTCTCTCTAATGTGGAAGGAGGAGACCTCATTAGAGCATAAGAAGAGCACATTAACCTTTTCTCATTTTTGATTTTCATTACATTTAATTTATTTAGTGTATATAGATGGGAATTGGTTCTCTCCTTCCATGTGGGTCTTGGTAATCAAACTCAGGTCATGAAGCATAGTGACATGTGCCTTTACCCTCTGAGCCATCTCACCAGCCCTTCCTAGACCTTTTCAAGTTGACAGGACAGATTACTTGTCCAAATTCTTGCCACAGAGGACTTTTTTTCTTCTTTTTGATTTTCTGAGACAGGCTCTCACTGTGTGGCTCAGGCTGGCCTCAAAAACTCCTGCCTTAGCCTCTAGGGTACTGGGATTATAGACATGTACCACCACGCCAGGCACAAACTTTTTCCTTAAGCTGAAACTGAACGTTTGCACCCTCTTTAGAGATCTCTGATCTTCTTCAATCCCACCCTGCAGAGCAGTGGGGTCCAGGGTTCATCTAGGTCCTCTTCCTCTTCCGACTCAGGCTCGCTTCCTCTAGCCACCTTCTCTGATTTGGCTTCCTCTGTGTGCTTTGCAGTACAGGATGAAAAATACCAACAAAGCTGAGCTGCCCTGTGTGGCACAGCAGCACCAGGGAGGCTAAGGCTGGCTCCATCTATCTAACTAACCCCCACAGGGAGTCTCAATTCCACTGTCCCTAGTATCTGAGACGCACACCTGCCATTACCTGGTGCTCCGGCCTTCCGCCTCCCCTGTGTCCCCTCAGCTTGTCTTTACCCTCTGTATTCACACTGGCGCTGACTCCACCCAGCTGACTCCAGCCAGATTCTGGAAGAAGTCTGTACATTTGGGTGATTCTCTTAAACTCTGCTCCTTCACAGCACAGCTAGACTGTGTCCCTGCCTAGCCCCAGCTTCCTGCTCACACCTAGCCATCTCCTCATCAAACCCCGCTGACACTGCAGAGGGCTATACCCTTTACAAGCACATCTTCAGCATCAAGAAGGGAGGGCCATGAAGCACCATGTGGGCAAATGCTGTGATATACAAACTTACTTGTTCAAACCCCGGGTCACAGCAAAGGCCCTCTTTGTCTTCCTAAATGGCTATTATCTTTACATTTTTATAGTATAGATACTTTACAAATATCCTCCCATACTTTACTTGATTTTCATGACAATTCTAAGAAGCAGACAGACTGGCTCCGCCCCAGCTTACCAAAGGGAAAACTGGAGCCCAAAGTGGTTGTGTGCTTTGTTCAAGACCTCCCATAAGGTTGGTAGTTATAGAAGTTGAGGCTGGACAGTCCAGCTCCCACTCAAAATCAGAAGGAGGCAAAGGAAACAGAGACAGAGATATGGGTTCAAATCCTGGGGCTACCATTGATTGGCTGTATGATGTGGGAGATGTTTCACAACCCCACTCACAGCTTCTATACCTACAGCATGGGGTGGAAGAAAGACTTCCCTTGCACGGTCATCATGAGAATTAGAGGACATAGGGAATACAGGCGCCTATTCGGTGCCACATCTTTGTATCTTACCAAAAGTTCATCAGAGCAAGCAATCTGTGACAGTATCCTCTCTCTTCTGACTGCTCGGATGCTCCATAAGCATTCTACAAACAGACACACCAATGCAAAGCTTCCTCATACCCTCATGTGCGGGGATTGCAGGATCAGCCTCTTCTTGAGACCAACCATACACTTCAACAGCAAACTGGACTGAGAGCAAGGCTTCAAGGGATGCCATTGGGGCCTGGGCAAGCCTGTCCCTTTCTCAGGGTCAGCTCCACCAGTAATGGACACTGGTCTACAGGTATTTTCCTTAACAATTTCATAATCTTCGTATCTAAATTAAGATGTATCATTTACACACTTTCAAAATACTCTCAAGCCCATTTTCTCTCTGCCTCTCCCCCTCTACACCTGACCATACGTGGGAAATACCATCGTCAAAAGCCCTGGACCTGCCTTCTTTGCCTTTTCCTGATCCCACAGTCAGGACTGGATCACAGCTCAGCTTCTAGCTTATGAGCATGGAAGAAAGGACAAGCTCACCTCACATCTTGAGCTGCAGGAACTAAAGCTACTCCTGAGATGGAAGGGAGAAGTTGGTCTAGAGTGGAGAGGCAGCTCCTAGAATTGCAACCACAATGAAACCTTTCCATAACCGCTGCCCACCTACTTCTGTCTCAAGTCAAGTTTTGGTTTCACTTAAATTTAGTAAAGTACTGTGTGACTTAATCTCATCTTCAGCTAACTACAGTGGGGATCATAGAAGAATTACTCGCTATTTAAGAAAACGTAATTAGGGCTTGGGATGTAGCTCGATGGTAATGTGTATGCTTTGCATGTACAAAGCCCTGGACTTGATCCTTAGGAATGAAAAAGAAAAACAAGAGGAATGGGGAGAGAAGGGGAGGGGGGTAATGGGGAGGAGAGAAGAAAGGGGAAAGGAGGAAGGAAGAGATTTAAAGAATAAAAACCTGAGTTTGGAGAGATGGCTCAGCAGTTAAAAGTACGCACTGCTCTTGCAGAAGACCTAAGTTTAGTTCCCAGCACCCACATCAGACATCTCACAATCATGTGTAACTCTAGCTCCCAGGAATCCAGCACTTCTGACCATGAAGGGCACCTGCACTCACATGTACATACCCACACACAGACAGTACCCCACACACATAATTAAAAATAAAAATAAATCTTTAAAAAGGAATAAAATTTAAGTCATGCACCTTTAATTTTTAAGCAGAGGTTATTAGTGGGACACATTATTTAAGATTAAAAGAATAGCTTCCTGAGTGAAGGCCTCTGCATTTCCTTATGGTGATGTACAAGCCCACTGATGACCAAAACTCTGCCTTTGTCAAGTCAGCCATCCATAGGCCCAAGTACCTTTCTTCATGGCAAGAGCCCTGGGTGAGTTGGTGGATGACCTTAGTTCTTTTAGAGAAGCCACATCCTATGCTCTCTGGGAGTTGAGCCTCCAACACACCACACCAGACATACACACACACACACACACACACACACACACACACACACACACACACACCCTCACCCAGATCCACTAGGATATGAACTGAGTATCTTCCAACAATGGGAATGTAAAAGATTTCAGCCTCATAGACACAGCTTGAGAAGAGGAATCACAATTTGGGCATCTCGTTGTATACATCCCACTGTACCAGAACAGAGAAAGCAAACAAACCCAGAATGGCCTCAACAAAATTCAACTCAGATGGCAGAAGGAAGTTCATTACCTTAAAAATGGTGTTTTCTTCCTCTTGTTGGGGGCTGTGCCGTGTGGCATGTTTCCAGGGGATCTGGAAGCGTTTGGAATCTCTATGTAGCCAGATGAGACCAGGGTAGAGGCCACTGTCCACCTGGGCCACCAGCCAGGGCTTCAGCCGGACTCTTCGAGGGTGCAGAGCCATGATCTAGGAGTAAGGAGGATGGGAGAATGGGGTTAACCACTGGGAACTTTCCCAGCCACTGTTCCCATGTGCTGCGGCTACAGTTTCACTAGATTACAGCAAAGAAATTAAATATGGCAATAACCTGTGCCAGAGAGAGGAAAAGAAACGAGGTAAAAGGGCTCTTTTGATTCTTATTGCAAAGCCGTTTATACTTCATGCTCCAGCCATATCAGACTTATCATGCGAGCAGATCACATTTCTTCTGTTTAAGTCCTTGAGCGGAGTAATGAAAAGGTGATGTCATTTGTGCTGGAGCAGAGCTTCCTGGGGGGTGGGGGTGGGGGGGATTCTGCAAAGGAGAGGCGATTGCTCTTTTCAACCTCACCTCGGGAGAGGGAAGTCAAGTTTTGGAAACAGAAAGCATATGGGCCAGAAGCTAAACACATGTCGTCTTTCCAAGAAGACAATGGAAAATGAGTGAGATGGTTCCTTGAGAGAAGCAGGTGAGGGGCGGGCCGGTTCCAAAGTCCTTGCTTACACGGGTGAGCGGGCAGGCAGCCTGTGTGCGGAAATCGGAAGAGCTGTGCCCAGACAGCCTTCCGAAATTCCCTTGGCTCCCAGCAAAAGGAATCCCAGCTGGTCTCCAGCGCCCAAGGTACAGCTTGGGGACACTTCCCCAAGGTGAGCCTGGTAAAGCCCTAAGAATCCCTACAACAACCAAACCCCATTGTCACAGCCAGGCTGGCCTCACTTGGGTCTGTTTATCTCCGCACAGAGGCTGGAGGAAGCCTACTGGTTCCAGGCGCCAGGCTGGGTAAAGTCTGCGATTGATTCTCCCAGAAACATGGACGCTGCAGATAACATTCTACAGCAGCCAGCACTCACAGCCCAAAACAAAGGCCCTGGACCCCGTGCCAGAGGGGAAACCGTCTGCTGGTGGTGTGACGCTGGATCAGGTGTGTTCAGAGCAGTATGGCCACAGACTCTTCCAGTGTTTTAGTGTCCTTGTTTTGTTTTTACTTAAGATAGAAATGGACACCTGGAAAAAGTAAGTCATTCCACAAATATTTGTTCACGAACGGCCCCGTGCCAAGCACTGTGTTACTAAACATCGCTCAGTGTTGTCAGCCCATGTCCTTCCTTCTTGAAGAAATCTATACTGGAACCGTAAACCCCATGATGGCCTGCAAATACTGCCTTCTCCACTCCAGAAACCTCCTATCAGGGTCATGGTTCTGGAGCAAAGCCAGTTGAGCCGGCTGAAGACTGCCTTTAGAGAAGCCTTGCCATGGGTGAACCTCTAACACCACTTTTTTCCCTGACCAGGTTCCCCCCAAATATGAGGAACTCAACCCAACTCAATTTCTGGCACTTTAAGAGCAAGGTAGGACCTGAGCCTTCTGACCCAATTACCAAGTCCTGCAACTGAAACCTTCCCCTTGGGAGTACAGCTTGCTGGGGCAGTTGAGCAGGGCACAGAGCCTTCTAGAGTTCTTGCTCTTGACCCTGGTTTGGGATGCTTCACAGGGCATCACATGGAGCCATTAAACCAGAGAGCATGTGAACACCCAGTGAAAAGGGAGATCAAGGCCAGACTGGATTACATGAGACCCTGCCTCAAAAAGAAATATCCATACCCCAACGGCAAGTGCCACCTTCTCCTCTCAGGTCCCATTCCTTGTAGAAGAGGATGAGGCAAGGACAGGAGAGTCAGAACAAGGAGGGCACAGCAGACCTATTAACCGAGTACTGGGCTCTGAGCAGTCACACGGCAGCCTGATAAGTTCTGACTCCTCTGATTTGTCACACACGCGAAATCCACCTCTTGTCTGACCACGTACCTGAAGGGCTTATGATAGCTGATTCATGGCCATCAAGAAAAAAAAAATGAAGGCAACCAGCCCATGACAGCGATCTGTACTAAAAGGCAAGAAGAAAAGCCACCCCTGGACACTGGTGACTAAGATCTGCACCTGGATCTCCATGTTCTCCCCAGATGGGACCACACAAGTGTGGCTCCTCAGCTGCCCTTCTCTGCAACCCTCTATGCCTTTCCTAAAGTCATCCAAGAGATCCTCATCTGCCATCTGAGATTCTTAAGACAGGTATGGGGGGAAGGTAAAAAGAGCCAAGATGTCAGAGAGGAAGAGGCTGTGAAGGCCACAGCCACGACTGCACAGCAGTCTCTCCACTCTGTAACACACACAGACACGAATCAGGGAAGATACTGCGACACAACACGATATATGCAATGTATGCAATATATGTAATGCCCAGCACTTTGTACAATTCTCTATATGCTTTTATATACATTATGGACACTATGTTTCAATTCCCAATTATTTTAAAACTGCAGCAGCATTTTTCTATGCCACGGGACAATGACACATCTCAGGAAGAATGGCAGTACCATCTTCCACATCAACAAGGCTTTACGGTGTCACCTGTGGATCACCCTCAGGATCCTAGAAGTGGTGTCAGCCCCATTTGACAGCTGAGTTAACTGAAGCACGGGGATGCTAAGTGGCCCTTCCTTACCTCTGGGTTGCACCAAACCCTGCCATTGTGCCCTGCACTCTAAGCACCCACACACACACATACACACACATACACACCTTCTTCTACACATAAGAGGTCAAATCTAAACCAACAAGGAATTAAGGACACCCAGTCTTAAAAACACCTATATCACACCTCTCTAAACCTTCATGCCACCGAGCCTGAGCCCGGCCATCTCCAGCTGTCACAGGAAAATGAAAGCCCTGTGCCTCTGAGCGGTAGGAACCATCCAAGTGACAAAGCCACCACCCACCTTCTCACTGTGAGCAGAGAAGCAGGGGCACTTTCAGGCTCCCTGGGGCACTAACTGTCCCCTCATTGCCTGTTCCAAGAGCAAGTCCTTTATAAGAAACATTCCACCACCTCTGCAGCCCCTGCTGGGTCAGTTTCTGGGACCACAGACCTCGAGCTGGAAGGCTGTCACAGTTTGAGCTGGTTTTCAAAGGCAGCTGTTGGGGCTGTCCTAGTGTCCCATTCTTCCTGGTGGGAACGGAAATGCCAGCTCCGTGGATTTTAGCCATGCCTGGGAGTAAAATCTGGGCGTCTGGTCACATCCTCACATCCCTCCTCCCTACGGGTTTGGAGTTGGTGGATGACAGGGCCTAGGTGGAAGCCACTGTGCTGTCAGAGTGACACACAGCTCCAGCTTCACCAATCCCTGCCCAAGCACCTTCGCCCTCTCCCTTCCCTAGCTTCTGTCTTGATACCCACCAAGAGAACAAGGAAGGGCTGGTGACCACTTTACCACCAAGCGGGCTCCAGCGAAGCACTGCAGTCCAGGCCTCCCTTCCAGGCAAGTATGGGAAGCTTTCCCTGCGACGCCTCCAGCCCCTTTCAGGCCAAGAGGGCCTCGCCCGCAGAGCAGCCACGCCTGGCGCCACCCTCCCCAGCACCTAGCTTGGCTGCCTGGAACTCCACGGACGTCTCCCAGCGTGAGAGGCCGGACTGTGCTAAGACACTTGGAAAAAGGAAAACAAATCCGCCAAAGCCCTGGGTCATCCTTATCTCAGTTTCCCCTAAACCGTCACTAGGACCCAGGGCCTCAGGGCCTGGGAAGTCCCCGCTGGGACACAGGAGCCAGCCACTGAACAAGCTAGTTAAAACCGGAGGGGCTGGGGTGGGGGATGCCTTCACTCCATTCAACGGCAGAGCAGGCGGGGCAGAGAACGAGCTCTTTCCGTGGGAGGGAACAGTGTCCAGTCGGTGTGAGATCAGGAGGGACCCGGTGCCGCCCTAAAGCTACATGGGGAAGGGTGCCCAGCACCCAGGCTGGTGCGGGACACGAAACAGTCCCCAAGCCAGCTCCCCCGCCCACATCAACTCCAGTGGGCCCGGCCCCACCCGTCAGGTGTCTCTTCTCCTTCCCGGTGGCCTGCCGACGCCAGTGTCCCTACCTGGCCTCAGTCGGTGTCCAGGAGCAGGTGCACAGGAGTTCACGCCGCCGCGGCACAGAAGTTCCCCGGACAGCTAGGCGCGCCTGGGAACCGCAGGCTTCTCAGCGGCCCGCACAGGCCCGCACCTGCCCACCTAGGTGCCCGGAGCTCAGCGCCTAGCCCAGGTTGCCGCGGCCCCTGAGCGGTCTGGCCACACCCTCCAGGTGTGGCCACATCCCCCGGAGATCAGGATTGGTGCCTTGCAAGAAATCTGATACTCTGCGTTCTTGGGCCGCGGGCCCCGCCTTGCCTGTTCGTCACCCAACGCCCCTGCCACCGATCGAGGGAGCGGTGCCTGCGTGGGCCTCGCCCTGCGGGTGTCTGATGGTCCTGGGGACCCGGGAGGTTAGGAGGTCACGTGGAAATAGGAGGGCGTCGCCCCTACCGTAGTGACCCTGCACAAGTGCGGGTTTTGAGAATGGGCCCCACAGCTAGCTCAGAGACCTGCGTTAAGTGGACTCTGAGAAGCTACTCCAGGACCTGTCAATGAGGCCTCCAGGACTGTTCGTGTGAACCCGGGTTCCACCTTATGTTCTCATCTATTCAAAGAACACTGCAATTTCTGCTTTTCCGTTCTCCGTGAAGCCCTAGTTGAAAGCACAGACCCTGGAGTCAGCTGTGGGGTTCAAACTCCCAACTTTATCAGGCACTAGAGACTTGGGAAAGTTTTCTCAACTGTCTGGGCTTCTGTTTCTTTTTTGTGGATTGAGATTTCTAAAGGTGCCTGCCTCGTGGATGATGTGGGCACTCAATAAGTGTCTAAAGTACTTAGCACTCTCAATTATTATTGAAGTGAGGGTAGAATATCCCATAGTGCCTTGCAGAGTAAGGTGTCTTTGCTGTCACCTGGAGTTCAAGTCCTGTACGCCTGAAGGGTGTCACCCACCTTCCCCATTCATAGATCACCCATGGAAGTAGTGTCAAATCCAGTGAGGCAACTCTCTCACCCCCAAATACCTCTGTCACAGGAGATGGAACATGGGAAAGGCTCCTGGGCGGGAGGCTGGGGGCATAGCTCCTTTGTAGAGTGTTTCTCTAGTATGTCAAGGCCCCGGGTGAGAACCTCTTCTACACCACCAAAAGAATAACAGTAATGAATGACGTCCGCCACTCAAGAGACTGAGGCAAGAAGATTGAGACTTCAAACGAGCAGGATACGTCATATTGTGAAGATTAATGATAACTGTCATCCGGACACCAGAGGGCAGGCCTCTGGGCACATGTGTGAGGGATTGTGTAGATTAAGTTTAGCCTCTGAGAATGTCTGTGAGGGATTGCCTTGATGAGACTTATTGATATGGGAAGACACATCTTAACTGTGAGCAGGACTATTCTCTGAGCAGGGTTTTCTGGACGGTACAAAATGGAGAAGCTAAGCCTAGCTTTAGCATGTGTGCATTCAATGCTCTGTGCTCCTGACTAAGGATGCTTCAAGCTCCTAGACCTTGAAATCCCAGTAGCAACAGGCTGTATGCACTCCTGAACGGAGCCAGAATAAAACTTTTCCCCTTAAGTTGCTTTTCCTGGTTATTTTATCACAACAATGGGAAGGAAAATAAAACAGCGAGTTGGAAGCCAGCCTGGGGTCCATAGTGAGACCCTGTTTCAAAAAATAAAGTAAGGTGATGAGGGAGAAATTGTGGAGTAGTGATGTGAGGAGTTGAGTGTGGGGCCCTGTAACCATATGCTCTGGCCCCCAGGATCAAAGTGCAGCTTTATTTGGTTGCATAAAGATGTGATGGAGTTAAAATGAGGTCATTGGGTTGGCCCTAATTAAATATGACTGCTGTCATTATAAAAGGAAGAGAGTTGAACACAGACAGCATAGAATGAATATGATTCAGAGATAAAGGAGAAGATGGTCATTGAAAGTTAAAGGTAGAGACCTGGAATCACTTTCTTCCTACAGTCCTTGGCTTAAAGACACCACAGCATTGCCCTTCCAAAATCCTGAATGACAAGACAATAAGCCACCTGGCTATGATATCTATTCTGGTGAATGTAGTAAATTAATATACGTTGGTTGGAGAGCCCTAGATTGGTGATAAACTTAGTTTTCTCCCAGTCCCAACTCAGCTCAGGATGTCACCAGTGCAAAGGCCTAGGAAGGCATGGAGGCCCTGAGGCATGACTCAGCCAGCCTCCGTTTCAATCACTGCCAGTGGCCACTCTTCCCTCTGCTCATCAGTCCAACCCACTCTCTATGACTGATGCTCAGGAAAGCTCAGGTCTTCCCTGTGGAGAGAAGGGGAGGCTGGCCTTTGAGACCAAGCAATGCTTTTTAAAGTGAGTGTGCAGAAGAAGACTACCCAAGGCATGTCACCCGAGAGAAGCCAGGAGCTGATGGATGGCACTCACTCTTGCCCTGGCTGAAACTCCCAAGACTAAAGTGATGCCTGAGAGTCTCCTTTAGAAGTATTTTGAAGTGTTGGGGGTTGGGTATGGCATATGTTTGTAATCCCAGTGTTTGGGAAGTTGAGGCAGGAGGATAGTGAATTTGAAGGCCAGCCTTAGGCACATAGTAAGGTTGAGTCTAGCCCCAAAAACAAGACACATATTTTAGAGTGAGGAAAATTTAAGATGGAAGAGTCCAAATTCTCTAGTCCAAAGGCTGGGGACATAACACACTGGTAAAGTATTGCCCGGCATATACAGAGCCCTGGGTTCTACCCCTAACACCACAAAAGTCAATAAATTCTCTAGTTTAGGGGTGAGATTGGCTTAGAATGTTTGTTTGGTCCACACTGTGTTCTCAGTGCAGGAAAGTTTCACATAAGCCCTGGAGTTCACACTGTGGACAGACACCCAGCCAGCATTTCTAGCTGACCAGAGCTGCCCATGCAAAGGGAAATCTGTGTATCAGGGTTAGGACAGGACACCCTAGAGCAGTGGTTCTCAACCTTCCTAATGCTGTGACTCTCTAACACAGTTCCTCATGCTGTGATGACCCCCCAACCATAAAATGATTTCATTGCTACTTCATAGCTGTTACTTTGCTACTGTTATCAATTGTAATGCAAATATCTGATATGCAGGATATTTGATATGTGACCCAAAGGGGTTGAGACCCACAAGTTGAGAACCATTCCCTATTGGGTTCCCTTGCTTAATTATATGAAATTGTGTGTTAAAGTTTGGAGCTCAAGATCCCCCCCTCTTCCTAGATGAGGCCTCAGAGAGGCCAAGTGGTTTTCTCAAAGTCATTCAGCCATGGAGCAGCAAGGTCAGGCCTAGAACTCAGACCTGGGTGCTTTCTACTTGGACCTTGCTCAGCACCCCAGCTAGGCTTTATCCCGACTAGTGCTGCATCAGCTAACTACTAAACCACAAATCACACATGGATGGAGGCACAATCGTTAACGTAGTGCATAACACAAAATTCCAGCTCTCTTTTCACTCTCCTGAAGAATCGACAGGAGGAGGAAGCCAGGGCGGCTACTAGGAAGAAGCCCTGGCTTTGACGATAGAAAATCCGCTTGAGACGAGCCTCATCTGTGTGGGCCAGGGACAGAGTATCTCGTGAGCTCCTCCAAGGTCTTGCAGGAATGGATGCTATGTCCTCCCAGGAGGTTCCGTCGCCTCCCGTGTGATTGGGCCTGACCTGCTCCTTTTGCCCTGTGTAGCTGCTCAGGTGGGGTGGTGCTGACTCACCCGTGAGTCTGAGTTTCAGGCAGTAGTTGATGCTGCAGCACAGGGGCCCTGACTCACAGCCCTGCACAGAGATCCGGGGAAGTCCCTCCTCTCTCCTGCCCCTGTCACTTCTGTTCCTGTCACCTCTCAGCTTGTGGGAAGGAGTTTCCCTTGATGCTGGAGACGTCAACCTCTATTAATATTGTCCCTGTGACAATAAAGCAATGAGAGCCAATCTTCCCTTTCTTCTTGGCAGAGCAAAGGGTGAGGTAAAACTGGGACCCCAGCCAGAAGCTTGTGCAAGGGAGGCCTGCACCTCACGGGAGTCAGTGACAGTAGCCGCTCTCCCAGGCTGTCTTCAGTGGAGTGGCTTGCTGAAGACTGCAGGAGGACACCTACCTAAGCAATCCAGCTCTGCGCTCTCCTAACAAACAGGCCCCAGTGAGTCTTCTAGAGGGCATTCCATAGCCCGTGAGGTTGTGCCCAAATCCTTTTTTGGCCCTGGCCACCTCTGCCTCCATCCAGGTGTTTCAAGGTCTCAGGACTACTTATTTACCTCAAAGCCCCTCCCAACGGTGATGCACATGACTCATCTCTCTTACCACCCCTTCCTCTGCCCTCTGACCCCTGTGCACAGCATCCTAGAATTCTCAAGATGGCAGGGAGCTGCAGCAAAAGCCAACGCACAAACAAACCTCACCTTCTGCCTTGGACCGTGAAGAGACTTTGGCTCAGGCTCTAGGAGGCCTCCCCACTAAGGTGTCCAGTTATTCATTTCTAACTGTCTCTAGCCTTGAGTTAAGCACAACTCTGACAACTGCTGACAGAGAAGCATCTTTCTTCCTGGACAAGAAGAGCAGGGGGAAAAGAAGACTAAGTGGGTCCCCCAGAAGCTAATCAGCTCACCCCGGGACTCTCCATCCATCCACCTCCCCGCCCCGCGAAGCTGAGATTCCATTTCCCGCTCACCCTAATGTGAGAGGTTTCCATCTACAGCCACCAAACAGACGCTGTGAGTGTGAGGGCTTATGCGTCCGCAGGGACAGTGCTGTGGCCTGACTTGGGGTTAATGGTCAACAGGAAACACCTACCCCATCACCAGATGCTGGTAGATAAGCAAGTGTCCTGAAAGTGGCCAGTGGCTGAGGCGAGGGTTGCCTTCACTGTTGTTGGCTGTTCTCTGTTTTGCCGTGCAAGCTGTTATACAGCCATACTCACCAGGCCTTTTCCAAAGACAACCAGATGGGAACTCTAGCTGGCCATCCTGGCATAGGACTGGACTTAAGTGTGAGCTGAATAACTCAAGGCCGTTCACTGACTGTAGAAAAATGAGGTGTGTGTGGACACCAACTTTTTTGGTGGTGAAGTGGAACAAGAAGCTGGACATCTGTCCAGTTGAGTAGCCAGACATGTTTCTTTCTTCTCGTTCCCTGGACCTCCCCAGTACAATGACAACGAGGACTAGAGACACATAAATATTAACCCACAGGGTGAGGGCAGAGCAACAAGCACGAGAGAGGAGCTAGGAAGAGAGGAAAAGGCTATACTCATGGCGCAGTTGGCAGAGTACTTGCCCAACATGCTTCAAGTCCTGGGTTTGATCCTCAGCACTGCTAACACCAGGTGTGGTGGCCCACTCTTATAATGCCAGCTTTCATGGTCATGGTGTGGAGGCAGGAGGATCAGAATGTCAAAGTCATTCTCACACACATAGTTCAAGGCCCGCCTGGGCTACATGATGCCCTGTCTCTTGGCGGGGGAAAAGAAAAGAAAAACCAGAACAAATCAATCAAACACAGCAGCTGGGACGTGCCTCAGTGGGTAAATCAATTGCCATACAAGCATGAAGGCCTGAGTTCAAATCCCCAGAGTACATGTAAAGCCCAACAAGGTCATGTTCCTTAGGTGAAGTGAGACAGGAGAATCTGTGGGAACTCGTGGGTTAGCATATGCAGTAGTGGACACCAAGAGATTTCAAACAAAGTGGAAGGCAAGGGCTGACACCTGAAATTGTTCTCTGACTCCACACACACACACCATGGCATATACCTGCCAATAGTCACTCATATAAATGTACACATACAGAGAGATTTAAACACTAACAACAACAAAAAAAAGAACAGGGAATGATGTCAACCAAATATTAGGTTACAAGCTATTACTTCATCAAGAACAGAGAAGAGGCTGCTTGAGTACAAACCTTTCAGTACTATTGGACACCGATGCACAGAACACTTAACACACACAAAAATGTGTGTGCCTGACTGTATGCATTGTGTCACGTGTGTGCAGAAGACCATGGAAGTCAGAAGAGGCTTTGGATCCCCTGAAACTGGAGTTACAGATGGTTGTGAGCTGCTGTGTGAGTGCTGGGAGCCAAACTCCCATCCTGTGCAAGAGCAGTAAGTGCTCTTAACCACTGAGCCATCTCTCCAGCCCCAAGATTCATGTATTTTTATTTTATGCGTGTGAGTGTTTGGACTGCCTACACATATTTATGTGCACCACATGCATTCCTGGTGCCCGAGGAAGTCAGAAGAAGGCTTCAGATCCCCTAGAACTGGAAGTTACAGACAGTTGTGAGCTGCCATATGGGTGCTGGGAATCGAACTTGGGTCCTCTGCAAGAGCAAAAGTGCTCTTAACTGCTGAGCCATTTCTCCATCCCCCAACAAAATGCTTAAAATTGCCTTTTTAGGGAAGAAGAAAGAGAACTTCTATTTCCTTTGCTGAACATGTGTTCTGTGGTTACATTTCAGAGTTAGCACAGAGACCCTCAGAAAAATGAAGTGTGCTCAGATGTGCCTCAACTTCCCTTTCCTGTGTCTCCTAATTGTATCTGCCTCAGTTTACTCTCCTCATAATGAGAGCACTGACTGTCTCTTGGGGATGACAAAAGAATCAAACGGAATAACTGGAACACGATGGTGCTCAGCGAATGTGACTCGTTACTACTACTGTTCCCCATCCACACTGCCATCTTTAGGCCACGACAAGCACAGCTCCAGGCTCTAGTCTTCGTCCAATAAAAACCTGAGAAATCTCAAAACAGGAGTCGCACATAGATGCTTGGGCAGAGAGTACGGGGTACCTGGCTTCTGTAGATTGGACCAGGAATGGGCCTAAGCATGAATTTCAGAGCCCAGTGAATATTTCTGAAGGACAGAAATGGAGAAGGATAACTAAGAGGTTTTGGGCCAAGTAGTAGCCCCACCCTTCACCCCTCCACCTCGGAGCTTTCTCTTAATTTGGTCCACTCTCCAGCCTTCTGAGAAGTAACCTCAAGGTTCCATGGAGAAGGCAAAGACAGTGTCTGCAGGGTTTCCCACTCTGTTGGAACGGCCACAGAGAGCCCTCCAGACTCTTGTTCCCCATATTGGTGAAAGCTTTAGTATAATAGTGCTCCAGGAGTCATTTGATCTAGTTCCCGCCCATAGACACTCACAACCCACCCAGACCCTACCTGTTTTACAGCCTAAATCTCAGCTTTGTCCAAGTGCAGGTCTCAAAGTCCACAAGAACACAGGAGCTCACTGGTGATGTCCTAGAACTCCTGGCTGGGTGAACCCTTCTGAGCTACAGAGCTTCAGACCTCTCACGGATGGACCAGTCCAGAGCCCTGGGTTTACCTCACATGACACATCCCTTCATTCACCATTTGGGAAACAGTCACTGGGCAGCTGCTGGACACCAGGGGATTCCCTCCCTTGAGAAACTTCCTCCCTCCTGTGGTCTTCTGTTCCCACTAAAGTTCTCTGTCTCCACTTCTATGTTCTTCTGCAAGTGCAATCACTTCCTCATCTCCTGTTACTGCACTCACCTCCAAGACACACTCCAGTCTCTGCCTTAGCCCTCATCGGCTCCAAGCCCATCATTCTCCAGCTCACGAGCTTTCTGCCACTGCTTAATATTTCCCAAATCAAGAAAATGAATCCACTCAGCCAACAAACATATTTCACGTACTCAAGATGTGCCAGGCTCTGTTGTTGGTGGCAGGAGTATAGCAGTAATTACGACAGACAGGCAACAGCTTCTACTCTCAAGGCACTTACGTTCTTGTAGAGGGGATAGGTAATGAACAAGATAAAAGTCTCAGTAAATTGTAACTCCAAAGAGCAGCAAGAAAACCACAGGAGTTTTCAGGGGAGAAAAGCACCAGGTGAGCAGCAGACAAGTTGAAGGTCTTCTCTGTTCCCAACCGTATCTGAAAGAAGGTCATCCCAGAAAGAGAGGCAGGCAGGTGCCAGGGGCCTGAGGCGGGAGTGTACCTGTGTGCTCATGACAGAAGAAGAGGTCAGTGTGGCTAAGGCGGGTTGAGGAGAGAGTGGGGAGTGAGAGAGGGCAAGTGGTAGGATGTGAAGCCTGAGAAGCAGGCTGACTCCTGCATTGTGACAGGAGCCGTGAAGACCTGTGTGCAGAAGAATGAGATATAGGTGTCTGTAGGATGTCAACTACTGTGCCTCAGAAGGTCCATGTGGGGAGCCGGAAAGCCCTTTCTGGCTGCAGCCACCCTTTCCAACCATGCCTTACCATTCAACCCTCTTCCCTACAACTATCTTAAGATTATCGCTCTTGATACACTTTGGGTTTTGTTTGCTTGCTTATTCTATTTGTTCGGATTTTAGATTATTTTGAGACAGGGTCTCACATAGCTCAGATTGGCCTCAGACTAACTCTGTAGCTATGGGTAACCTTGAACTCCCCTTCTCCTGAATCAGTCTTTTTTTGAATACATTTCCCACCTGCTGATCCTAGCTGAAGTCCCAAACACTGGGAACATCGATAACAATGACACTTGGGATTATAGAGAGTGCCTACTGAGCATGGTAACACCATTCCTTCTGCAAGTCACTTAGACATTACTTCACTTAATGTTCGTATTTTGTTCTTGTTCACTATGAAAACTGAATCTTTTTTGCAAATTGTCACCAGTCAGAAGGCTCCCAGCCCCAAAAGAAGTCTTAACTGAGCCCTTTGCATCTTGGAGGCGCTCCAGATCATGTGACTTATAGCCTTTCCCTCCAGGAATTCTTCACAAAGGAAGAAGCTTGCATTTAAGACAACGTTGGAAGCCTATATCATTGGTGTTCTGGGTGGAAGAATAGAAGGAAAAACCCATTTCAGGCCAAATGAACAGTGTTGCTATGGTTCTGAGATGTCCTGTAGGAGGTCAGGACACACCAGTCAGCAGGAGTGTGACATCAGCAGGGATGAGGTAGACTGGAAAGAGTCTGAGGAGACCCAAGTGTCCCCCTGTGGAACTGCACTTTCCCATTTACAGTGAGGACTGGTAAAAACTATCAGCAACAAACAGACAATATTCTGTAGGTTGAGTGTATCTGGAAACAGCGAGGGCCTGGCCACCTGGAAAGCTTCCTTTCTCTAAGGAGGTGTAGTCACCCTACCGATTAGAGGCCCAGTTTGCCCTGGAAAATCAAGGTTTTCTGTAAGATTTATGAATTTTGCATACATTTGCAATACATTTTAAATAACATGAGCCTTGCAAAATACACACAGGGGTTGAGAAAAAGGCTCAGTGAGGAAGAGTTCTTGTTTTGCAAGCATGAGGACCTGAATTCAAATCCTCCAGCACCCAGGCAAAAACTTCCCTGCTGCTCTCTGAAAAGTGCACATGGTGAGCTTCAAGTCTGAATCGCTGAACTTTAGGAAAGACAAGCTGGCATGCAATGGACGCAATCAGAGAAGGCTTCTTCATTAGTCTCTACTTTCCCCGGGGTATCTCCTCCTGGGACCATTGCCCTGCACACGGTTCCTTCTACTTTTAAATCCACAGAGAAACTTCAGATCTGGGACTGGTTTTTTTACTCTAACTTTGTTCAGACCAAGGAATCAGATACAAGGCCGCCAACACACCTGCCCCTCCCAGCAGAGAGCCGGAAAGCACATCGCTGAGCTGCCAGCCACAGCAGTGGCTTCCTGGCCTGTCAGATTCAGGGAAGAACCTACCATGCCTGTGGGGTGCTTGTCTAGCTAACTCCCCTGAGGTAGCCAGGAAGCTTCCAAATACAGCCTGCTCACTATTTGCAAAACACTCCTTGCAGGACTGGGCAAGGCTACTGCATCCGTAGTGATGGTGGGGGCAGGTGACAGGGGCTGCAGTGAAGAGGTGTTAAGGGAGCAGGAACCAGCGCTGGAGGCTTCAGAGATGACCAATATTTCTATTTAGGTCTAGTTGAAATAAAACCCATGCTTTCTCCCTCCCTCCCACGCTCCTACACTCCCTTCCCTCTTCCTCCCATCCGCCCCCACGCACCGTGATTGGCAGGTAAAGATGAAGCCGAGGTGAGATGGTTGGAATGAGAAAGCAGAGGGAAGGCTCATTGGCTTGTTCTGACAACCAGTGTAACTTGTTCAGAAAGTTTGGGTAATTCCTTTTTTGGAATTCAAGTTAAAAACTTTGTTGTAAAATGTGCTGTTTGATTTTCTTTTTTCGTCTTTACCCAGCTGATTATAGTTTTTCCTTCTCTTTCAATTTTTGATTGATGTTTTTGT